>NW_011888904.1:4368874-4416953 GCF_000151845.1 Pteropus vampyrus | reverse complement strand
ATGTTTAAATTAGCTAACAATGATTTTAAAGCAACAATAACATCTGTGCTCATGGAAAACATACTTGCAATGAATGAAAAGACTATAATATCAGATGAATAGTAACTATAAACTCTAGCAATAAAATATTTGAAGGTAAAAACTCAGTGGATGAGAAGAATGGACATGACAGAAGAAAAGATTTACTGATGTAACCTGAAGATAGTTCAATAAGAATTAATCTAACATAAAAAAACAGAAAGTAAAAGTTGATGAGGGCTTGGTATACCCTGCATAACAACACCTTTTAAGGAAAGAAGCCCACTTTAGTTACAATTTCTGTTAAGAGAGTTTGGGGGAGGAAACAGGGCAGCCAGACACAACGTACTGGCCAGACTATTGCATGAGTAACCACGTAGGGGTGAGCACAAGATCAGCTAGCCACATCAAAGTTGGCTTTGTGAATAAATAATGGATTGTAAAGCCCATTTTGACCATGGAGAACCTCTCTGACTGGACAATAACATACCTACACTCTCCATTTCCTTTAATAAAAATAAACAATATGATAGTTCATATTTCTCGGAGGTTTCATATATAAGCTCTCTTTCTGATTTTGATTCTCATTACAATATCATAAGAAAGGGTAGGAAATATGCCTTCTGTTTTCAGATCGACCATACAGAAACTTGCCTGAAGTTACAGTTACTGACTCTCCTATGTTTTATCCCTGATCTCTGTATCCTTTCCTTCCCTTAAAATTCAAATGGCGGGTATGATTACAATAAGATCATGAGTGGAAAAAATTTCTAGTTCTTTTTTTGTCTCATCTCAAATCCTGAATCAGGGACCACCTTGTGAGCAACATTCTGAAACCAGACTATAATTCAATCACAGATAATGAACAAAAAGAAAGAACTGAATGCAGCACACATTCTGCTTCCCTTCTTTTGACTTCATTTTAGACAACAGAATCACAACTAAAACAGTACCTGAAAAGCAAAGGGCACCAAGTCAGTCATGTTCTTTGGCCTAAAAAGATGAGACAGCAGCAAATAACAATGGAAGGGAAAGAGACTTTTAAAAAGAGAAGGGGGAAAAAAGTCAACATTTTAAATAAGACCATCTACTGCACCTTGCACCTTATTTCTTTTTAGTGGCAATTATACCTTACATTTGAATAAGAACTTTAATATGTTTTTCAAAGTATTTTCACATCTATTATTGCTAGACTGACCTCTAAGTTCAAGCAAAGAAGCATGGAAAAAGGTACAAATAACAGTACTTCACCAGACAGAAAAAGGACTAGTGGGCTGTGAACTCAACTTCTTTATGGGATTCGAGATGTTTTAAGTTTTTTAATTTGAAAAATGCAGAATTATAAAATATGAGAAATGTAAAATTTTTCAAAATAGGTTGGGTTTCCTCACCTGAAATTGACATGCACATTTCAACCCATCTCCTTCTTCTTTACAGACTCCTCCATATTTACATGATGATTCATCACAAACTCTTACATCAGACTCCCTCACATTTAATTCTGTAAAAGAGGAAAAATTGTTTCATATATATATATATATGTCTGTATCCAAATATACATGTATAAATAATTTTTAAAAAATCCTTAAAATGTTAAGCATCTCATTCACAAGTATAATAATAAGACATAATACGCAAAACACAAGTTCAGGATTCCCCAATGAGAATATGCTTAAAAGTAACCCAAACCAAAATAAAACTCAAAATATCAGGACTTCAAGTAATTTCAAAAGGTAAATCTACAGAATTTTTCTATTTCAGCCCCCCAAGATCTTAAGATAATCTTCTTACTACTGTTTTACTTAACCTTTTAGATTATTTTTCTACTGATTGCTACTTTTAAGGATAACAAATAAGAATAACTATACAATGTATACAAATATTGAATCATATGTTGTATACCTGAAACCAATAGAATGTTATATATCAATTAAACCTCAATAAAAAAAGAAATAAAGAAAAGGCAAGTCACATCCAGAATGATACTATTCATACGAAGCTCAAAACCATGAAAAACCAAACAATATTTTGTTTAGGAGTATTATTTTGTTTATATAAAATATTTTATGATAAAAAGTTTTAAGCACTTTCAATTATCACTTCAGAAGTCAAAAAAAAGAATTTAAAAAAAAGAATATTTAAAAAAAAGAATAACTAGTCTACGGCCATGCCACCCTTAACACGCCTGATCTCAGAAACTAAGCAGGGTCAGGCCTGGTTAGTACTTGGATGGGAGACCACCTAGGAAGACCAGGTGCTGTAGGCATCAAAAAAAGAAAAGGGAAGAAGAACTAAAAAGAATCTTAATTCTTTTGGTACCCAGAATAAAGTCTGGGTGATCAGTATTCACTCTATAGACAAACTCTTTTAATTATAAAAGAATTACAAAGTGAATATAAATTTCATACAAGAAATATATATGGAGCATGTATGTGTACAAAATTAAAGAGATTCAAAATCTTACTAGACTTAAAATTTTTAAATGACCAGTTTAATTTTATCCTACCACAGGAAGCAGAGCCAATCAACAATGCTGGCATTCTGTGGTCATTTGCTCCTGCTCCAAGACTGTCTTGCTCTGGAAGCACCAAATTAAGTTTTCTAAGAAACCTAATAAATTGCTTCAAGATAACACTAAGTAAAGCTGCCAATCATGTGGAATTGGGTAAGAACCACTACAAAGCAATTTTCACATCTTCTGTATGGAGAATGAAAGCTACAACAAATGTCTTTAAGCAAACAAAAATCAAATGATTGTTTTAAAAACCCATCCCAGTGTAGTGGTGAACACAGGAGTCTGAGAGCAGAGAGAGCTAAGTTAGCTTCTGACTGCTACTCAACACCTGAGAGACTGGGAAGACCATATGGTTTCCTGCAGCTCTAGATCAAGATGAGGTCTTGGCAAGCAGATCTCAGGAGCATTTCTCTAGTGATCTCTCATCCCTGTTTGTCTATCACCTTTAGATTTCAAAGCAGGACTCCTCAGTAAACTGGGTCAAGGAAGTTCTGTATCTAGTGACATCTGTCCTAGCGACATTTCATTGCCTCTCTCTTCCCCGTTTGTTCTCACTGCTCTGCGATGATGTTTTGGGTCTCCTACTCTTAGCTTACCCTCCAAAGAGCTAGCCGTCAAGTACCTAAATATCCACGGAGCTGACAGTCAACAGTGCTTATTCGAGTAACCTCTCTGAACCAAACACTACACTAGAGCTGGTAGACATACTTTATATACCTAGAGGTTACAAAAATTTGTTTTCTCTTTTCTTAAATGGATCTCAGGTACACAGAATTGGATTACTCTAAAGTTTAAGCATACACGACAAAACAGACATGAGCAGAAACTCAAAACAACAGGAAACCAATACCCCTCCCCTGTTTTGTTGTTCTCACTGCTTTACAAACTTTTCCAGGCACAGATGACCATCTTTTAGTTCCTTTCACCTTGGCAATGCAGGCTTTATGTTCTTGGTTCTGCTCGTCTCCCAATTTTTGCTCAGTCATCCCTCTTTCCCTTTACCACTTGAATTAGTTCTTGAGGCTCAATCTAAAGTGTAAGGTTTGCTTTTTTTCTATCTACCTTCAGTCCTACTGGGAACTTACACAGGTTGGCTTCTAATTATTGTCTAATGTACTTCTTGAAACCCAAGGAAGATAACTAAATGTTAATAAAGAACCACTCTGGAAAAGAGGATAGGAATGTATAATACCTTTGCTCAACTACAGGCTTAACCAATTGTAAGAAGTGCATAATTTCAGAAATAAAACAGTGCATTTCTCTCTTTTCTTTGTAGCCTTAAGTTCGCACTGGGTTTCAAAACAGACATATTAAGCAAGAATAAGCAAAGTTTTCGTTTTGTCTGTGGGTCAAGATCATGCTCTAAGTTACAACTTGCTACCTTGGCTTGAGATTCTTTGAGATACAATATGCTTTAATCTGTTGTATTTTAAAAATAAAATGGGATTCAATCTAGAACCTAAGCCATCCCCACCACTAGGATTCACCTGTGTCTGGAGGCCTAGGGTTGCTCAACTACTTGTTTGCATGTGGGAGAATACCTGTCCTTACTAAAGTGAGGCAGAGAAGCTTGGCCCAAAAAGCAAAGCCTTGTGTGGGAGGAGTGTCCTAAGCATTGGGAAGTGTCTATCACTTGGGCTGCTCCCACAGCCCAGCCCCAAAAGCCTATCTTGACAGAGACAGGGGCTACAAAGAAACTAAAGAATGATTTTCACTAAAAGATTTGAAGCAACAAGATATAAAGAGCTCTGCTTTGATGCCCACATAACAAAATATAACAACAGGAGAGAAAAGGGGCTGGAACACCTCAATGGCCCCAGCATATCAGCCGCACACCTGGAGCACAAGGCCAAGGTGATAGTATCAGGCACAGAGGTATTTCTGATATCTAAAGGAAGGTACAACTATGCAACTACAAGGCAGCAAACATCACAAGAAGAAAAAGATGTGCCATGTGGTAGTGGCCAAAATATATTAGTGAGCCCACACATGAAACGCCCTTTGATGAATGCAAGAATAAAACCGAGAGGGAGGTATTCTCGGGGAGCTAGAGGTCCTATATTAATAGGAAAGGGTGAAAGTCATGAAATTCTGATTACACTGATTAGTCATGTTTTACTTTATGCATATCTCGCTATCAAATCCATGTTATTTTCATGTGTTAATGTGTTAAATATGATTAGTTGATCAGAAGCAGTTAAGTATCTATGTATCTAATCCTATGCCAATAATCTGGGACACACAGAAAAATACGTAAGAAGGAGCTTATGGTCTTGCTAACATATGGAACAATTAGTGGTGAATTCAATATAGTCCATAATTAAGAGAAGAATTGTGTTGTACAGGCTATAATCACTCTAGGAATTTCAAGAAGAAGATAAAAATAGATTTGAAGCATAGGGTACAGTGTCAAAGATGGCAAGACTTGCACTGACCTTGAAAAATTAAAAGACCCTTTTTTCTGATTTAATAAGACTAATATAGGAACATTATGCAAAATTCAGAAAATACATTTTAAAATAAAGAATGTTTTAATTGCCCACAACATGCGAATCATATCAAGAATGACAGGAGAAAAGAGAATGTTCTTATCTAAGGAAAGTAGAGACACACGTCATTTAATGGTACATACAAATATTATAATCAGTGATTCCTAAATCACATTCCATAGAGAAACTGGGGTCCTAGACTAGAGTGTGCTTTCATTAAAATAAGAGTTTCATTTTCTCATTTGCAAAGGGAAGTCAATGGAAAGAATTTTCTCATTTTAAGAGTTTTCTTCACTTACATGTCTTAAACTTTCAATATCTGAGATTACTTCCTTGCTAGCTATCAACAAAACTTTTCAGTGAATGTAAAGAATATGAACAGAAAAATTCCAACAGTATTTTATAAAAACACACAATCATGAATGCCACATGCTCATGACTGTATATTTTTAAATGTTTCATTATTGTGGCAGTCACTACTAACAACCTACTTTGAATCTATTCTCTCCTTCTTACTTAGGGAACCACGATTTCATTCAGGAAAACAAGGTATTCAGCTAAATAATCCGTATTTCCCTAACTTCCTCACTCCATGCCATAGTTCATATAGCACTGTCCCTTCCTCCTTCATTCTTCCATTCTTTTCTTGCCTGGAGAGAAAACCCATACCCGAGGTTATAGCAGCTATCTTACATGCATGAACACGAAAGTTACAAGCTAAAGATGGTAAAAAAACCAAGCCTGAAGAGGTTCACTGAAGACTGAAAGACACATACAGACTGAAAGTAAAGGAATGAAAAAATATATTTCATGAAAATGGAAAGGAAAAAAAAAAGCTGGGGTAGTAATACTTATACCAGACAAAATAGACTTTAAAACAAAGGCTATAACAAGAAACAAAGAAGAACCCAGCAATTCCACTTCCAGTTACTTAACCAAAGAACCTCAAAACACTAATTCAAAAAGACGTATGCATCCTTATGTTCATTGCAGCATTATTTACAATAGCCAAGATATGGAAACAACCTAAGTGTCCATGAATACATGACTGGATAAAGAAGTGGTATATACATATATACCATGGCCTATTCCTTATCCATAAAAAAGAATGAAATCTTGCTACCTGCAAAACATAAATGGACCTAGAAGGTATTATGGTAAGTGAAATAAGCCAGACAAAGAAAGACAAATACCACATGATTTCACTCACTGGAATCTAAAAATCAAAATAAAGGAACAAACAAAACAGAAACAAACTCACAGATACAGAGAGCACTTTGATGGTTGCCAGATGGGAGGGGGTTCGGACTGGGGTGGGTGAAAAGGGGGAAAGGATTAAGAAGTACAAATTGGTAGTTATAAAATAATCACAGGGATGTAAAGCATAGCATAGAGAATACAGTGGATAATATTGTAATAACTATGCCTGGGTACTAGACTTATCAGGGTGATCACTTTGTAAGTTTTATAAATACCTAATCACTATGTTGTACACCTTAAACTAATATGATATTGTACACCAATTGTAATTAAAAATAAAAAAATTATTTAAAAAAATTAAAAATAAAAATAAATAAATAAAAATAAAGATGGCAGACCAAAAAGACAGGAGTAAGAATCTAGAAAGAGACAAGAATTATGGAATCACCATACCTATCATGGATTTCATTCCCTCCAGACTTACTATTATAATAAACAAACACATAAAGAAAGCTCTTATCATTTAAGCCACTACTGCCAGATCATTGACACATGTAATTAAACACAATCCTGATATAATGATTGCATGTAAATTTAAGTATTTCTAAGCAAAAGCTGAAATAATTTTGTGCTACATCATAGTCCACGTGATAAAATTAATTTCTCAAGAGCATCATGACTTCCTGGTGCTCTGACTCCTCACAAATTTGAGAACCACTGTCTTAGCTCAAACTCAGTACAGAGGAATTCTATTTTGGGATCATCTTCTGAATGTTATTTCTTTTCAAGTATTCCATACAGTACCAGGCGTCAAGAGGGTACTCTACTACCTGTCAATGATGATGATGATTACACACCTGCCTTCCTGAGCCCAAGATGGAAGTTCAGCAAAATGGATGAGCCATTACTGAGGCTCTCAAAAAACAGTTTTCCAAATAGAAATATTTTACACAAAGAAGCATTCAGGAGAGTGGCTCAAACAGAAAATATTTTGCTCTAGTTGCAAATCTGCCCATTACACAATTCTCTAAATGTAAAATTTGTCTCAATTTTCATTAACATTTCAAAGCTGGGAAACAATACGTACTAGGAAAAGGAACCCTACATACTATGAACCTGAGATGCCAAAATCTCCAATTTTTGGCAGCGCTAACTAGGGTCAGGCTGCAGTTCAAAGTGAGACCTATTAGCCCTCCAGAATGATAACGACTTTTCTACTTTCCCTTCCATTAAACAGAAGGTAGTTCTGAGGATCTTACAACTTAGCTAACATTTATGGCAAGCCAAGAGTGAATAAACTTTGCAAGATGTTAAGATCCAACTCAGGGCTTCTCAACCTTGGCACTACTGACATTCTAGGTTAAATAATCCTTTGCTGTAGAGATCTACCCTGTACACAGGAGGATGTTTAGCAAACATCTCTGGCCTCTACCCACTAGATGTCGGTAGGTAGCACTGCTAGAGCAACAGACGTCTTCAGACATTACCAAATGTCCCCTAAAAAGGAAAACAAAACCCCGCCCCCAATGAGAGCCACTATAAAAGAAACCAAGGACTTTACATTTAATTCTCTAACACAAACACTATAAAGAAAATGAGTCTCTGCACATTATCACAGCTATTTTTCATTTCAACAGAATGACCTAAATATATTGCCTCCAAGTTTACGTCTAGTCCTTGCTCTGAGTGAGTGCCCCACCTTTAATAATGACTTAACCTCCAGCAATCCTGACTTCCCCCTCTTCCTAACAAAACTCTTTTCTAAAGATCTGATAGCTTTTTTTCCCATTCTTCCAAATCTTTTCTTGACCCTTCTACAGCAGTTGATACTCCTGGCTTCATCTTCCAATCTAATCATCTTGATTATATCCCCAACTCTTCGACGACATCTCATTTACTCACTCTTTTTCCCTTTTTTGTTTTTTTTCCTACAATTTTGAAAGCCATTTCCAGGCTCAAATGAATTTTACTGGTTTCAAGGTTTTTTTAAAATTAAAATAAGATACAATGGAAACATCATCTTTGAGAAAAGAAATTAAATTTAAATGTACCACTTAGCAATTATTTTCAAAAGCCAGATGATTTTGAATAAAACCACCAGCACAGCACTCTTAGAACTTATCTCCAACTTAACTCTCCAGATTAACCAAAGTGTGCCGTTTTCTGTAAAACATATCAGCCAATGTCCACGATACAATGAATCCTCAAGGTCACTCTCTAGAACAGTCTTGAGTTTCTGAGCTGCAACCAGGAAAGTTGCTCTTGTGCTTCAAGAGTCAGTCATAGATGTTATCTAGCCTGTGCGTGCCAAATGTATTTGTTACTATATGTGGTTTCAACATTTCATAAAATGAATGCTATGAAAGAAAACATAGGTACAAGAAAACATAGGTACTAAACTCATGGACCTTGGAGTTAGAGAGGATTTTATGAATTTGACCTCAAAGGCAAGGGAAATAAAAGCAAAAATAAAAACTAGGACTATATTAAACTCAAAAGTTTCTACACAGCAAAAGAACCATCAACAAAACAAAGAGGCAACCAACTGAATGGGAGAAGATATTTGCAAACGAAATCTCCAATAAGGGGCTAATATCCAAAATATATGAAGAATTCAAACCTAATTATCATACCTAAGAATTCTATGAAAGAATGTTATGAAAGACTTAAGAAATGCAAGTTGCTTTTAAAAATCGCTGTTGCATTAGATGCAAAAATCTAGAATTCTGAATCCACAAGACTGTCAGTTCCTTTTTAAAGATATTAAAACCGAATTTGTAATCAATGTATTAGAAATGTGATTTATTCAAGAAAGGAGAAATTCCAACTATTCCCAAAGAAAAATTGGGGGCCTTCATTCAAAACGTTGTTTAATAAATTTATGGTTTTAAGTTAAAACGCTACATGCATTTATGAATCATTTTTGTGACTCCCCACTTTAAATAACTTTCTTGATTAACCAACCAACTACCAGAATCTTATAGGCATCAAGACAAGGAGGCTCCTACTGTGTATAAAAATGTTCTGCCTTCAGCCATCCCAATAACATTTCATCTTATTTCTTCTCTCTCAGCAGTCTCATCCACTCCTACCACTGCCAGCCTTCAAACTGGGTTTTCCCCAACCTTCTTAAAAACATCTCATCTGCTTTTGCCAGTGCCATTCCAGTCTTCAGAGCACACTGGGCAAAGTCCTATAAATTAATGCTTACCAACAATACTTACCAACATGTAAAATCTTTAGTTTATCTCTAGATAATTTCTTATTGACTCCCCATAAGACATGTTCGAACTTTTCACCTTGTTCTTAAGAATAACCCAGTTTCAATGGGTTTATACTCATTGTCTACAGGTTAACAGTATTTGGGAAACCTTCCCTTTTTTAGAAAAGCACACCAATCCAACCTGGCAGGACCTCTGCTGGATGGTTTCACCTCCAAAACAAGCCCAGCTTGTCCCTGATTCTGCATCCAAAATTGTCTATGAAACAGTTCTACAATCTCTACACTGAAAGTATATTTAAAATATTTAAACATTTAAAATATCCCACACCAGGAAATGATGCGGTACAGTCATGGAATATTATACAGCTACTTAAAAGGCTGTGTATATTTTATGTGGCAATAAGGAAATAGACTGATGAATGTCAAGTGGAAAAATAAGACAAAATATAACACACACACTACGATTGCATATAAAAAGCACATATAAGAAAATTCAGAAAGGGAAAAACAAAAATAGTAAGAGGGACTATGTTTACATCAGTTGAACAAGGGATGATTTCTTCCTATTTGTATATGGTTATATTTAATTGGGGGGAAAAACTCAAATGTGATTTCTAACACAACTCCAGAAACAGTTTAGAACATGATGGACGACAAAGCGTTAGTATGGGGGTCAGTCAGGGCCAGGTTCACAGACATGTTAGTTCTTCGCCTTTTAGAATAATAGTACCTTCCCTAGATATTGTAAAGATTAGATATGTACTAAAAAGCAACAGTGCCTAGAACGAACAAGTATGCAACAAAGATTTATTTATTTTCTTTCTCCAGGCCAATCTGAGGGACACCCTTAATGACACAAATCACTGAAAATACATTTCAGGGTAAAGTCAAATGATAGATTTAGTAAATGTTGACTTCAGTCCCAGCAAATGAGATGAATTAGAAATCAAATTCCCTTCAACTTGTTTACTAAATTAACCACAATATATTAGTTATCTCCTATTATAAAGATATGAGGGGGAAATAAACTATATTTGATATTTCATGACACACAACCAAAGGGAGTTTACATTAATGTTAAAAAGCACTAACAGCAGAGATGACTAAAACTTCTCTAAGCTATATTTAACTAGAGAAATTTCACATATGCCACACACTTGTCTGACTCCAATACTTTTCATCCCATTCTAGATACTACTGCCAAACTAACCTCTGTTAAACGCCACTTTGATGCTGTCAAATTCTCCATCCCAACACCCACTCCAGTTCTAAATGCCACTGTGTCGAGACACTCATCCCATCTACTGCAGGGTCAGAAAGAAAAAGACCTAGATCCCTAGCTGGGTATTAAATGTACTCAGGTTCTTTCTAGCCCTATCCAGCCCTAACCAAAGGTCTTGAACTGCAATACCCATTTCCTTACTCCTATTTCTGACAACCTGGTTAACCTGTGTGTTTCCTTCTCACAGACCCATACACGAAATCTGCTATATTGCCGTTATTTAAAAAAATGATGAATCTCCACATTTCCTGATATGATACATTAAGTATTTTTTAAAAGGCAGATTTTCAAAAATGTATAACACACTTTATTTTTTTTAATACTTATCAAAAAAATCTAGAAGGTATATATACCAAAATATGAACCACAGTTATCTCTTGGTAGAATTTAACTTTTCTTCCTTAATTCTGTATTTTTCTGAATTCTTTGAGTTTTTATGCACTCAGAGCTGTGCATTAACACATTATAAGTGCTATATTAAGGATCAGTTATTATTTTTTTACTTTTAAAATCAGATAAAATAATTACACACTATATATAACACATAAGAATCTTGAAAGTATATGTTAAGTGGAAGAAGCCAGACACAAAAGGCCACATACTATATGAGTCCATTTATATAAAATGCCAGAATAGGTAAGTCCGTAAAGACACAAAGTCTGTATGTGGTTGCCAGAGTATTGGGACTGACTGTAAATAGGTATGGAAATTTCTTTTCGGGTAAAGAAAATGCTCTGTAATTACACAGCAGATAGTGATGATAGTTGCACGACATACTGAATATATTTAAAACGACTGAATTACTTTAAAATATACTTTAAAATGATAAATTTTATGTTGTGACTACCTCAATAAAACTTAAAAATAATTTTAAATATCAGATAAATCATATTAAATTTTTTAAAAATGAAACAAAAAAACAAACAGGCATTATAATTTGGTGTTTAAGGAGCAAACCCTAGAACCAGACCACCGAGATCAGTATCCTGGCTCTGTCATTTATCAGCTTTGTGACCTTAGTAATTTACCACACTCTCCATGCCTCCATTCCCCTACCTGTAAAATGGGGATAACAACAGTTATCTATCTCATACTATTGACGGAGCATTAAATAAAGATATGGAAAGCACTCAGAGCTGTGCATAACACATTGTAAGTGCTATCTTAAGGATCAGCTATTATTTTTTTTAATTAACACAGTCCTGGAGAAGGTGTGGAAAAATGAGTGCCCAACCCAACTCTGAGACTATAAATTGGCAGAACTTCTCATGGAATAATTAGCAGTACATACTGAAATTTTAATTGTCTTTATCCTTTAACCCAACAATTCTATTTCTAGGAAATGATGACAGGGATAGAAGAAAAACACATAAAAATATATGTACCAGATTGTTAACATCAAAATTTTTTATAACAATGAAATGGAAAACGAGCTGTTTTGGAAATTAAATAAATTACTGATGAAATACTATGCAGCCATTAAAATTAAAGTATATGGTAGAAACACATACTGATATGGAAAGATCATGATCCATTGTAAAGCAAAAAAATAATACTGAGAGATATAATCTAGTTTATATTTTACAACATATACATGTTTACATATGTATTTTAAGATTTTGTAAGTACATTCAACATATTTCCTAAATCAAAATTTTTTAAATATCAATAAATAAATCTAAACACAAGAATATCGTCCTCTGGCTCTATTTCTAACAACTTCTCCTTAGTGTCTGCAACACTAAGTGGAATAGGAGGTAGCCAGAATTCAGGGAAGTCACCCACAAAGACAAAGATCTACAAAACCACCTGCAAGTTAGCACTAGAGAACCTGATACTTATTCTTTTTAAAGAGAACCTAAAACAGACTTCACAAAACTCTGGTGAATTAGAATAAGCTCAGACTTGAAGAACTTCCAATTATTTGATTAAGTAACTATATGACCTTGGCAAAGCACTAAATGTCTCTGAGAAATCCCAGTTCTCTAGAGTAAAAATGGGTATAATAATCCCTCCTAGGATTGCAAAGACCAAGTGAGAGCTTTACAAAAGAGCAATGGGAACCATAAAAAATACTTATAGCTTTGGTTGAAACAACTAAAACCAAAACTTTAAAATGACAATCTTAAACCTCAGCAGATAGTTGTAAAACAGTGAAGAATTAAAAAGAAAAGAAGCTCAGGTCTAATCATATGGTACTAGGATTCACTTATGGTCTGAACTGGAAGAAGGAAACAATAATGGTTAACAAAACTGCACTACCCAAAAATTATCTCAAATCATTTTAAAGAGAAAAAATACTATGAAAAATTAACACTGAACACTAAAAGACTGAGATGACTAGTGAACAACAGAAATTCCAAATACATCAATTACAATCCAGCAATCCTTCTACTGGGTATTTATCCCAAAGACTTGAAAACTCATATCTATAAAAATATTTGCACACCAATGTTCATAGCAGCATTATTCACAGAAGCCAGGACATGGAAGCAACCAAAGTGCTCTACGATAGATGATTGGCTAAAGAAGCTGTGGTACATATATACAATGGAATATTACTCTGTCATAAGAAGAGATGAAATACTGCCATTTGCGACATGGTTGGACCTCATGATAATCATGCTAAGTGAAATAAGCCAGACAGAAAAAGTTGAAAATCACATAATATCACTTATATGTCAGATATAAACCTAAAAGCAACAAATGAGTAGGACAAACAAACAGAGACTCATGGACATGGACAACAGACTAGTGGTTACTAGTGGGGCGGGGGAGGAAGAGGGAAGTAGACAGGATAAAGGGAGTCAAATATAGGGGGGTAGGGGAAGGGTAAAGTGGGTAAAGGGGATCAAATATATGGTAGCTGAAGGAAAATGGACTTTGGGTGGTGAATACACAATAGAATATACAGATGTCAAATGATAATGTACACCTGAAAATTATACAATTGTATTAGCCAATATTACCCTAATAAACTTAATTTAAAAAATAAATAAATACATACAGACATACATCAATTACACTATAAAAAAAACAGAACCAATACAGAAATATTGGCAGTTCAGATTCACTTGCAAACAATATTAGATGAAAGCTGACAAGGTGAAATAAACATACATACATCAATTACACTATAAAAAAACAGAACCATACAGAAGTATCAGCAGTTCAGATTCACTTGCAAACAATATTAGATGAAAGCTGACAAGGTGAAATAAACTGAACTTAAAAATTCCAAAAAGAGATCTGATCTGTGAAAACCAATGTCTCAGGTTAAACAAAAAAGCTAAAGCAAACACTAATATCAAGAAAATAGTTCAAAATTTTTCTGGTATAAAATGAAATAATCAGCATAAATGTTAAGTATCACAGAGGAGAATGGCGTTTATATTTTCCTATATTCTTCAAGTTTTTTATATCCATCACGTTTATATTTTCCTACATTCTTCAAGTTTTTTATATCCAACAAATAGTGCTTTTATAACAAAGAAAAAAGATGTGTTTTCTTTCTCTTTTTAAACTATGGAAAAGAAAGACTCAGATTACTTGCACAAAAATGAGAGAAATAGAGCTGTGACTGAAAACATAATACCTGCCAAAGTTTTTGAAGGCAGAATATGTTAAGAACTTTGGAACCCGAAATGACTTTTCAAAAAATGATGAAACAACTCAGCCATGAAAAATACATGACACTTGTAAAAAAGAAATATATTATATTCAAATAGTGACAAAGGATTAAAATCATCTAATAAACTAAAAGCAAATACTGAGGAAATGTTAAGATTTAAACATAGAATTTCAAAGTGCATGAGAAGTAGGCCAACTCCTAAATGCCTCATTTCTCCCATGAGAAATGCTAATAATGGAATAATAGCAGAAATAATGAAAATTGTTCTGTTAAAATAATGTTTCTAACAATGGAAAAAAGAGAGAGAAGGAGAAAGGGAGTAAATGGGTTGACATTATCTCCCAACCCGGCTTAAAAGAAATTGAGAATTCAAATCCCATTAAAGAAACCACATACGTATACAGGGAAAATGAGAGATAAACAGTATGAACTTAGAAAAACAAAGTTGGTTATAATTTTTAAAAGACAGCAAATAATAGCTAAGATGTAGAGAAATTGGAAGCCTCAGACATTGCTAATGAAAATATAAAATGGTACAGCCACTCTGGAAAACAGTTTGGCAGTTTCTCAAAATGTTAAACACAGAGTTACCATGTGACCCAGTAATTCTACTCCTAGATACAAACCCAAGAGAACTGAAAACATGTCAAAACACAAAAACCTGTATGGAATGTTCATAGCCTTATTCATAGTAGCCAAAAAATGGAAACATCACAAATGTCCATCAGCTGATGAATGAATAACCAAAATGGGTGTGTGTGTGTGTGTGTGTGTGTGTGTGTGTGTGTGTGTGTGTGCATGCAATGGAATATTACTGGGACATAAAAAGGAATGAAATTCTGATACATGCTACAACATGGATAAAACCTGAAAACATGATGCTAAGTGAAAGAAGCCAATCACAGTAAGCCACATTTTCTATGACTCCATTGATATGAAATGTCCAGAATAGGCAAATATACAGCAAAAGATTGATCACTGGTTGCCTAGGGCTGGGGAAGTGGGGTTTGGGGAGTGACTGCTAAACAACATGAAGTTTCTTTGAGGGAGGAAGAAAATGTCATAAAATTGTGGCGATGCACGCACAATCTATGGCTATACTAAAAAATACTGGATTGTACACCCTAAAGAATGATGACAATGATGGACAGTAGCAGATAAATCAAAATTACTTCATTTAAAATAAACAGTTAAAAGCAGAATAGTCTATAGCTATGTTGGGAAACAAATCCTAACACTTAAAAACTAAAAGACAAATACAAATCCAGAAAGGATGGGTATCCTTATGACTTCAGGAGATACTTTAAATCTACCCTACACAAAAATAAAAAGTACGACAAAAAAATGGAACAAAATAAAATTCAATGTTTATGTCCCAAATAGAGTAACAAAAATAGAAGATATACTGAAAAACTGAAAAATAAACCTAATCATTGTAACTGGAGATGACGAAACAAAGAAGAGACTGACATAAAGCATAAATTAAACCATTCCCCTTGGTAGGGGCCAACTGGGCAGTTGGGCTTAGGAAAAAAATAGACAGACAGATAGAGAAAGAAGACTATAAGGTAAATCTGGTAAAATCTTAACAACTGGGAAATCTGGGTACACTATTGTAACTTTTCTCTAAGTTTGAAATTAATTCAAAATAAGAAATTTTAAGTAAAATTAATAGTTATATAATAGAAGACCGAGAAGCCACGGAAATAACGCTTTCTCTTCTGGAGTACAAGGATCTGTCACCTAATTTGTTCTCATACTAGGACCCAGAGACACATCTAGTTTTAACACAAAAACCTAGAAATTCCACAACACATTCTTAGACCATAATACAGAAGTGCAAAACAAACTATCTAAACCTATCTAAATCCATATGTTTTATAACAATGATGAAAGGAATTTTATCAAAAATGCCTGTAGTGGAAAGGAAAAAGAAACATAATGACCTATTGCCACCTAAAGAATTTAGAAAGAGAAAGATAATGAAAGCTGAAAAAGGGTAAGTACTAAAACTAAGATATAAAATAAAGGAAAATTGACATAAAAACATCATTAGAGAGTATTTCGAGGAAATGGGATAATCAGAAATAGCAAGGTAGCTTTCAGATACGAAGAGGTAGGAGGTGGATTCAAGGAAAAGGTTGAAAAGAACAGTACAGAAGAAGTTGCAAGGAGTACAGACAGGAGGGGTGTTCAGACAGGAAGGGCTGGGCACTGCAGAAATAAGGATTTGCATCCAACTTGATGACTATGAATAATAGGCATACTGGAAGAAACATACACCAATTTGACTCTCTTCCAAACAGGCTCTCTACCCCAAATTAGCCCCGCCTCCTATAGCAGGAGCTCCAGAAATGAAGAGAGAAAAAGTTCAATGAAAGGCTAGCTGCGTGAGGACAGGCAAAGAGCTCATGCCCCACTGGACCGTTCTAGCTGACTTAAGCGATGCAGAGACAAGAGCCCAATGTTGCCAATGCCTCTAAGTTTAGAAGGAAAGACTGAAATCCAGATTTTTAAGTGAAACCTCCAGATTTTTAATGGTTAATAACCAATGCAATTTTTTAAAACACCGTGCAGGCCAAATAAGTCCTCCCATTTCTGCGGTTATCTTGCACCATGCTCCCTGTCTCTTTCCTTCTTTTCATCTTCACCAATTTCAGACTTTGCTATCTAAAACCCCACTGTCATTCAAATCCTTTTAAAAGTCTCACTCTGTCTTCAGAGTGAGTGTCAAATCTTCAGCTCAGCCTTCAAGGCCTTCCACTATATGGTGGCAAAGTGTGACTCTCCTGCCTTAACCCCATATCCCAGTATCCCGTAATAGTCTTTTCACTGTCCCATCTTTGTGACTTTTCTACCGCATTCCCTCAGCCTAGAATACCCTTCTCAACTCTCCTCAGCTTCTGTGTTCATTCAGTCATTAATTCATTCCATGAACATGAAATATGTAACCTAACTTTGTGCCAGACACCATTCAAGGCACAGTGGATATAGCAGTGAACACACAGACAAAACCCCTGCCCTCACGTTGCTATATGGAGGAGGCATCACACGTCACACAGGAGAAGTTGCTCTAGAGCAGGAAAAAAGCATAAATGAAGAACAGGGTTGGAGAGAGGCAGAGGGGGTGAAAGGTGGAAAAGGCTTCAATTTAAAGGCATCTTTTGAAAGTGACCTTAAAAACTGAAAGAGCTGAGGGGTCAGTAACTGGGACAAGAAGTTTCCAGGAAAAAGGTACATCAACAGCAAAGGCCTCGGTAAGTATGTCTGGTGTCTCAAGCTCGCATTACACTCTGCCTGTAAAGCTCTGTTCAAGTGCCACTTACTCAGGAAAACTGTTTTTGATTACTACAAATGAGAATTACTCATTGTCTTAGCACCATATCGTATCTTCCTTAGGGCACATGTACAGGGGAAACCCTCTTTTCAAACATATACAAAAGTAATCACTGATCAATTAATCCAAAAAGTCAGGTAACGCAGGATATCATTTTGAAATGATATGTACATATTTTACCATTTTTAACTCCAAACATATAAATATACACTCATTTCCCCCATGCAGCACCTAGACCTTTTCTTTGAGTGAGGGTCTGCAAAATGCAGTTAAGGCACACCCATAATCCATTATCTACAATGTCTATTTTCCTTTCCTTTAAAGTGAACTGGGGACTGTAAAAAAAAAAAATACTTGTAAAATTTTCTAGGAGCAGAATCCTTCCAGATATTTACAAGGTTTCTCCACCTTCTTTCAGTTGTCTTGACCACAATCTAATTCACTGAAAGGCAATTCTTTTAGTCTCTTGCCTTTATCAAGTCCTTACAAAGTAGTTCATAAGAACGACTCTCTCTACATTCATATTTAATCAATTTGAGTAATACTTATCAATTTATACTCACAAGTATCCCTGGTATAAATAACTTTAAGAAGCAATACAATTGACTCTTTCTTGATAAGCAGAGAAATCAAATGAGACACAGGCAAACCAGAGATAAGCTACCAATTTGAGCATGTGTGCTGTGGGAATTGGTTAACAGAGTTTACTAAAGGCATATTTAATTTAGAATGTTAAAATCACACCCAATAAAGGATATGAGTTGACATTTCTCCAAATAAGGCATTCATTCGTACGTCCATTTATATGGTTTATAAGTACATGAAAATGTGCTCAACATCAATACTAATTAGGGAAATGAAAATCAAAACCACACTGATATACAACTTCACATCCACTAGGATGACTATAAATGAAAAGACAATAACAAGTGTTGGAGAGGATGTAGAGAAACTGGAACCCTCAAACATTGCTAGTAAAAATGTAAACCAGTGCAACCACTTTGGGAAAGAGTTTGGCAGCTCCTCAAAATGTTAAACAGAGTTACCATGTGACCCAGCATTTCTACTCCTAGGTATAAACCCAAGAGAACTGAAAACGTATGTCCACACAAAAACTTGCACATGAATGTTCATAGCAGCATTACTCATAATAGCCAAAACATGGAAACAACTCAAATGTCCATTAACTGATGGATAAACAAAATGTGGTATTATCCATACAATGAAATATTAATCAGCCATAAAAAGGAATACAGTTTTAATACATGCTGCAACATGATAAACCTTAAAAACATTATACTAAGTAAAAGAAGCCAATCACAAAAGGCCACAGATTATATGACTCCACTTATATGTAATGTCCAAAAGAGACAAATCCATAGAGACAGAAAGCAGAAAGGAGTTTTCAGGGGTTGGGAGGGAGAGAGACATAGAATGACTATTAATAGGTATGGAGGGTTTCTTTTTGGGGTGATGTAAGTATTCTGAATTAGTAATAGTGATGATTGTACAACTTGGTGAATATACTAAAAACCACTTAATGATACACCTTAAAAATTTTCAGTACTGTCTGTTGTTCAATAAATGTTTACCGATGGCGGGGGTGGGGGGCGTGGGGAAGGAGATAAAAGCCCAGATGGGCTAAACAGAAATTTCCACTGTATATATCTACAAAAGGCTAATAACCACATCCGTTAGAAATATAAGGCCCTTAGATATAGGGATGGCTTTTCATATACAAAATTTCCCTTAGCATCTAGTATATTAGATTACACTAAATAGGCATTCAATCAAGGTTGACTAAATAAATTAATAAATACCTACATGTTACAAACCAAGGATCTAGTAGTGCCCTGACCAAGATTCCATGCTAATGAGGGAAAACTTGCTTTTTATTCCCCATAATCCTGAATTGCCACTAACAAGGCACTTCTCTTAATCTAAAGTATATACTATCCATTTATACTAGCCTTACTACCATGTCACAAACCAGAAGACACACTTCTAACTTCCATGACATTTTAGAAACCTAGTTCAAATTCACCTTATCTCTATCACCAAATGAGACTTACTGGTCTCTCAGTATGTTTTTCTACCTCTTTAACCATATTCCCTAAGATAGTGATATCTCACATACTTAGCTTCCTCCTTCTTCTCAAATACCCTAGAGCAGGGGTCGCCAATGCTGGGGCGGGGGGGGGGGGGGTGGCGGGCGGTGGGGCACAAGCAAGCAAAGAAGCTTCATCTGTATTTGCAGCCACTCCCCAGCACTAGCATCACTACCTCAGCTTCACCTCAGATCATTGGGCATTAGATTCTCATAGGAGCTCTGGACCCTGATGCCAAAACGGTTGGGGGACCACTGCCCTAGAGCCAAAAGGAACAATTATCATTACCTTCATGTTACAAATGAGAAAAAATGTCAATGTCTAAGGTGATCTCTCTTCAAAGTTCATCTTTCGTCACATGAACCATGTATTTCCAAACTCTTCTCTCTTTAAATGAACAGGGAACTTTCTAATAAGTCAGATTTTAAAAGAATAAATATGAATAAAATAAACAAGCAAAGCAATAAGTACAAAGTCCAGAATGACTGAAGGACTGAGGCAAGAGGACAAGAAAAAAAAGAAAAAAAAAAGCTGGTTTAGAACAATAAGAGCTAAACAAAGGGCCTGCTGCTTAGGGGAAGATGTAATATCAAGAGATGACAGAGACAAATGCAGACTCATTTAGCTTCTTTGCTCTGATTATCTTCATCATGGAGCATGATCTTCACACCGGGAAAGGTAGAACTCTTAGAAAAGGGAGCTAACATTTAAGGTAAGTGGCATGGAGAGTGGACAGTAACAGAATACAGAGCTAGCTCAAAGGATTTGTTTGATTCAAACAAATCACACTCCATGATACTGAAGAAACTTTTAGTTCTGACTGCTGATTATCTAAGCTATCTTGACAAGATGCCAAAAAGACCAAAATGAAAGAATGCATTCTCAATTTTCAGTAAAGAAGAAATGCGAATCCAGAAAAACATCTACGGGCAAACTTGGCACATATTCCCTGAAAATTTCTAGAATAGGTAAATACATTTCTGGACATAATAAAAAGAAAAAACCACTGTGATGTCTTTATTAAGGCAGGCTATGCTACCTTTGCTGCTACATAGGATTACTAAAATGGAAAAAGGGAGAATAACACAGACATATACATATTTGATTCTAACAAGGCAATCTGACAGAATCTTTTGACAACAAGCTAGTGAAAAAAATGGGAAAATATTGACTAGCGGAATCAAAAATCTGTTAAACTCTACTAAGAGGATGCGTAGCTTGTTGAATATCTGGTTGGTTAATGCATCAACATCAACCTATTTGGAAGGAAGTCTCCAATAACATCACAGAATTCCATCCTTTCCCATGATCTACACAACTTCTAATAATTTAATAAAGCCATAGACCTGCTCTTCACATTTGCAAGGGCCACAAAGCTGTGAGTGACCTTACAGAATCAGGCTCCAGAAAGGTTAGAGTAGGCTGAAATGAGGGTCCAAAGCCAAAAATGAAAATCGACAGGGAATCAAGGCCAGCATTTAGGTTTTAAAACTCAAATATGCAAAGGAGTAAACTCTAGTTTATGTGGGAAATACCTGGATATTAAAAGCTACAAAAAATCTACATACAGTCTCAAAATGTTAATAGATGCATATGTCCAGACCAGATTACTATAGTTCTTAATTAACCAGTTCAAAAAAAATACTTTTTCCGTATGAATCATTCCCAGATCTTCATCCTAAAACCAGTTATAACAAAAATCTACAACTGTCATTTAGTGAAAACTCTAGCTTTAGACTCAGTTATTCAAGTGTATCTTAGCGTTAGAAAACATTTTATTTGATGATCCTAACTTGCTGACATTTGTATCGATATATCAATATATCCTTGAAAGAAGGCTAAGATATTAAGTCCAAGTCCTTGTTTTAGAGAAGAAGAAACTAAAAAAATTAAGTAACTTGATCCAAATAACACAGCGGCTTAGCAAGGTCCATGATCCCCAAATCAGTCACCTTTTCCCATACCACATGGGTTTCCAACCCTCTTTGTCCTTTCTTAAAATTTGTACTATTCACTAAAGAGTCAGAAGACATACACAAAAACATCCATCAACATTATTATTTTGCTAAGGTAAAATCAGCTTAGCAAGAAGAGATAACCACAGCACATTAGCCAGTAAAATATTTTGACATGGTATAATCACAAGTTTGATAACCAATATTTGTTACCATAAAGCACTCTAAAATACAAATGGTTTTTATTCTCAGCCACTACTGTGTGATTACTTATTAAAGATTATCCTATATCCCATTTAACATTAAAAAAATAAAGTAAAAGTTATTACATGAATGGAAAAGCTTTTAATGGACATGCCATTGTTCAATGTGCTCAAAATAAATCCCTTCCCCATCATAAAACATACCACTATGAAAATTATTAAGGTTTTAGACCTTCAAACCTAAACAGCAGGCCAAAGGTCTTCTTCATTTAGGGTAACATAAGAGTCTGTGTTGAGGCCTTCTTGATCCCTCCACTCCCCCAGAAACAATGCCCCTTCAATATCCCAAAGGTACAAAGGTTGTCTGGCAGACAGGCCAGAGGATCCTCTGTGGCCTAAAGTCCATCCTCCTCTTTCCCCTCCCATGCCTCTTCTCCCACCTCCTTAAAGAAGACAAATAGAGAACTGAGAATTCATAAAAAGGGAAGTTTGCAAGGCTGTGGCTTAAGATTACTAGTATCTGCTAGGCCAGCTCCAAGAGGACCCACCCACCCCTAAAAGAGACCAGGATGCCTCTCCTAGCCTCAGGGCTCCTCTGAGACCCTTTCTGAATGGCAGAGGGAACTTAACTGCCCGAATACCCTCCTCCCCAGTCTCATCCATTAGAGCCCCAGCAGGCTCTTTGTTTCCAACAGCTGGGGCGGGGAAGGGGGGTCAGGCCTTAGACTGAGGGGAGAGGTCACTCCCTTGCTCCCTTTGCTGCCAATCTTCCGGCCATCCAACAAAACCTAAAAACACACATACGAGATCATTCCCCCGGAACTGGTCTCCTCTTTCCACACACCTTAATAACCCAGGATTACACTTTGCTAAACAGAGGCAATGCTCGAGATCTAATTATCTCTTTCTACTACCCAAACCCTACACAGGATGACTCTAGTTCGCTCCTTCTGAATCGACACAAACAGGGCTCATTCTAGGACCGCCCCCCCCATCCTTCCTCCTCAATGCATATCCCAGGGCATATCCCTGAGCTCCAGGCTTCACCCACGCACAACAAACAAAAACATAGGGTCATTTCCTGGGCCCCAGGACTATTCGCTGCTCACATCCACAGTCCCGAGGTCACTCCGAGCCCCCAGCGTGCCCACCTCTACACCCAAAATATATATATACACGTACGTACACATAAACACGCACAGCGACTCTACATCGCCAATCCGTCCCTCTGAATCTCCGGTTCCCTTTACTCACACGACCCCTCCGAGTCACCAGTGCCCTCCCCAGCACATGGTCACTCCCCTGGCCCTCAGCCTGGCCCTTCACCGTCACTCACTCACTCACACACACACACACACGCACACACACACACACGCACGCACACACACACACACGCACAATCCCGGCCTGGGGCAGCATTCCCTCCCATGAGCCTTCACAACACGAACACGCGCTCCCGCGTACACACCCACGATCACACCGGAGCCTTGGCCGGCTGTCTACGCCTCGCTGGGTCCCGGCCTCACCACCTCCCAACACGCCGGGCCACCCTCGCTCAGCTACTCGACACACACGGACGCACGCACGGCCACTCCCCATCCCCAGCGCCGGTCCCCAAGCCCGCACCGCGCGCTCGCACCCTGCCCTCCGCCCTCGCTCGCCCTCGGGCCCAGCTCCCCGGGACCCCCGCGCCGGGGCCTTCCCCAGCCTGGCCGCAGTAACCGGGAGGAAGGAGGGGCCGCAGGGGCAGGGGCAGGCTCCGGCCGGTCCTACCTGAGCAGTTGATGCTCTTGCCTTTGCCGCCGGGACACTCCCCGCCGCCGCCGCTGCCGCCACCCGCGGGCTGGTTGGACGCGCGGCTCCCGGGCAGAGAGAAGGCGAAGAGCAGAAGCACCGACGTGTAGCAGCAGAAGGCGAGCGGGGGCGCGGCAGGCAGCCGGAGCGGCGCCTCAGCGGCCGCGGCACCCATGACTAGCTCCCCTGGACGGCGGGAAGCGCAGGGGGCCGTAGGCCCGGGGCATCCAGCCGCGCTCACAGCCCCGCCGCTGCCTCGGCGCCTCCTAGAAGCCGCGCCGCTGCGCCCGGGAGCAGACCCTCAGCATCCCCGCCCCATCCGCAGCGCCCGCCAGGCCACCGCCAGCCGGGACGGAGTCGGAGGGTCTGGGCGCGTGCGAGGGTCGCGGGCGCGCGAGGATGCGCGCGAGGGTGCGAGCCACGTAGGGGAGACCGAGGCTGGGGGAGCGAGCGGGTGCGCGCGCGGTGGGCGGGGGTCGCGGGGCGGGGGCGGAGGCGGAGGCGGTCCCAGCCCCTCACTCGCCTTCTCGCCTTCCCTTTGTGTCCGCGGCCGTAGCCACCGCGTCACAAAGACCCCAGCCCGCCCGGTGAGGGGCGCGTGACAGAGCCGCCGGCGGGAGGGGTGGCTGCGACCCCGCCCCGCTCACACCCCCAGCGCCCACGCAGACAGCTCCGCCTCCGCCCGTGGCCAGCACCGCCTCCAGGGGAGCTATTGTTCCTGCGGCGGGGCGGGAGCACGGAGGGCGGGGGTCGCGACCGCCCCTTGGTGCGGCCTCGGTGGGCCGGCCGGCGCCAAGGATGCTCTGGAGGCATTACTCTAACAGACATTTTGCTGTCCTTTGAAAGCATTTCTGAAGGGTTTCCTTCGCCCAGCAGCTGGCTGGGAAAGAAGGGCAGGTGGTCTATTATCTATTCTCTAGGTGAAGTAACTGAGCTGTGGAGAGGTGAAGGTGACTTGTCCAAGGTCACATGCCAAGAAACGGGCAAGACCAAAATTGGAACCCAAGTTCTGACTCTAGCTATGTTATTTTTAGAAACGGGGGTAAATGGCTAAATTTCTAGGATCTCCACTCCTACCCTATTTACACAAATACCAACTGAATTTAAAATCCTGTTTTAAAGTAAGGACTAGAGTGCAGAAATAAAAGGAAGTCACTATAATCAAACTACTGAATTACTAGAATCGAGTAAATTGAAGTAGGAGAAAAAGATTCTATTCTTGTGTTAACTAGTCTGGGAACAAACTTTTGAACTTTCCAGTCCTGGGTAGGGATTTATGTCAAACCTACAGATTACCCTTTGATTACCACCTGAGAGACTAAGGAAAGAATGTTTACGTATCCAGAATGTCACATAACCTTACATCTATTATTCAGACTACTGGTCATCTAAAGGATTAGCGTCTAAAACCAATCCAGGGCTGATTCTCCTCAAGAACGTACTTTTTACTATAAGAACCCTCGATTTTTCTTTCTTCTTTGGATCACTGTTAGTATTGCCTAGTTGTTGTTCTGGTTTGCAAATCCTGAGACCCTTGAATAAGTCTTTATCTTTCATTTCTACCCAAAGCCTTCTGATTTCATTTGTGCTGTCAACAAATGATTCTATATTTCCCTCTCCCGCTAACAATAGCTAATACAGAGAAAAGATTTGCTACATAGGACCTGAATAAAGCTCTTTACCTGCATTCTTTCCCATTCTTTTTTGCAGCGCTACAGGGGAGTTTTCATTCTCATCCTATTCTACAGTTGAAGAAGTTAAGACCCAGACAGGTAAAGTGATCTGACTCCCTGTGCAGTGCTGTTCCTAGCACATCATGATAAGTGAGACCCAGCCATAGGCAGTAAAATTATGGATCGAATTGTTTAAAAGTCCTCTGCCTTTTTTGTTCTATTAATCTGCCACTCGCCTCAGATGGAATTTTTAAATCTCATTGAAAACATAAATTTAATTCATAAAATTTTTTAAAGATGTGAAAAGCCACCACAAGCAAAGCCTCATTAGAGAAAATATTTTCAGTGTAAATAAGAGAGAATATACTTAATATAAAGAAGTACTATAAATCAAGAAGAAAATGTTAACATAGTAAATAAATGGGAAACTGACTTGTTTTAGCACATAAAATACAGACAATATATAAAATAAATTTAGACCCACTAGTAATAAAAACCACATTTTTTTCCTGTAGATGATTAACCATAGTAAAAAGAATTGGCAAAACCTAGAACAATTAATTACACATTTTGGAAAAGCAATTCAACCGTGTATCAAAAAATTTTTAAATAGGTTGACCCCTTACTCTAACAATTCCACATATTGGAATTTACCCTAAAGAAATAATTGGACAAGCACACAAAAATGTATATATGGATGTTCAGCACAACCTTTCATAATAGTAAATATAATCTATATGTCCATCTATGGGAAAAAAAGTATGGTGCCTCTTTGTACAATGGACTATTATGCAGCTTTAACAATGATGACTGAGTTCGTGTTTACGGTCATGGAGAAAAGCAGGATACTAATGAATGGGTATAAGAAAATCCTATTTTCCTAAAATATCCATATGTGTGTACATATCCATGGGAAAAAAAGTCAAGAAGAATAATACAGCAATATATTAACACTGATTACTCCGAAATGTGGGCTTATGAGTAATAGATACTTGTCCTTTATATTTTTCTATAGTGTCTGAATTTTTTGCAATGAAAATTTTTATTGTTATATTTTAAAAAGTCATTTCCTTTTAAATTATACTTTCATGATGCTTTTATATAAATTCACATTTTTAACATTTTATTAAGATTTGCTTCAAACCTCAAAACTGTTAGCAGTGACATGGCAGTTATTAAAACCAAAATTCAACTTCTGGGTTCTGAATCAGGTGTGATCCCAGGTTCCTGACTGCTAAGCCACAGCTGAGGGCTTCTTCTCAGACCACTCTTTCAGCAGCTTCTCTGGTCAGCTTGACCTCCCCTGTGCTTCTTTCCTACCCTGTGTCTTGGCTCTCCCAGCCCCAGTAGTCTGCCTTTAATTTTCATTTGACTGCTAACCATAGCCCAAGCAGAAATACTAAGAGGAGACAACTCTTGAATAAAAAGCAAAAACTCCTGTGGCCATAAATCAAAAAATAATTTATATCTGCATCTTTCTCCAAATTAGGTAAGAAAAATTCAACACAGATTTCTCAAAAGTTTTCAAATTGAAAAAGACTGTACTTCAGAAACAAGATTTCTCTGATTTCAATCATCCAATGTCAGAGAGGAAAAAAATCTTAGTGGTCATCCAATACAATCCCCATCACATGCTTTAATATTGGTAACCCCCAAATGTCAGATAGCAAAGAGCGTGAGGCTTGCTACATAAAACCACCCAGAGTATTTTAAAGAATGTAGAGTTCTGAACACCACTCTAGACATTCTGGGGGAAACTCAAGTATCCCTTATTTATATTAAAGTTCTCCAAGTAACTCAAATGTGTTGCTGATTTAGAAACCTCTGGCCTAACCTTGATCAGTTGGTCATTGCTCCTTAATAAACAACCACAAAATGTCAGCTGAGTGCCAGAATAAACATTCATTTCTTATAGATCTGGGGTTGACTGATCTAGGCTCGGGCTTAACTGAACAGCTGTGCTTCAAGCTGTAGATTCTGCTGGGCTTGGCTCCTGTATGCAGGTTGAGCTTTGATCTTCTTCAGTATTATTCATTTTAGGGCTTGGCTGAAGTGGGGGACAGCTACCCAGGGGGGAACTCTTCTTATGGAGATGGCAGTGGTGCAAGGGGACATGCCCAACTGTGTAAGCACTTTTCCCACCCTTGCTTGTACATGTCTGCTTACATCCCACTGGCTAAAGCAAGTCTCATAGCTGGGCTCAAAGACAAGGAGTAGGGAAGTCTACTTGAGATGAGTGAGAAGGAGTGAATACAGAATGAATATTTTTGAACAATAACCTATCAGAAATCCTATACTTGAACACCATTATTTATGCTCTGTCAGAATGTTTTCAGTTCCAAGTAACAGAAAACTCAACTCAAATTAAACAAAAAGAGATTGGCCCAGATGTTTTTTAAAAGCCAGAGGTAGTGCCCTTTCCTATGAGTTAGTTTTTGTCCTAAATAAAGCTCTGCTCATGGAAAATGCTGCATTCCTTCAAGAAAGCTTTGTGAGCATCTACGGCATGCTGAACACCACAGTATCCTCTGGGGACAAGAGAGAATCCCGCCTTGATGACTAGAAGGGAGGGATATCTGAAAATTAACAATTACAACTCAGTGTGATGAACACTAAATAGAAATGGAGCATGTATGTGTATGTGTGTTTGCGGGGTGTGAGGGAGGAGTAAATGGCAAATCCTACACCACACTCCCAGCCCAGACAAAATTATGGCTTTTCAGAACCTCCTGCTGGAGGGTCTAGCTGCATAATGAAGCCCCAATAAATGATAATGAGACAATTTGGGACTGACAAATTGGCCTTGGTTGGAGAAAGTCATAGAACTTGAGCTCGGTTCCGAAATACTGAGATGATTTATGGTGGAGCAATGGTGCAAACCTGGGGTTGACTCGTGGCCCAGCTTGAGATATTGGACCCCATTTCCTAGAGAGAGAGGTCTTTAAAAAAAAAAAAGAAAGAAAGAAAGCATGGATAAAGACATTCATTCATTCATTCAGTAAGTTTGTACTGAAGGTCTACTCTTAGTCCCTGAGAATACATTGGTGAGTATAACAGACCTGGTCCCTGTCCTACTGATGTTTACAGTCAAATATTAAATAATTATATAAATAAAAGTAAAATTGCGGCAATGTTGTTAAATGCTCTGCAGGGGAAGGTCGGAGGTTTACCTGTTAGTGTGACACCTGTGCTGAGAGCAGAAGGGTGAGTAGAAGTTAACCAAGTGAAGAGGGTGTGTTCCAGGCAGAGGGAACACCATGAACAAAAGGCCTGCGAGGAGAAGGGTCTGCATTTTGTCCAGTGTTGTAGGGACAGAGGGTGAGGTCAACTTGTTTTAAACTTCATTCATTGATTCGACAAATACTTAATGAGCACCTACTATGACCTAGGCACTGTTCTAGATGCAGAGAAACAGCAGTGAACAAAACAAAGTTCCAGCTTCGCACAGGACTTATAGTCTAGTAGGGGAGAGACCCCATGATAATAATATTGATGGGAGAAACTAAATGTTGGATCAAGCCATTGCAATAGTAACTAATTCACTGAAGACCTGCTACATCCCAGGTACTGCCAGGCGCTTCATATTTTTTGTTGATAATCTTTCCACCCACCCTGTTGGTAGGTATTATTTCCATTTTATAGATGAAGTTCATGAGGTTAAGTGACTACCCAAACTTCAAAGCCAAGAAGTTGGAGTCACCTGGCTCCATCTAATTCCAAAGCTCCACCACATCACTGACATGAGCAGGTGAAGAAACATCATCACCTGATACAAGATAGAGCAAAGATTGGCACCACTAAGACCACAGCCACCAAGGAGTGTGCACAAGCCACCCTGAGCTCCCTACCAACATGGCAGGAGATTTTTATGGAGGCTTCTTTTGATTGCATGCATGGATTATTGTGATCACATTGCTACCCACATCCCCTTAATGGTCCTCAATTGCATACTTAGGCAGAGGCCAAGGAGGCAAGGATTCCCGATATCTGAACAAAAAGTGCCATGGAATCCAGAGAGGTAGCCTCCCTCTGCCTGGAGGAGAACAGGCATCACCACTGTAATTCTGTCAATCTGAAAGACTTCTCACCCAAACAGTCCCTGTGAGTGGGTAGAGAGACCAAGGAGGCATCTCTGGGTTTTTCCTGCAGGCCTTCTTGTCATTCAATTGTTCAGTATCGCTCTGAATAAAGAATTAAGGTATTTCTCCATCTTTCAGCAAATGGAAATTTTCAGCTGCAATTCAAAAATTTCTTCAAGGGCTTAACTTATAGAGGATTGTACCAAAGAAATAGCTTCTCTGACAAAGACAATCACACATAAATGGGAAGAGGTAGAGCATAGTAATTAAGAGCATAGTAATTAAGGCTCTGGAACTGAACCATCTGGTTGTGCATCTTAACTCTGCCACTTGCTAGTTCTATGACCTTGGTCAGGTTACTTAACTTCTCTATGCTTTAGCTTCATAATCTGTAACATGGAGATAAAAATTTTATCTACTTAATAGGGTTATTGTAAAGATAAAAGGGGTTTGTATAGGTAAAGTGCTTAAAACCATGTTTAGTACATTGTAAGTACTCAATAAATAATTGCCTAGAAGTAACCGTGGATTAGTAAGCACATAATGTTAGCTATTATTAGTAGCAGTAGTCATTAACTGCATGTATATACTAGGCTAAGAGCTCCACATGTATTACCTAATTAATGCTCCCAAAAACCTAATGGAAAAGGTTCAACTACCATCTTAATTCTGTAGATGAGAAAACTGAGGTTTAGAGAGGTTAAGTAATTTGCCCAAAGTTACACAGCAAATGGGCAGCAGGTCTGGGATTCAAACTGAGAAGTCTGTCTGACTACAAAGCCTATAGTCCAAAACAAAACCCAAGCAGTTAAAGTCAGCCGGCAAAAAGGGCTCATCTGAACTGGCTGGCTGCTAGATGCCTGCAAGACGCCAGCCTGGTGCTGGCAGAGGCAGCCAAACTACTGGGAGGAAAAGTTGCAGCAAACTGCCTGGTAGGTTAAAGGGAAGGATGCGAGGTTAGAACCAAGAGCCTGGCACCCACTGAGCTAAGGATCATGAAAGCGGGATAAAGCAAAGAGTTAAGTACATGGAGGATTTAGAGTGAGTCAAATGGAGCTAAATAATTACATTTTACCACTGTGTGTATTTAAGTATGTCAGCTTGCCTCTGTATGTATACATATGTATTGAGCATATGTCATTTGCCTGCATGTGTACATATGTAATGAGTATATCAGCTTGCCTCTGTACATATGCATAAGTGCCAAGCATATGTCATTTTACACTCTGCGTACATATGTAAGGAATGAGTATATATCAGGTTGCCTCTGAAAGTATGTGTGCATGCATATTTGAGTGTGACAGCTGAGCCCTGTGTTTGTACATGCACGCTTACATGTGTGTATCCATCCACACATTACTGTATATAGCAACTCATCTCTACAGTACATGTGAACTTGAATTATGTCAGTTGTTTTCTAACTTTTCTCCCTGGGCTCCCAGTTAAAAATTATTCCCTACAGTCTGACAGCCCCAGGACTCAGCATCAGAGTCAATACAGTTAGACTCACCACTTAGTCTGGGTTCCTGATGAAGGGAGTTGTAACAATGAAACAGCAAGACCATGTTCTGAAAGCTGTTCCTCTCAACACAGAACAGTCGTGGTTAAGACTTAGGGCAGCTCTGGCAGTTAAGGCTTCAACAACAATGGGAACAGGGATAAGGGCAGGGTGTGGAGAGCAGTGACAGTAGCACTATTCATCCAACATTCATTCAGCAGTGTTTACGTTACGTGTGCCAGGCGACCATGTGAGGCAGTGAGGATGCAGAGGTCAACAAGATAGACACAGTCCCTGTCCTATAGTCTAACAGGAAGTCAGACTTTAAACAATCATAATTGCGAAGGATGTGCAAAAGTGTCAGACAGGGACCCCCTAATGTACCAGTGGTTGGAGGTATTAAGGAAACTTCCCCAAAGAAGTGACATTTAAGCTAAGGTGAGAAGACTAATGAAGGAGGTTAAGGGAAAACAGTATTCCATGAAGAAAGTTCCATACTCAAAAATGAAATAAAGAATATGGCAAGAAACAGAAAAGGCAGCTGTGACTGAACCCTGGAGAGTGAGGAGGAGAATGACACAAAATAATGAAGTTGAAGACTCCAGGAAGCAAAAGCTGATCATACATGGACCTTTTAAGCCAGAATACAGATTTAGACTTGATCCTTACTTTATAAACAGGAAATAACCTGCTCAGAATTGTGTTTTTAAAAGATCATTCGGTTACATGCATGAACTGTAAGGTATGTTAATTATATCTCAATAAAGCTGTTAAAAAAATAGCTTGGGCTGCAGTGTGCAGAATGTACTGGAAAGGCAAAACATACCTAAGAAAATCATGTGAGAGCAATTTAGCAGTCGAGGTGATGACTGTGGCTTAGACCAGGGAAGATGGGGACAAGTAAATTAATTAAATTAAGTAGTTAAAATCAACAGAATTTGGTGACTAACTAGATGTGGGAGGTGAAAGAGAGAAAGTGTCAAGCCAGAGTTATCCCCAGGTTCAGTGGCATTTACTAAAATATTCACCTCTGGAGAAAAAGTAGGTTTGAGCAGAGGATGATGAGTTCAGTTGTAGGCATATTGAGTTTGAGGGGCCATTGATGCAGCAGAACCGAGCTGTCCAGTAGCAGCTCGATTTCTAAGTCTGGTACTCATAAGAGTTTACACTAGACATAAAAGTGTGGGAATCACCAGAGGATGAATTCATTGAAGTCATGGAAGTGGGTGTGATGACTTCATGAGATACTATAAAATTAGAAGAGAAGAGGGCCTACGCTGAAGCCCTGAGGAACTGGAATGGAAGGAACTATGAAAGAACTGCCAGAAAATAGGAGGAAAACCAGGGAAAAAGTGTCACAGCGACCAGGGAACAAAACATGTTTCAAAAAGCAGGTCAAATGCTAGTCGAATGCTGCTGAGAGGTCAGGCGAGATGATTACTGAATAGTGTTCAATGGAACAGTCACTTGAAGTCATAGGGGATCCTAGCAAGAGCCATTTGGTAAAATGGCAGGGGCAGAATCCAGAGTTTGAGACATGAGTAAGAGTAGGAAGTAGAGACAGAATATTTAGACAGCTTGGCTGGAAAGAAAAGAAACAAAGCTAGAGGTGACTGTGGGATGAGGATGGACGTTTTAAGATGAGACTTATATTTAAATGCTGATGATAAAGATCTAGTGGGGTGGGGGGAGTTGAATACGCAACACAGGAAAAATGGTAATCAATAGTATAAGATTCTTGAGAAGACAGGTAGGAGTGGAATTTAAAGCATAGATGGAGGGATGAATTTTTAAGTGAAGACATTTTCTTTGTAACAAGATGGAAGGTAGAGAGAATGGAGGCAGATGAAGGTGGGTTTGTAGATATAATATTGAGATACTGAGGAAATTACTGGATTCTGTCTTCTGTGATCTCTGAAGAGAAAGGAAGGGAGGGTGGATTGGGAATAGTGGGTGTGGATAGTGGCTGCATCAAAAGATAACTTAAAGCAGCTTTGATGCCACCATAATCTCCATTGGTTCCCTCTTAGCCTTTCCACCCCACTCTTCATCATTGTCTTTGATGTGGGCAAATGCTTTCTCTCATTCTTATATAAAAAGTTACTTTTTTGAAAAAAACTGATTTAGAACATGCAACATATATAACAGATACCACATCAAGTACCCCAGCCCCTCCCTTTCAACCAGATTACTGCCCCCCACATCTCTACTACACAGAAATTTTGGGTCAGATTTAAGAAAGGTAGAAAAAATTTGAAGTGGTCATTGGTGATAAGGAGAGAGAAAGCATGGGATTTTCCACAGCAGAGCTCAGTAGAGATAGACCAGAGACAGACACCAGAGAAGCACAGGTGCTGAGGAGATAGGAGCCTTTTCTCTCAGGTGGGCATTTATCAGCATTGCAGAAAAAACTACCCTTCCTACTACTCACCTCCAGCAAAAGAGTTCTAAGGGAGAAGGCTTCTCAAGAAAGTTGGGCCAAGTGGAGACTTTGCTTTTCAGCACATCTTCTTTCTATATGAATGCTGGCAAGTGGTAAAAATTGATTTAATCACCATTTTGCAATCCCCATGAAATGACAATTATGAATAATCATCAATGGATGCTAAAACCATTGAGTGAAAGGTTGTTGGAGACAGGATATTCATGGAGTCTTCAAGTATTCCCGCACGGGTAACTTATTAACTATGAGTAAAAAAAAAAAATAACTTTATAATGGAGAGAGCTAGCAGCTATCGCCTTTGCCAGGTGATCAAATTTAACCTCACCAATATGGTAGAACAGCTTTCGACCACTTGGCTCCTGAAATGATGCAATGACAGGCATATGACATTATCTATCTGATAGTCTTGCCAAAGGACTTTAACCTGAATCTAATCACAAGGAAGTAATCAAATAAATCCAGAATGTAGGGCATATTGACAAGGCCTGGACTAAAAGAAACAATGTCATGAAAAACAAAATATGAGAGGTTTGTTCTAGATTAAATTAGACTTAAGAGACAAAACAACCAAATGCAATAAACCTTGATTGGAACCAAGAAAATAAAGGGCAATAAAGGCATTCTGGACAACTGGAGAAATTTGAATATAGGCTACATATAGATGGTATTGAGTTAATATTAATTTTCTTAGGTATGATAATGGCATTGTGGGTAGTGTAAGAGAATGTTCTTAGTATATACATGCTGAAGAATTTAGAGGGGTCATAATGTCTGCAACTTTCAAATAGTTAAAAGAGAAAAGCAAACCGTTAGCAAGTGATATATATCCAGGTGAAAAAAATGATTTAAAAAACTCAATGCAGTCTATTTCTTCATTATTTCAAACATTTATTTTGCCATGACCTTGGATAACTTTATGTTTATAAGCATAAACTGTGCTTCTTAATGTGCTAAATTAGATGGAGATTATTAAAGGCATCATAGCAAGAAAATTGTTCTGCAAAGCTTTTTAACACAAAAGAACTTCTAATTTGTGTAGAAGTATAAGTGGAGACATGGTAAAGTGGAAGAGAGAGCCATGAAATAATACAAAGAACTTTCCTGAGAGTCGGAAGGTCTTTGGGTCCAGCACTTAGCCACTGGAGGAGATGTCAATTTCTTCATCTGCAAAGTGAAGCTAATGGTATCCCCTTCATTAGCCTGCTGTACGAGTATAGGAGAAACAGGATGTAAAAGGCTTTATAAACTGGATATTTGGGGATGCAAGTGAATTGATTTTGTCACCAGGCCACGGTGATGTCCTATTAGCAGTGATTCTCGGTCTTTAGTATACCTGACAAGGAACTGGGAAGCTTGGTAGAAGTATAGATTCCCATCCTGCCCTCAGTTTCTGATTTGGTAGGTCTGGGTTGGGGCTCAGGATTTGCTTTGTGAAAGCACCCCCAACTCTCCCGTGCAAGAGATCTGAAAACGACACTTGGAGAGCTGCCACCGGGGTTACTGTTATCTAAAACCCTTGCTACTCAATGTTTGGTCCATGAACAGGCAACACCATGAGTACCTGGGAACTTGTTAAATGCAAAATCTAACCCCATCCCACATTGAATCTGAATCTGCATTTTTTAAACAAGCTACCCAGGTGATTCCTATACACATTATTATTTGAGAAACACTAATTTAAATGGCAAGACTGATTGGTGACCTCTCTTTTTTACCTTGGTCACTGATTCTCTACCTGCTGTCAGATGGAACTCGGATGCCACCTTTGCCGTTGCTGACGCCTTTAACCTCACTTAGCTCTTCTCTCTGCTTCTCCTTGTTTCTGGCTCCACAGTCCCAGCAGATCTTGATGAACATAACCAGCCCATCAAAGTGCTTATTTTCTCCCATGCCATGAAGAGACGAACCAAAGCACACTGACTCAGGATCCAAATCTAATTAAGCTAAATATGTGACTTTTTTTCTTTCTTATTGTGATAAAATAACATAAATTTTACCATTCTACCTATTTTTAAGTGTACGGTTCAGTGACATTATGTACATTCACATTGCTGTGCAACCATCTCCAGAACTAGGTATGTGATTTTGAGTAAGTCACTTAACCTCTTTAAGTTTCATTTCCTTATCTTTAAAATATGGACAATATTACCTACTCCTGCAGAGTATTTTAAGAATTAAATGAAAGAATAAACAAATATGCCTAGGACCCACAGACGATGTTAAATAAATGCTAACCTACTTCTTTCTTTCCTTCCATTTGAAGTAGGTTTTTAGACAGCCCCAGATGTTTAAAACAAATATCATCTATTAAAATCAATGGATAAAAATTTTAAAAGGATATACAAAAATCTACATATTCTGGGCATATTATTGCCTTAGAGCAGGGCAATTTGTAAAAAAAGAAGTATTCTATATTCTATAGAACTGGGCAATTTGAAACAGCTAAACAGCAGCCAATTACTTTCTGTTTGGAAAATTATATTTTAAAAAACAACAACCCTTTTGTGCCCATTATATAGAAATTCTTGTATTGACTATATTTAGATTGTTTTATAAACTGTTTTAAGTACAATCATTATGGTAATATCAATAACTTGCACAAATGGTGCTTTCAACATTGGGGCTGATGCACTTGGATGAAGCATTTGAATTCCATTTATGTACACATTATCTTTTAAGGAGAATGCTAAATTGAAAACTTGGGTTACATGAGGTAAATTGAAAAGATTAGTTTAACTTCGGAATTAGACTATTTAGAACAGGGGAAGGGAATTTAGAGATCCTCTCCTCCAAAAAGGAAATTAATATCCAGAGAGACCTAGTAACTTGCCCTCAATCACATGGTGAGTTATCAGCAAAGCTGGGACCAGAACCCACGTTCCAGGAGTGTGTCCTGGTGTCACTTGACCTTGAACAATAGGTGATGCTTCATCAGCGTAGGTGATGGGAAGGGGTTGTAGAGAGTATTACAGGTGGAGGGATCAACAGAAGTAATTTCACAGAGCCTGGCTCTGAAACCCAGAGACTGCAAAGTGTGTTCAGGGAGTGTCAGCGTGCGGAGGCTAGAAGGAGAGATTTAGATGAAGTTTTGTGGTGGGAGAAGAGAGTCTTGGATTCTCTCGTAATAGAATATCAGAAGAGAGGTTTAGGGTTGGGGGCGTGATTTTATAGTTTATATGACTTCCATATTTGTATTCTCATGTAGTCATTATAGCAATCACGGAAAGTGGGTATTTTACAGATGACGGTCTAACATTCATCAGGTCATGTTCTTTGCAAAGCAAAGATTTTAATTCGGGATATGAACAGAAAGGCTGTGTATTCTGATTCTTAAAAGCATGGATTTTTAATCCAGAGCCAGGCCACTTGGGTTTAAATCACTCTGGCCCCATTTAGAAGCCAACATGACTTGAGAGAAAAAAAAAAAAAAACAACTTAAGTGTTTATGTGTTAGGCACTGTTCTAAATACACAGAACTAAATATATTTCACTCATTTAATCCAACATCCCTATGACATATATTCTATTATTATAACTATTTTAAAGCCCCCCTCTCCCCACCAAAAGAGAAAGAAGTAAAGAAGGGGTTTTTCAGTAAAAGATAAGAAACAGGGATACATTAACACCCTCACCCCAGATTCCCTGTTCCTTGATTTATAATCCCACTAGTATCCTACTAGTTCCCTTCCTACTTGTGATACTGTGATAGATTCAATTGTTGTGCAAAAATATTCATGTCCTTACCTCACCTTTTCAGGAGAAATCTACTTCCTTCCCCTTGACTTTGGCCTCAGCCATGAGACCTGCATTGGCCAAGAAGATATAACACTGAAATTTGAAATGTGCACTTGGGCTTGCCTTCCTGCACTTCTGCAGTCGCAATGAGATCTTCCCTTGGATAGTTCCCACCCCTTTAGCCTGGGGCTCAGAATGACTTTACAGGAAAGTACATGTGCCCCAGCTACCTTCCAGATTTCCCAGTGGCTGAGTGACTAGAGCACCACCCTTCAGGCCTCTAGAAAGTATAACACCAGCCCACCTAGAGACACTCTTTGAGACTCAAGGATAAGAATCTACATCCACATGCACCTCACCAGCAGAGCACCAGCCTGAGTTTTCTTCTTGGTTACTCTGGAAGCTGAACCAGATGATGGAACAGAAAAGGATCTAGAATCTTACCTTCTCCTGCTACTGATAGTATTTCCACTATAACAAATATCCTTTTGATTAAAACTAACCAATTTCTTAAATAACAGGATTTGGAATTTTCCCCCCAACAAACCCGTTCCAATCAACGGCAACAGTGAGAGAAAATTCACACACAATCTGGGCATCTGGATAATGTAGAAATTGAAGTTTCCCATCTATTGATGATAAACTTTACCATTAGATTAATACTCAGCTTGCAAATCCAATAATTATATTGGGTAATACAAGTTCAATAGATGTGTTCTTTAAAAATTATGTAAATTACTCTTCTATAAATCGAATCTCTAAAGGCACCAAAGGGCTATTTAAGAAATGCCATATTGAAATTTTTCACAAAGAAAATAATCACACTTTGTATCTGTTATGGAAGTTTTCCATACTGGGGGTTCCTAAACTATGGTACACCTAAGTAATTCCCCCACAGGGCAGCATCTCTACAGGAGGACATCCATATCACAATGACAACAATAATGTTAAAATGCTTTACATCACTCTTTATTTCAAAAGTGCTTTGCTAACATAGACTACTCTTCACAACATTCAGGGGAGGTAGATAAGTATTACACCACTTTCACAGATGCAGAAACTGAGGCAGAGATTAGTGAATTGTGTTGAAGGGCATAACATATGGCACGATTAGGAAAAGAATGTGTTGTAGTCACAGATCACTGATGACCTTTCCCACAGCTTCTGAGTCCCACCAACACAAAAGTAGCGAATGCAGCATTGAAGCAAGTCACTGATAGTCTGGCCAATCTAAGGCTACACATCACCTTGTTGATACCAGATGTTGAATATACTGTCCTTTGGCAAATATTTCCCTCACATGACTATACCTCTGAAACAGGGAAGACTGGAGTTGTTGTAGGTACAGAAGGAGAGGTTAGAGAAACAGGGCTGGGAAGGAGGAAGACAAAAGAAAACACATGAAGGAGGAAGACAGAAGAAAACACATGAGCTAATTATCAAAATGAGGGTGAGGAACAGGAGGCTCGCTGGGAAGCAGCCCAACAGAAAGGAAAGCCACAGCAGAAAAGAAGTGTCATTCCATTTGAAAAGCTCAGACATCCAGAAATGCTATTAAAAGGGTAATTCTTAGCAATGACATTACAGAGCCACTCTTCATGACTTTACCAAATGTAATTATCAGGTCCTTCTGACATTCCCAGGAGGCAGTGCCATTCCTTTCCCCTGGTCCAGGCCAAGGGCTGATGTGATTGACCTGACACTGCAGAGGCTGTTGATAACTCAAATGCACTCTCTTACCATACCATCTCTCTCCATCTATTCTCTTTCTTCTTCTAAAAAAAAAAAAAAAAAAAAAAAAGCCAATGCATATTAAGATTCTGCCTGAAAAATTCCTAAAATATTCCTAAATTTTTGATGCATAATAGGGTAGGAGTCCATGTTTGATTTTTGTAAAGGGGCTGCAATAAGCAGACATAGAAGTCAACAGCCCCTCTCAGCCAGTGCTCCTTTATACAATATGGGACATTTCAAAAAAACAAAAAACAAAAAACTAAAATTCATAGACGCCAACTGTCTAGAAAAGAATTGAAGCTAAAAGTAAAGAAATAATATTTTCTGATCTTTCTAGTGCAAAGCCATTGTAAGAGCTGGTGACTGATGTGCCACCAGCTGCCATGGAGGTACTGATGGCAGAGGCAGTACCAAATGAGTGGGGTGACAAGGACCCAGCAGGGAGGGGCTACAGTGTCAGATGAACAGGTGGAAGAGGCACCAGCAGCTGAAGAGACAGAAGTCAGAGCAAAGAGGCGACAGCCAAAAAGGAGATGAGAGGAGGTGCTGGCGTTTGAGGCTGAGTGTGAGGCAATCGCACTAGTTTGGGTCTAGGCCTCTCTTCAGACAGGTCAGAGCCAGAAATGCACCCTTTTCTTCCTTTATTTCAAGTGGCAGCATCATTCTTTCAGGCATCTAGCTTTAAAACTTCACCCCTCCTCTCCAACAAAAGCAATCCACTGCCAAGCCTGATTCCACTTCTGCATTGCCCTTCACATTGGTCTCCCTCGTTTTTACTACAGCCTCCTCAGGTTCCTCCTACATCTCATCCCAACCAGGGCCAAACCCTCCTACCTTGTCTCTCAGACTCCAGATTTATCTGAACTTGGTTCCATCCTCTAATCTTTCTGGAGCAGTTTTGACCACATTACTGCTCCATGTTCTCATTTAGGTCTCACATCTTGAATGGTCAACGGGTCCTTGCATCTAGCGAAGTTCCTCTCCTTTCCAAATCTCCACCTGCCAAAATGCCAACTCTAAAGACTTAGCTCAAATGCCACCTCCTCCAGGAGGCCTTCCTTCGAGTTTCTTAGCTCTCTGCTCCGAGAGACATGCACTGATCAAGTACATGACAACTGTGTACAAGCCTTACCTCTCCTATTGGGCTACGGTGTGATGATTTGGCAGGGTGTGGAGCATGGTGAACTGTGTCTTAATATTTATCTGTCAATTCTCTACATCAGCTACCAAGAAATGGTTATTGCAATTCCATCTCAGGTAAAAAACTGCTCAAAAGTGAAATGAATTGGGATGTATCTGTGCATGAATGGAGGCAGTACAAGTACCCTGTAGGTGTGATCCGACTCTAGGACAACACAAATCCACAATATAGCTTTGAGGGATGGAGTAGGGGCAGGCAGATGGGACTATTTGTTTTTGAGTCAAGAGACCTGGGACAGAGGTTCTGCTTTGCCATTCACTAGCTAAGGGCCTGGTGCCAGGTGGTTCTTCTCTGAGCACTATTTCCTCACTTCTGCATGACCTCATAGGAGTAAGGATCAAATGAGACACATCTGTGAACTCTACACAGTGGTTCTCAATCTCAATTATGTATCATAATCCCCTAAAAAGCTGCTGACAACCATAGCAGACCAGGCCCCAACCCAAGTCAAATGAATCAGAATTCTCTGGTAGCTGGACCCACTGAGATTAATTATTCATAAAATACTGTTTCTAATGCATAGCCAAGGTTGAAAACTACTGTTAGAAACTCATAAATACCACTAACAGTAGAACAAGGTACTTTAGGCTGCTGGCTTAATTATCCTTGATTTGTTCAGTTAGGATTAGTTTGATGCTTTTATAGTTCCATTATACGTGTGAGCATTTTTTGTTTTGTTCTATATTGTTGTTTATGTGCTTAAGTGGTCAGTTCTGAGAGAATAACACCCAACACTCTGCTGTACTCAAAAATGTGCCTAACTCCTCAATGGTTTTTTTTTTTGTTGTTTTGTTTTGTTTTGTTTCAGAATAAGTAAAAACAGCATTGGGTCCTCTAAAATCTTGCTACACAGAAGCGTGGTGACCAGACAAGCGGAACTGGCACAACCTGGCACTTGTTAAAAATGCAAAATCTCAGACCCCTCTCCAGAATCTGCATAGTAACAAGATTTGCAGATGAACCAACAGGTGAAGCAAAGGCAAACTTTTCAGTTCACACCTGTGTTCTCAAGGAGGTAAGGGCATGGAGAATCACATTCTGTCTCCCATTAACCACTGAAGCTTGGGACTTTATCCAGATGCTTCTTCACTAAAACATCCATTTGGTAAAAACTAAGAACACAAATCCTTACAAAAGTATCCTTTCTTTCAAAGAAGACCAGTCTTCACAAGGTTTCTCTAAATAACCAGTTCCTCTAAGGTATTTAAAATATGATCAATGTCTAAAAATAAATCGATAGCCATTTAACTTTATATAGTGCATAAATAACAAGTATTTGTGTATCTGACTGAACTTACAGTCCCTAAAACCCAAATTCCAAAATTATGAAGGACAGAAGCTTAGCCAACACAGGAAATAATCGCTCCCTGTTGCTCCAAGCCCTCAGACAACTATGCTGTTAGCAGGACCCAAGACTATGCAAACCACGCTGTAGTCAAGGAGTTGTAGCAGATTCTGAACATTCTCTAGACCAACTCCCTTGTTTTATGAAGAAGAAAGACCACAGCCACAGATTAAAAGGAGTTACCCAAGGTCACTGAGCACTTGAGGCAGAACCAAGCTCAGAACTCAGACCCTGACTCCTAGTCCTACACTTCTTGTAGAGCTTCTGCTACATGTACTCCTCCTTCCCTGCTGCATGGCCTGAAATTTCATTCTCAGAAATTGCCTTGGCCTTTATGTGTCACCTTGCTTCTGCCAGCTATTGTTGTGCTAAAACCCCGGGGCTGTTCTTAACAGTATGCTACAGGAGAAGCTATATCACAGCCTAACCAGAATATCCATTTATCAATCTGTATTTCCAAAATACGTTGGTAATAGAGTCTGTAAAAGCCCAATGCTAACTGCATAATGTAAACTACACAGCATTACTATTAGTCAGCACCAGGAGCATGGTGAGGGAAGGGCCTTTCCTTGGGTGACTAAAGATTAAAAACGAGGGCAACCATTAACTCAAAGGGAAGACAAACCATTAACAGAGGGAAGGCAGCACCTTTAAAAAACATACACAGTATGACTATAAAATTACACGTCTTTCGTTTTAATGAAACAAACATGACAGAATGTAGAAATCTAGATGAACATTTCTCCCTCAAAGTAGCTACATCCCTAGTTCCAACAGAGCTACCTTTGTCGGTGAGATATTTGAACTCCTCTTTGGGGAAAGTACTTAAAAGGCAGTTATTGAGCCACATTAGAAAATATCCTTTTGAATACTGGGCTGTTAAAAATCAGAAAATCCACACTGAGAGGATGCCACTGAAAAAAAAAAAAAGAACAAGGTGCTGCAGCTCTCATGGAGGGTCTCTAAAGACCTCTAGCGAGTTCGGAGCAACAGCTTCACCACTGGAGAAACACGTGTCCTCCTGGGACAGCCACTTCCAATGGGAAGGCTTTTGTTTGAATAGAAAAGGTCTGCTATTAAAAAAAAAAAAAAAAATCAGCCACTCCTGGATAGCCACACTTGTTGCATTTGATTAAAAAAAAAAAATACAACAACAACACTCACACATGGTTCTTGTATGAATTCTAATTAAGAGACATTACATTCAGAATTATAGCACTCATCGTGATAATTTTCAGAAGACTGTAACAGCTTCTTTGCCACTTAAGGGGTACATAGGGTGCAGCTGTTTACCTGAATGTATTCTTAAATAAGTGACTACTACCATTCTAATTTTCCTAGTTGTAGCTCTGTAACAGGTTACTGACCGCAAGTTCATGTTCCAGACTTTCTTTGCCAACACAGATTAATTACAAGGGAGCCACCCCCACAGTCTTAGGGTGAATTGGGAAAGGGCCGGTTAAATGAGGAAACAGGCCATTCCTTGGTAAAAGTTTGTAGTTTTCTTTCCCAATACATCTTCTTTTTATTGAGAACTTCCATTTTTATCCTGTGTTCCTCCTCTGCCATCTCACACTCTCGCTCTATCTGCTGGATTTTGGCCACATGCACCTCATTCATTTGTATCAGCTGCAGTTGTAAGATGGACATTTGTTGATGGTGTTCTTCCTCATGCATCTTTTTTAAAGCACCTTCCTGAGAGGTTTTGCTCCTGTAGTTTTTATTGGCTGTTATTCTGACAGCTGAACACGAGGGTTCAGGTTGAGAGGTCCCCTCACATACTGGAAAATGTATGAACTCTTTCTCATCATCGCACAGTTCTCTATTTGAAACAGCAAATGATTCTGAAAAACAGTAGCAGAAAACATATGTTCAAAGATTTTACAGGCAGAGAGTAAATCATCCTATTTCAATGACAGGGTCCCCCAGTACAGGATGTATCTAAAATAGCACCTGGTTTGGCCTGCATGTCTACAGGTACCCTTGCCACACCTGACTTTTTTAAAACCCATAAATCCAAGGCAGTTTTCTCTTAAGAAGTAACGATAAAGTGTTTCATCATGTCATTTCTAGAACTGCGAAGTACGGGAACAGTGGATCGCGCTCATCGAGAATTGGAGAACCTTGTTATGTTGATATAAGTTCTGAACTGAAGTGTATAAAACTCCGAAAGAGCAGAAGACCACAGTGCAAGGCCAATGGTGGGTGTTCAGATTAAGTTCTCCCTTTCTCACTTTTTCACTCAGCCATGAATACTTATGTTGCATGTCCACAAGGGCACCACTGCTCTGTTTCCTGGTCACAGGTCTTAACCCTTCCCCTGGACAGTCACCTTATAAATGTTCTTTCTTGATGGATGAGTCTACACTTCCTGGCTTAATTTCCTCAGCACACCATTTCTCTTCAGTTCCCTACATCTGGCAACCACCTCTAACATGGCCATCTAGGGGTCAATATTCAGATCCTAAAGACACTTTTCAATGTCCCCCTTACATAACCTCTCCCTAGCACTTGACAATCCTAGAATTTTCTTTCCCTCTATTAGCTTATGAACCGTCACTCTCTCCTAAATTTTCTACAGCCTCCTCTCTGATTGCTCCCTCTCAAGTCTCTTTTCAGGGCTCAGACTCTTGTTCCACCCACCTCTTACCTTTTAATATTCCCCCGAGGTTAACTTTGGCTGTTTGCAATCCACCCTAAGTAACCCTCCTAATCTGGATCCAACCTTCCTTTATCTTTCTTGTCTTACTCTTCAAAATACCCTGTGCACTCTTCAGCTCTACCACAGATTACTCACAGTCCTAAAGGCCATGCTTGTTTCCATCATTCTGACTCACCGTTCCTTCAGCCTAGAATTGGGCTCACTATTTGGCACCCACCCCCTCACTCAGACACACACTCTTACTCCAGTCTCCCTTTTTCAAACTCCCCCCTAACTCCTACTTCATTCAGGATCAATGCCACTTGCTCTGTGAAACCTCAGCTCTCTCCTTTCTCTATACTTTTCTGTTGCAGCACTTAACACATACTAGTATTCTTTTGGGACTATACCTTATTCATTTCTTTTATCTTTGGGACCAATTACTTTGCTTTGTACACAGTGAATGCCTGATAAATATTTACTGGCTGAAGCCTGGAACAAAAGAGGAAAAGAACATATGGATACGAAAGAATGCTCCTTTCGATGGTGCCACGTTTACACTACTATTTTTATAGGGCAACGACATTAGTATCAATTAGGGAGTTTCAACAAGGAAACTACTAACTCCACTAACCCACGGAGTCTTCTAGCTGTGAAACCAAGGCTTTCTGGAGAAGCTTTACACTTCCAATAATGAGAATCAGCCCCTTGGAGAAAAATAATATCAATTTATACACAAGAGTTGATTACATTATTATGTCCACTCCATTATTGTAGAAGATGGGATGCTGGGAACCGTAATGGCTACTGGGGGAAACCTAACTCATAGTATTCTGTTAATAAAAGGAAAATGGCTACTGTTTTTATTATTTCACTCCAAGGGGTTAGGTAACAACCATAACTAGTCCTTAATCAAGGTTAAAGAAAAGGTAAAAATCTTACTTTTGAAAGAGAGAGTTAAAGAGTACTTCTGTGTCATCCAGAGACAATGGAAATATCTCCCTAGGACTCTTCCCCAACTACGATGGTTCTGGCTTCAATTACATGTCCTTCCTTCATGCTGCCACGGCCTCCTGGGCCTACCCTCTGGCAGAGAACTTGTTAAAAACTGGCAGTTTAACTACCTCCCTTTCAGGTCTCTGAATACTTTGAAGACAGAGACTACCTCTTATTCATCCTCACAGAGAACCCAGCACAGGGCCTGGTCCACTGCTGGGCATGTTAGAAAGGTGTGGGGGATGAATTGGCTGCATTGGGTCACATCCCTCCCAACACGGCACAACTGTGTAGACAGAACAATGTTTGGAGTGGATAGCCGAGGTATAGGACAAAGGAATGGGAAAGGTTTAATGCTTAAGAACAGGGTCCCTCAGACAGGAGCATTAACTGCAAATAGGGTTACCTCATCTTTCTCCTTTCTAGTCTCAGATCTGAAACTGCATTCTTTGAAGACTAGACACAGATATTTTTTGGTACCTTTAGCCTCTTTTCTCTTTGATTTCATTCCAAAGGATACTCCTGAGTTCATGAGCTCACAGTTCTTCTCATCTCTCCCAATTTCTAAATGCTCATTTTTATCTCAACAATTCTAAGCTTCAGGGACCTGTTGATGGGGTTGATGACAGCAGCTACTATTTTGGGGGTTGCTAGCCAGGCACTAGGCTAGTGCTTTACAGGTATTACCTCATTTAGTTCTTACGACAACCCTCTGCAGGAGGTAGTATTTATAGAAAACAAACACAATATCCAAAGTCATTTGGCAAGTCGAAAGAACCAAGATTCTAACCCGTCTTCTTCATTCCAAAATCCAAGCTCAACTACACCAGCCTCTCTCTCACTCCTTTACTTGCTCAGCTGATCACTCATGTATCTTAAAATGCAGCCTCCAAGTTGTAGCCACTACGAGACCACCTATTATTAAGAATATGGGTGTATATTCCAAATTTTGATCTCCATACTTCTCTCTAGAGCTATGAACATGAAGACATTATGTCCTTGTCTGGGAGCAGAGAAATGACTGTACTTTAAAAATGATTCTTTTTAGTTTAAATGTGTGCTAACACAGAGATTTTAAAGAAAAATAGCCAGGCCTCTTAAGAAGACTGGCAGAAGCTGGGGCTTAAAACTGGAGAAGCCTGATGGAGTTGTTAATTAACTTTTACACAAATATTAGCTCCAATGCATGGAAACTAGTGTTTAGATGGGTAGGATCTTCCCTTAATTGGAAAAAAGCTATCCTGGGAATGGCAACCTGCTGTAAACACACACCGTGTAATCTCTCTCCCAGGTAAAACAAAGCCACCCAGAGTAGAAAACAAAGTTAGTCTTGTGCAAAATGAATATGAAGGCCTAAGGGCTTTCCTGGGAAGGAAGAACACAGTCAAGGGGGTCATTTGAGTAATTCGAGTAAATTTAATCTCTGCAGGAAAAACCTAGCGTGGCAGTAAAATGGGAAGGAAGCTGCTCAGGCCAAACCCAACTCTTCTCAACAGAACAAAGGAAATAGGACTGACTGAGAGAATGGGTAAGTAAGATGTGGTAGAAGCATACTACAGAATATTACACACCAACTAAAACAAATTAGATTTACACACTGCAGTGGGGATAGATCTGAGAAAATTATTCTAAGTGCACAAAAGGCACACAAAAAAGAATGGTATATCGTTAACCAATGTCACCATAAATAAATAAATAAATAAAAGGAATGTAACTGATCAAAAAAAAGAATGGTATATAGCACAATTTTTAATCTATGTAAATTAAAATATATGCATACAAAAAAGCAACACATGCTTTCAAAAAGAACATATGAGAGAATACACAACCACATTAGGATGATTATGGTGTATGAGAAGATAATGAAAGAAAATAAACATATCAGTAACACAAAAAGGGGGCTTTTCACAGATCAATGATGCTAGTGTGCCATGACTGGAAATATTACTCAGTGCCCTGTACTCAAGTTGTCACCCCAAAAGAATAGGGTTGGAATGATTGTGTTGTTTAATTATAGCTTTGAGTACCCAAGTTTGCATTATTCAAGTATAGTTTTATAGTAAATAATGGCATATGAAATTAAATATAAATTCTCTTAAGATATTTGAGTACTACTTGAAAGATTAGTTTGCTTAAATATATTGACATTTAGTCATCCTACCCTCCTGACCACTTCCAGCAAATTTTGTTGGTTCCCTTAGTTTGTTCTGCAAACCTGTTCTCCAAAGATAATCCCACTTGTCTTAAAATGAAAGATAAGTGTCAAAATTATCACATATCATAAATCTATAGGCTATAAAGTGTTTTAATATATGTAAGGGGAAAATATGGGTTTTTTGCAAATACATTCCTAAGTGTTAAACTTAGGTTTTAAAACTACTGTGTTCAAATACATATGTACATTTCAAGAAAATCACTGACAAAGCTAACAATACCAGGGTACAGTGATCAAAGTGACTAAGTTGAAATCATCTCACACACACACAAAAAATAGTTGGAGGGAGGCCTCTAGTGGAATACTGTTAGGCTCTATCCTGGTTAGATGCCAACAAATTTCTGAGCACCTAATTTAGGTACTCTGTTAAAGGTACTCTGTAAGGTATTAGAACAGTGCTGTCCAAGAGAACTATAATACAAGCTACATATGTGAGTTTAAGTTTTCATATAGCCACATTAAAGAAGTAAAAAGAGGAGAAATTAATTGTAGCAATATATTTTTAAATCTAATATATCTAAAATATCATTTCAACATGTAATCAATATAAAAGTATTAGTAAGATATTTTACATTCTTTTTTTGGTACTTAGTCTTCAAGAAATGGTATATATACTTATAGCACATCTCAATTTGGTCTACTCACATTTCAACGGCGTACTAGCTTCATGTGGCTTGTGGCTACCGTATTGGACAGTGCAGTGTTAGCGATACTAACTAAAGTAAAACACCACACACACACACACACACACACACACACACACA
>NW_011888904.1:4352862-4368379 GCF_000151845.1 Pteropus vampyrus | reverse complement strand
CAAATGTCACTACAAGGACTGAGAATCTATATTTATTCTCTTCTTGCTAGAAATTTATATTTTGTGTTTATGAATAAATGAATTACATCATTTCTTCTAAAAAGAAAAAAAAAGTGGAATGAACTTTCTAGATCTTACCTTAAAATTTCAAAATGGGGAAATAAGACTGTCCCTTTAGAATAACGCTACAAAATCAATACACAATAATCCAGATCAAAGATTTGCAAAGTGAACTGAAAGTGTTCCACACCAGCATCTTCCTCAGCAACATCTCCCAGGAAACAACAGCAATTTGAAAAGCAGCCCTGTTGATTCACCAGCCTCCCTCCCCCAGTACCAGTCCCTTCACTGTCTCACAGAGACTGGATGGGTCTAAGGCAAGCAAGATGGAGAGTAACTGGCTGAAGCTATAAACATCTCCAGAGCAATCAGCAGTGGGCCCCATCTGCCACAGAAGCGGCAAGGAGGAGGAGTAAGAGAGAGAGTTAGCCGTGCCTATGAAACACTGTCTGCTGGGAGGTACCCTGACTTGGGAACTCATGAATCAAAACTCAGATACAGGCTCCCTACACTGGAAAATGATGGATGAGGTTTATGACATTAATTCCTATGGACGCCCAACTATTTTCCTGCACTGAACCTTGGTCAAATGATCAGCAAGCAAACTTGTGACCATAATTTAGATTCCCAGAATGATCTGCCTACAGGGGAAGAAATGTGGTCGTCAAAATGTGCATTCAGTTCACTTGGTTATCTTTTTTACTCCACATGGATAACATTCTTGGTTTTAGACAGTTTCTTGTGACTTTTAAGCCCATCCCTCTGAGTTCAATCTCTTCTGGGGACACTAATAAGTGAATGTCTCATCTTGAAGCCAAAAATCAGATTTTCCTAGACAAATGCTTGCTGAGTCCTTGGAGCCCCTTACGAGCAGCCCTCTGGCCTCCTCCCCAGGAAAATTTCTCTGCTTCGAGGTGTATCTTCTAAAAACTATAGTGAATCTTTATATTAACTGGCCATTCTTATCTAACTGGCAATTTATCTGTATGCATTCCAACCCTCATTTGCCTGGAGACATTTCAACAGCTGCTTAATTCCAACCTTTTAAAGCTATGACACACTACCATGATATCCTTGATTATATGATAATCTTTTTCTTCTCTAAGAATTCTATATGATGTATTTTTCTCTTTTCAATGAAAGTATATTAAAACGAAAGTAAAATTTTTCCAGAATTTCTCAAGTTCCCTGGAGTGCCACACACCAAAAAAACAGTGGATGACGGACGATACTGTAATGGCTAGAAATGCTAGTTCTTAATCTAGGTGAATGCCAAATGGGTGATTGCTCTGTTAGTCTCAGTACTTTTCTTAAGTTTGAAATAGTTCACTTTTTTAATGTGGCCTTTAGAATGACTTAATGCAATACTTTGCACATCATAGGTCCTCAAGAGAAACATTTTGTGAAAAAAATAAGACCGAGTGAATGAAATAAATCTTTAAAAAAAATCTACTTTAATATATTTGAGATAAGCTGAGATGCGCAATTAAGGTACTTCATTAATAACAACTTATTAATATAGTCCTATTTTTCCTTATTCTTCGGTAATAATAGAGAAAAGAGAGCTTTAAGAGACAGCACAAGGATATAAACATGAACTTCTGTTTTATGTACTATAGGATCTAAATGTTCTATGTAATCTGAAGATTTTCAGTTGGGAAAGTCAAGGTTATTATGAAAAATTTCTTTTTAATAAAGTCCCTTAAAATTAAGGATTTTGAAATTAAAATGTCAAACAGGTACCCAGTGATAACATGCAAGCCGGGCCCAGGAACCGATACCTTGGGCTGTGGCCTCGGGGTGGTACTCTGGCTCTTCTTCCGGAGGGCTCTGCAGGAAGTAGAGCTGATCTGGCAGCATGTTGGCGATCTTCTCCTTCCCTAGGACGTGGGTGCTCAGGAGTGGGCTGACGCTCCGTTTCACTTTCTCTCTCCTTTCATGGGCCATAATTTTTTTGGTCCGGGCCTTGATGTTCTCCCAGCACTTCTTCAGCTGTTTGAAATCCCGCAGCGACACACTGGGCTGAGAGTTGTACTCGTGGGCAAGCGCCTGCCACGTACGTTGCTTGAGTGCAATAGTTCGCGCATCGCTTTTCTTACATTCCAGCACATATTTGTACTTTTCTACTAAAGCAAGCAGGATGCTCTTTTCCAATTCTGAGAAGTATTTGGCAGGTTTTATAATTTCGTTGTTTTGCATTTTCCACTGTATTTCTCCTGGCCCTTAGTTATCCTGTAAAAGGAAGTTTGAAACGATAATTACAAACTCCAGCAACAAAAATGCAAGCAAATTGCTTAAAAGTCGTAATCCCCGGCTTGATTCCCTTGTCTGAAATACAGTAGTACTTTCTTTTCCATTAATGTTGACTTATGGTATTCTCAGGAAAACATTCAGAAGTTTACTAGGAATAGGGTTTTATTTCAAAGTAGATGTTCAAGTAGGTCCTTTGTTGTAGGTTCCTGGCCATTCTGTGAATATCTGGTATGTAACAGCAAAAAAAGCAAGTTGAGCATCTTTTGTGGAACTTCAATGTGTAATTCTAATTTGTTAATTTAGGTCTGCTTCGTGTTAGGGAACTGATTTTTCCCCAAATTCAGAATGTTAGGCAGCTCTTAAACAGCTTTCTCGGTTTGTCACAGCTGAAACCAGAGAAGCCACTGTATAACCAAATATAACAGATGATGTAGACACTATCGAGATATCGGAATCATCTAGAAATCGCCCCAAAACATTTGACATTTCCATCACTATGTCTGTGACCTTGGATATGTCCATGTTCCTAGAGGAACCTCAGTTATTTTTTTTTTTTTATTAAAATCGTTGAGAGTAACAATGATCAAAATCCAATAAGTTTCAAGTGTACCATTCAACAGCACATTGTATACATATTGCGTTGTGTGTTCACCACCCAGAGTTAGATTTCCTTCCATCACCAAATATTTGACCCCCTTTTACCCCTATTTACCTGCCACTTCCTCCTCTGGTAACCACTAATTCACTGTCCATGTCCATGAGTCTCTGTTTGCTTGTCATGTTTGTTTGTTGCTTTTAGATTTATATCCTACATATGAGAGATATCATGTGGCTTTCAACTTTTTCTGACTTATTTTGCTTAGCATGATTATCATCTTCATCTTTAAAACGAAGGCTTGGGCCACTTTTAAAAGTGCAGTCCTACATAAATAATTTATATATGATTTCAGAAGTGAAAAGGCCTGGGCACTTAGAGATTAAATCCAACACCCCTCTTTTTTTTTCCTGGGCATTTCCTATAAATGGAATTATACAATATGAGCTCTTTTGTGACTGGCTTCTTTGACTTAACATTATGTTTTCAAGATGCAGCTACCTTGTAGCATGTATCAATACTTCATTCCTTTTCACTGCCAAATATTCCATTTTATGGACATAGCAATTCTATTTATCCATTCATGAATTTTTAATGAGATATAATTGATATATAACATTAGTTTCAGTTGTACAACATAATGATTCGATATACATGTGTGAGATCACCACAAGAAGTCCAGTTAACATCCATCACACCACATAGCAACAGTTTTTCTTGTGATGAGAATTTTTAAGATCCACTCTCTTAGCAACTTTCAAATAAACAATACAGTATTAATAACTCTAGTCACCATGCTGTACATTACATCCCCAGGACTTATCTTTATAACTAGAAGTTTGTACCTCTGGACCACCTTCACTCATTTGCCTACCTTCCACACCTCCGCCTCTGGCAACCACCAATCTGTTCTCTGGATCTATGAGTTCGTTAGCTTTTTTTTTTTTTTAGATTCCACTTGTGAGATCATATTTGTCTTTCTCTGCCTATTTCGCTTAGCATAACACCCTCAAAATCCATTCATGTTGTTAAAAATGGCAGGATTTCTTTTTGAGTGTTTCTGAATAATACATGTACACATGTGATACGTATGTAATATACATATCACATTTTCTTTATCCTTCATTTCAGTTGAGAGAACTAAGGGCCAGTTAAAGTGAAATGGATTGCCCAACATCACAAAGATGACAACTTGAGAAGGCAAGAACCTGGACTGTCCTGATAGTCTGGTATTTCTATTTTTTCCCCTTAACACAGCAACTAATAGCCATTTTTATTACGCATAGCCCTTTAAAGTCTTTGTTCATTTCGTTAACCAATGTCACCATAAAATATAAATTAATTTTTTAAAAACAAAGTCTTTGCTCATATATTATAAGAGTTATCAATTATATATTTAAAAATCCAAAATGACACTACATTTTCTCCATTATTAAAGTCTACATACCTTTTTATATTTTTAATAAAAATTGTATGTATTTAACATACATAAATTTGATTTGGTATATATATACATATGTATGAATACTAAAGTCAGGCTAATTAACATATCATATCCTTACATAATCACCTTTTTGTGTGTGATGAGAGCACCCGAAATGGACTCTCTTAGATTATTTCCAATATTTGATACAGAATTATTAACTACAGTCATTGTGGCTGCACATTAGATCTCTAGACTTATTCATCCTACATAATTTCAACTTTGTACCCTTTGTCCAATATCTCCCCATTTCTCCCACCCCTCCACCTCAGGAGGTAAGCACCCTTCTACTCTGCTTCTGTGAGTTCAAATAGTCTGGTATTCTCAGAATCACGACTATCTCCTTGGGTGACTCAGCCATAACTCCCTTAGGTCATGTTGCCATTCTCCCCATTGCAAAGCCAGCATCTTTCCCACAATAGGTACTTAGGAAATGTCTTATTCCACTGAACCTATGTGCTTTTCGTGACTCTACGCTTTTCTCACATCTTTTATTCACTAGAAGCTTCCTATCAAATCTCTCAAACACATTATGATCAGACTGTCCCTAAGTGACAATGAATACAGATATGAAGTAAGTGTTGCATGTTTCCATTTGTGAAAAGAACCAACATGCCCCAGTCCTTCTTATGTTCTCCAAGCCTCTGATTTTTCAGAACAGGCAACCATCAAGATACTGATGATGTAGTTCATTTAAAACTGACCAACCCATATCAAAAGAATTAGAAACTTGAAAGGAGTCCCATTGGCCAAAAATGGGACACTTAAAGATCAACAAGAGTGAAGGATAGACAAAAATTCATCAAATTATTCTCCTGATCTTTTTGCATGTTTGAAAAGCTTCGTAATAAAAAGCAGGAGAAGAAAAGGGCTGTGGCTTTTAAATGTATGGTATCCTAATTTAAAAATCATACTATTACAAGCCAGTTATTCACACACTGTGTCTGGGGAGGGGTTACTGAAGATGTGACCAGGTGAAATCAGTTAGGCCTGAGACCAGAGAGGACCAGGCCAAATCAAAGAGCCTTGAAATTGAGGTCAAGGAGTATGAGCTTTACATGAGGACAACAGAAGCTGATCAGGGTCTCCTACCATGCGCCCTCTCCTCCCAAAAGTTAAGATTAAAATGAACTGCTGTGATCACAGTGTGTCTACATACCAGATACCCTGCCTCACCTTCATCATGGGCATAGCCGGCATCAAAGCTCAAGATATTTAGATACATGTGAAAGGTGGTCTGGCCCTCAGGTCTTGGCCGAAGCTAAATGAGGGGAAATTTATCTTTGGAAACGTGTCCCTACACCCCTAAATTATCAGGGCTGTGCTTCAATCATATAGTTCTAATGTTCCTACAATGACCTAATCCATGCTCCTTCTTCCCCGAAGGTCCAAAATAAATTTTTTGCCTTCATCAATACTCTTATTTCCTATAAATCAATGTTCCCCAAACTGAAATTTACTAACACTCATCCCCTATATCTCTTCTGTATTATCTCTATCTTCTAAGATATCTGTGTCCAACTTTACTTTCTATCATTCTCATTATGAAATCAATAGGTATAATGAATATTCTCTTAAACCACACAGCTCCCAGAGTAGATTCTGATCCCATCCCGCATCCCAACTCCTCTGCCCCCAGAGATGTCAATATGCCAACTGTGCCCCATCTCCCCACCCTTTTTAAGAATTACTGCTATAAGGATTTAGTATCTGATTCACAAATGAAAAAGGGATTGTTCTCTGTTTTGTTCTATTATAGGTAATGCTATTTTATATATAATAAGATATATGATTTTCTTATATGTAAAATATGTATTATATGTGTTTTCCTTCTAAATAAATCTTTTTTTCTATATTTGATTATTCCTTCCAGGTAAATTCGCGGAAGAAGAATGGTTGCCACAAAAGATGAAAACACTTAAGACTTCTGTTACATCACCATCTGTCCTCCGGAAATCGTGTACCAATTTACATTCCTATTAATAGCACACAAGCCATGTCTATTTCCCCACTTCATTTACTCTTTTGCCATTAACATTTTTAAAAACTCATGCCAGCTGTGGAGGTCAAAAATGTCACTTCATCGTTTAATGATATGTAAATTCCAGCTCTCAGGCAAGTAAGCCACACTCCGAACAAAGTTCCTGTTATACTTGTAGAATTCAAACTCCATGGAATTACTCACAAGCAATTTAATAATTCTTCTCACAATATGTGCAGTACCAATAGTTGCCACCAGGTGGTGGTGAGCTCGTGGGGAGTCTACATTCACAAAGGATCTTGTCCTAAGTGTGGCCAGTTGAGTCTCTAATAACAGCAATAATAATAGCAGATAACTTTTATTGAGCCTTACATTGTGGGTTAAACACTATACTAGGTGCTTAATATGCACTATATTATTTAATCCTCCCCAAAATAGATCCTGAGAGTATCATTTGTTACACTACACTATTTTCTGTTAAAAAAAAAAAACTTTATTAAAGTACCAGATGAAATTATACAACTGCCCTTCAAAGGCAAACACTCAGAATTACCAACACCTAGGGACCATTAATAGCCTATTAACTAAACTGTTATTTAATCACTAGCTAAGTAAATCCGGAGTTACCAATTTACTTTGCTTCATTTTGTAGAGCAGCAGGCCTCCCTGGGCCATGTGGTTACACTCCACAGGGCTATAAAGGAATTCTGGTATGAGACAGTGTACCCTAAACATCCCCTATGGATTCCCAGAAGCCTAATGAAGTAGGCTGTTTATCCCCACTAACTAATTATTATTCCTATTTCCCAGATCAGAAAAGTGAGGCTCAGTGATTTGCCTGTGGTCACACAAACAACAAGCAGCAGAACCAGGATTCCAACCCAGGTCTTACGCCGATGCCCTTGCCGCTCTCTGCTCCGCTTAGCTCTCTTCTTTCAGACCTAGTGACAGCCTCTAGAACTCTGCTCAAAGTACGTGTCAAATAACGTAGCAATATGTCAACAGGGAAAGGTCCAAGAGGAGAGCAGCTTAGGGGGAGCAGTGCCTGCTTCTGTCTGGCTCCATTCAGGGGCTCATCCCCTCCCTTCCCCGCCCCATCGCCTCTTCCCACTATGTCCCGAACCTAGAGCCCATAGCCCCGCTCCCAGGTGTACCTCTCTCACACCAACCAGAGCTCTGAAAAAATTTCCACTGTTGATCTGATAAGAATATATGTTTGAAAAGTAACTGTGGAGATCATACGGAGCTTTAATATGGTCCACCCCTCAGGGGGACACTGACACTGTGCTTGAGCACCTGATTCGTAGTCCTAAGTAAACAAGCACATCTCAAAGGGGTCTCCAAGTGAAGCTTATTAACAGAAACTTCGAGGCTAGAAAGCATATTCTAGCTTAAAACTACTCAGCAATGTCCATAATTGGTTATAGATGACAATATAACAAGCCTTCCCTGCTGCATCAGCTTTTGTTAGAAAGAGACTGGCCTTCCCCACCCTGCAACTCTGCTCATATGGATCATCTTTTTTCTCCGCTGTTCTGCCAGGCAGAGTGCTACCCATTCTCAGGCATGGTTGTAGTCCAATGAGCAGCCATGACCCTCACACAGTGGGCCTTCAGCAAACACTTAGCGAATGAATACATTCTGATATAGGCATAAAACTGCCCACTATGCACGGAATGAGTTATGATGCATGATAAAACAGTAGTACACCAAAAACTGCATTAAGGTAAAATGGTCAAATAAAATAGCAAAATCCAAATGCAATGGAAATTCCCCCTTGAGCTAGGTGAAGGCCCATGGACAGGGCTAAATAAAAGATCATGATTCCAATAGGATAAAAGAACAAAGAGGAAATAACCAGCACATTTTCTTAAATCGCTAAAATTGACTAAACCACTAAAAGAATGTAATAAGTACATTTACTATCCAACTAGTATAAAAATCCATCTTTTGTAACTGAATGTTTGTATTCCTCAAAACTTAATGTTGAATACAGCCCATGGTGGCTGTATTTGGATATTAGGCCTCTAAGGAAGTAATTAAAGTTAAATGAGGTCATAAGGCTAGTTGGAGGAGATTAGTGCCCTCATAAGAAAAGACACCAGAGAGGTTGTTCTCCCCCAAGTCCCAGAGCTCACAAAGAGGTCAGGTGAGCACACAGAGAGATGGCACCACTTACAAGCCAAGAGAAGTGGCCTCAGAATAAAACCTACCTTGCCGGCACCTTGGTCTTGGACTTCCAGCCTCCAAAACTGTGAGAAATACATTTCTGTTCTTTAAGCCACCTAGTCTATGGTATTTTATTATGGCAGCCCATAATAAAATAATACACCAACTAATACACCATCTAATGATATTTTAAGTCCATGAAGGTTTAAACTAAGTCCCAAAGTTTGAGCAAAGACTAGAGAAACTTGGCCAGATTTTACTTCTCCCTCCCTTCCTGAAAGAGGGAGTTCTTTATAGTCAACATTCAGAATGGGAACCAGGACTGAAGATCTGTGGCACTGAGACTATATACAGATACCAGGACATTAACGAACTACCGCTCTTAAAGTGAAATGAAATGAACCGAGACACTGGATGAAGAAAACCTGGGCTCAAATCCCAACTTCGGCACCCACTTAACTGTGATTTTGGGCAAGTCAGTTAACCTGCAATTCTGCATCTGTAAAATGGGATTAATAGCCTCTACTGTGTCCTATTCTCTCTGCACAGCTGTCATGCAATAGGAGTAGGAAAGAAGCATAGACCAGAAGCTTCAATAAATTTAATTCTTTCCACCCCTCCCACCCATACTAAACTGCTTCCAGAAGTAGAATAGTGGACTATACACAATATATAGGTGCTCCTCGACTTAGGATGGGATTATAGTCCAATAAACTCACTATAAGTTAAAATATAATTAGTCGAAAATGCATTTAATACACCTAACCTACCAAACATCATGGCTTAGCCTCGCCTACCTTAACATGCTCACAACACTTACATTAGCCTGCCATTGGGCAATTATCTTGAGTTTCATTTCAAGAGTAATTGCCTTCTTCTCATCAGCAGGAGACACAGATGGGTGTTTTGCAGACAGGATGGGATGTCGAAACACAAAATACAATATCCAAAAAACGCTGGTAACACAGTACGCTGTAGGGTATTGGTGATTTACCCTTTACCCTTGTGATTGAATGGCTGAGGGTAGCTGAGGCTCACTGCTGCCGTCCAGCATCAAGAGAGAGTATCGTATCGCAGATCGCTAGCCCAGGAAAAGATCAAAATTCAAAGTACAGTTTCCACCGAATGCTTACTGCTTTCACACCATGGTAAAGTAAAATAAAAAAACATCATTAAATTGGGGACTGTCTCTATACTCAAATACTTACTGGATCTTTTATTTCTTAGTCACACAATTCAACAAACACGTAATAAACCCCTGATAGAGGCTCAGTACTGCCCTAAAATATGTGGGAGATACAAAGACAAGCTGAACCCTATGGCCCGGAAGAAGCGTTGCCATGCAGAAACTAATAACTAAAATGCCAGGCGCATTGAAACAGACACCATAATAGAGGGCGAAGGGCCTAGGGCATTCAAAGGAGGGAAGAAGTTGCTTGCATTCTTCATAAACGAGAAGAATGTTGAACTAGATTGTTAAGAATGTGTAGGATACAAACAGAGAAGTAAAGGAGATCACTGAGATAAATAATTGATAAGAAAGGCCCTGGACTCTGAGTAGATAGGATGAGAACGCAAAAAAGGAGGTGCACACCAGAGGCTGTTTCAAAGCAAGAAATGACCGGGACATGTGCGTGTCCACACTAGGGCGGGAGATCAAGAGAAAGCAGAGACAAAGCGGACACGTGAGGATTAACCTAGCACCAAATGGGCAGGCACCAGAGGGGTATTCCTTAAGATCAAGGAGATCCTAGTGCAATGAAGACACAACACAACACAGCAGATTGTGGATGGCCTGGTGACAAGGCAGTGTGATAACCACAGTGGCAAAGATATGCCCAGGAACACTCCTCCAGGATTGAAGGGATCTAGGACAAGAATCTTATTCCCATTAGAATAGACTGGCATTAGAACAGAGCAGGACACAAAATAATGGCACCAATTCCCTGAAGGGAGACTTGGAAATGGGTTATGCGTGATCAACTTGCTCTAAAGAGATGAAAGGCTATTTCCTATCCTGATTTGTTGACTCTGTCTCCTGACTTAACATCCGCCAAACCACCTTTTGGGGGAGCAACATAGATCCTACTCTGCTATAACTAAAAAGAGAACTCAGTTCAATCCTCTAACTTTACAGATGAGGAAACAGAGAATCAGAGAAAAATTGGAGGATTCCTGGGGACCTAAAAGTGAAACTTCACTGTATGTTTTCATGCCCCCACATCTTCTCTTTGGAAGCCTCTCACTGTGAAGATGCCCCTTCGCTAGGGACCCGCGAGCCTTCCCCCACTATTCCATGTGAAAACTCAAGGGCACTGCTCTCAATCCTGACACTCATTTTGCGACGTTAGGCAAGTCCCCTTTCTTCCCTGTGGATCTGCCATCTCTCAGCACTGCTGCTACAATGGTTTTTCTGCAGCCTGATTTCCACGGTTCTCTGCCAAATATGCGTAGAAGGTATTTCTGATTCTGGAGCTCCCAGCCAATGAAGGAGACCATTGCAACAGAATAAAGTGATCTCAGCACTTTACCAGCGGTCCCCAACCTTTTGGGAACCAAGGACCAGTGCCCTATGAGAATCTAATGCCTGATGATCTGAGGTGGAGCTGAGACAGTGATGCTAGCTCTGGGGAGTGGCTGCAAACAGAGATGAAGCTTCGCTCGCATGCCTGCCGCTCACCTCATGCTGTGCGAAACAGGCCACAGACAGGTATCGACAGGTACTGGTCCGCAGCCCGGGGGTTGGGGACCCCTGCTTTAGTCGATTTAAGGCACATACCCAGGTTTAACTCTGTAGGTTAAGCAGTTCCAGGTGAAATGTCTAAAGCAGGTGATCAGATCTCTTGTTCACTACTGTAGCCCCAGCTCCTTAAGGACGGCCTGGTACACAATAGGCACTCAATAAATTTTTGTGGAATGTATGTTGAAACTAACCTGCTTGCCATTTGCATTTTTTACTAATTATATTTAGATGTTCTGCTATTTTAAATTTCTCCTTTCACACAGGATTTATCATAACAAAAATCATTTCCTGGCTTCTTCTTGTAAATACTATTGGACTGTGTTCCAGATTCTTAAGAGCCTTACTACAACTCTGATGCCTTCATGACTTCATGTTATCTACAGGTAAGAGTGATCAGACATGACTTGCTGTGCACACCTTCAGGTACCTGCTCTCGCATGTTCAGACCTGTCTACCCAGGATGGTCACCTATGCCTTCTCCCGTCATCTTTCTTTCCTTCGGAGGTGCTTTCCAGTCGAAAATCTAGCGTGGAACTTGCTTCCTCTAATGTGCTGCCTCCTCTTCCCCTTCACCACCCACTCCAGACGGTCCTGTAACTTGGAAGTGTTTATTTTTACCATCTGCGTCTAAGTGTGACTGTGAGCAGAACCAGCCTTGTGTTTAAGGCAAAAGTTCTCACCTCCCATCCTTCCACTCTCACAGTTTCCCTTATCAGCCAGATGATGGTTCTTAAATGCCCTGACCCCTTCCCTTCCCTCCCCTCCCTGACGGCTCCATCCTAAACCATCTCCCCACCCCCACCCACCCCAGCTTCTCTGAAATTCCTTTGGACTCATTACTGAAGTATTCTCCACAGAAAGAGCTTTTACAATACAGAAAGTCCTCTTATGTAGGCGTTCCCACTCCAGCCTGCTCCTCGGCTATGAGGACTCTCTTTACTCCCACCACTTAGGCAACAACCATCAGCTTTCAAATCTCTGGGCCAAGGGCTCCAAGTGTTTACTTCTTGCTGTAGTACTCAGAACTACTCTGTACCGAGACCTATCCATATCCACAGAATCTCCCCTACCTGAGGCGGAGCTCCTGAGGCTTGGAAACATGTTTTATTTGTCTCTTCAGCACCCAGTAGATTTTCGGGATTTTTTCAAAGAAAGAAGAGGTGTGAACCCCATGCTGTGTCCTCAGCACTACGCGCATTTCCTGTTCCCTACTGGCCACCTCTATGTAGCTGTGCATTGAGAGCGCCTCAGAAATCTCCAGTTCTCCATAGCCAAAAACAAAGTAATTATTCCCCTACCCCCAAAGCTCCTGATTTCTTGTGATTTAGGCCACATCAACTTAGCTTCCCAAAGCAGAAACTAGTGTGCTGTTCAATCACATATAACCAATCAAGATCTACTATACGTTTTACCTTAATATCTATTCTGTCCTCTCTCATCCTCACTGCCCATATCTAGGGTCAGGTCCTAGTCTCCCAAAATGATCTCTCAAACTTCCAGCCCCTCTTCCACACAGTTACCAGAGGGATCCTCAAGAAACACAGCGACCATGCCACAGTCTGGCGTGTAAACCTCTGACATCTCCCCCACTACCTAAGTGATGAAGTTCAAACTCCCCACATGGCATTCAAGGCCTTTCCAGATATGGCCCTGATTACAGTGCCCTCCACCCCACCTCTCCATATAGCTTTCATCCCAGCCAGACCCAGCTGACCTTCATGCCCTTGACTCTGCCATGTCCTCCTGGCCTCTGTACATGGGGGCTTCCTCTAACTGGAATCCTTTACCCCAAAGTCCACAAAGGGCTCATTTTCATTCCTCAAGGTCCAACCCCTGTGTAATTTTTGTAAAGCCTTTCTCAACTAATGCTCAGGCTGTTATGTGTATTATATTTGTAAAAGCTTCCTTCTAAAATGAATTTGAGGCAACTTACAAACTATGCACACATTGCAACTAGATTTTTTTTTTTTTTAAAGAGAGAATATCAGGGCAAAGACAAGATAAAGGTAAAAAAGATAAAAGCTAGGGGTGGTGTAGCATTCAAAACCTCAATCATAAGATCTCATACTCATCTTGTTAGAGGTAGATTGGCCCTGATTTTTCTATCCAGAATGAGTTAGTTACCCCTCTGTGAGCTCACTGCCAGCTGTATATGACTAAACTGCAGCACTCCCCATATTTTTTAATTTGTTCTTTGTGTCCATTTCCCCCACTGGACTGGAGAATTCCTAAGGGAATACACAATTTCTGACACATCTCTGTATCTCCAGCATGAAGCATATGACTCAGCATACAATTGGTGCTCAGCAGATGTAAGTTGAACAAATGTCACCATGGACAGGGAAAAGGGTACTAGTGCTTACTGAACTTCCTACCAGGCATTTGAAAAAAGCATTGTTCCATACTCGCAAAAAAAATAACTACATGGCTGAGAAGTGGCAGAGCTAGGATTCAAACCCCAAACTGCCTCTATCTCAAAAGCAACTGCTCTTTCTACTATGAATGCTGCTCTCTACCTTCACCATCACCATGTGCCCAAAGATTCCTTCCTTCAAGCCTGGTTTTAAAATAACCCTTCTCCAAGAAGCCTTTCCTGCTTACTCAAGAGAAAAGTGAGCCTGAATCCAACCTTGACCTTCCACAATACTCAAATAAGAAATGGTCACAGATCAGGATAAGAAAAGATGCCTCCTTGGGAGCTGAGAGCTGAGCAGTCTGCTTAGGTATTCTGCAGATGGTCTTGTGAAGTCCTCAGCTCCTCCTTCTACTTTCTTTCCCCTTAGTATAGTCCCTAAGGCTTCTTGCCTTCCTCTTCCTTCTTCAGGGTCCAAAGTCTTCCAGTTCTCCCCATTCTGAACTGAACCCTAAAATAATCTCCTCAGGCTCAGTGCTTCTCTAACCAAGTGAACTTTGTTCAAAACTCACTCATTCGCAACATCAGTTAGATCTATAATTTAAGCATTTTTATCAACCTTTAGGGTTAGTGGTTGTCTCAATCTCCTCAAACACATTAAAAGAATTTCAAAATCACAAGAAGGGGCAATGACATTTCAAGATACCCAATCACCTGGCTCTCAATTCATCTGAATACTTTTGGAGTGGCCTGGGCATAGGAAGAGACAAACCATTCTTGCCCCAGCATCCCTCCTCTTGCTTACTTACTCACTCCCTACCCTTGACCCCCAAACTCTCAACAGGATGCTTGGTCTCTAAGGGCAGGATGGAATCTTGGTCCAGAATGATGCTGGGTTGGTAGATCCTAGTCTCTTCCTTCACATCCTCTTCCAGAGACTCAGAATCCTTTCCTCTCTCCCCAATCCACCCCTTGTCTTTCTCTGGCACCAAACGCCCATAGCAGCCCTCAGTACTAACTCAGGAACTGTGTTTTTGAATTAACATTCAGCAATTTCCTTGGTAACACAACCGACTTATCCGAAATGCTGATATTATCCTACCTCCGTTTTTTAATGTGTAATAAATATATCCCTGCATCTTATAACCACTCTCCTGATACTGCAGGAACATCTGTAATCTTAAATGTTACCACACCTAAGAAACACCCAACCTTCTGAAGCAGAACAGGGAGACTAAATTCTTCAGTTTACTACTCCTAAATAAAGATGAAATATGCAATTTACAGTAACTAATCATAGCTCCAGTGTGATGATTTAATTAGATAACTCATGTCAACTGCTTAGTACCTAGGGCCTGGTACACAGAAAGTGCTCAAATTTAGCTATATTTATTTACGTACATTCTCTCCCACAATAGCACCTGGGAGTAGGTATTACAACACGCACTCCATTCCCACTCCACCGCTCCCCCATTTACAAAAGCAGAGCAAGGCTCGGAGTAGAGGAGCTTTCCCAAGGTCAGGCGAGCAGCAATGTGATGTTGGGCCCTCGGCCTCCGAAGGAGGGACCCCTCCTATTACACCCTTGGACAGGGAACAAGGGGTCTTAAATGAGTCAAGTATGGGAAAGAGAGCACAGCGCCCGGCATACAGTGGGGACCCCAGAATGGTAAGATCCAGGCTCTGCGGATCACTTAGATTCCTCCCAAGTGGCTCCCCCGGCCCGAGGGTCCCGAATCCCCGACGCCGGGTGCACCTTTGCATCTCCCCGAGGTCCGCGCCCCGAGGCTTTGTACGCCGCAGGCCGACCCCACTCACCGAGTCCCATCGCGGCGCACGAAGGCGACCGCCCGGCCTGCAGGGCAGAGGTAGCGGCGGCT
>NW_011888904.1:4344223-4350797 GCF_000151845.1 Pteropus vampyrus | reverse complement strand
ATCCATCTTATCTTACAAGCAAGTAATTTAGTAGATTCCTTGACACAGTTCCCACTCCCACACCCCCATATCCAGTATATTACGAAGTGTTGTCAATTTTATATCCCCAGAATTTCTCAAACTTTTCTTTGTCTCACTATCCCCATCAACCCCCTTGTCTAAGCTCTCACCTAGATTACTACTATACTCATCTTTGTCTCATTTTTGCTTCCCTACCAATCAATTCTCCCTATAGTAGAATGATTTTCTTAAAACACAAATCTAATCTGTCATTGGATGCCAAATACTTATCAATGACTTACTTTTGTTTTAAGGATAAAAACCAAAATCCTTAATGGAACCTACAATATGGCCCTGCCAAAATCTTCCTCTCTTTTACTCTGTTCTCCCCTTTTGTCTTTCCCTTTAATTCATTGTCCCTTCAGTTCCTTAAACACTCCCTCCCTCCTCAGGTACTTTGCATCTGCTTTTCCCACTGCCTAGTGTGTTCTTTTCCTTACTACATTTCTTTTAAAATTGAAATTTTTTTCCTACTTTATTGAGGAATAATTGACACATATATTTGTATGTATTTAAAGCACACATGATGATTTAATGTACATAAACATTGCGAAATGATTACTAATATCAAGATAATCCACGTATCTATCATCCTCACGTGGTTAACTCTTTTTGTGTGTATGTGGTGAGAATGCTTAAGATCTACTCTCAGCAACTTTCAAGTATACAATAACATTATTAACTAGAGTCACTATGCTGTACATTAGATCCTCAGAACTTATAACTGAAAGTTCACATCCTTTTACCATCTCTCTGTTTTCCCTTCCCCCAGCTCTTAGCAACCACCTTTCTATTCTCTGATTCTATAAAATGGGCTTTCTTTTCTTATTTTTTTAAGTTCCACATATGAATGATACCATACAGTATTTCTCTTTCTGTTGACTAATGCCCTCCAACTTCATCTATGTTGTCACAATTAAAAGAATTTCCATCTTTTTTATGGCTGAGTAACATTTTTTTTGTATATATTAGACATTTTTTTGTATCCATTCATCCATTAACAGACATTTAGGTCATTTCGGTATCTTGATGATAATGAATAATGCTGCAATGAACATGGGTAGCCTATATCTCTTTGAGGTACTGATTTTTTTTTCCTTTGAATATATATCCAGAACTGAGACTGCTGGATCATGTGGTAGTTCTGTTTTTGCTGTCCGCTCCCTCAACCAAGCGCTTCCTACAGCTTCTATCAGGCAAGGGTCTTCACCAAGTTTTCTTTGTTTCCAGATTTAAGTACTGCTCTCTCCTCCTTCCTCATGCCCATAGGCTAATGGCTAATGGGTGGCAACAGGATCACATATTATTACTTGTGGTTTCCCTAATCCCAGCCCACTAAAGGAACTTTGTAAATAGATCCTGTGTTAAATCATCTTCAAATTACTCTTCTAAAATGTGCCATCTGTTAACCCCAGGGCCCTTAATTGAGACATTGCCCCAGAGAATATTTCCTGTAACTTAAGTGTGCTTCACTGGTCCCAGAACTTTTTTTATGGACAACAATAAGAAATTTTCTAATCTTTTACAAAATTGAATGCTATTTGGTTATTGAACAATCATATTTTTATGAAATAGAAATAGGATACAAAGAATTTGTTGACTTTGATCTCAATTTTATAAAACAAAACAAAACAAATGTGTGTGTGTATAAAAGATTCAACAGATAATGCTCCAACATGGTAATGATCACTCTCAGAGTAACAGAAGTATTTTTTCTTTATGATTTTGTTTTCCTAATTTCCTGCAATAATACTACATTATTATTATAATGAAATGAAACATATATATAATGTTATTTTAAAGCATTCCTATTTGATCTAATTATACAAATGACAAAAATCATTAATTAATTAAAGTGTAAGTTAAATGACACAATGAAAGCATATTGCCTAGGACATTACTTGGCACAGAGTAGGCATTCAATACGTCAATAATAATTTATTGTTTAAAAATCGGTGTTTGATATTGTATAGGTTCAGAAGGAGCCACTCCAAGATGTGCCTCAGTGGTATATAGACTTTGAGTGAAAGGCAACTTTAACCTCAAGCTCAAGAGAAACTTCTGGCCTTCCCTTTAACTGTCTAGAAGAATTTCAATCAGAGGCCTTGCCCATGAGAAATGATCAGAGATAACTTCTTTCAAACTATCTCTAGGGCAGGGCAAACTTCTAATTGCTAATTGTCTGTTCTTATCATCCTGCCATGACCCTTTGAAGCTTTCAAAGTGCATCACCTCATCTCCATCTCAGAATGTCTCATATACCTCAATCCCTGTTTCTACCTCTGAACCTCTCTTGCATATGGAGTCACTAGCTCTCTCATGTATGTGGGGTTCCCATACATATGTATGTATTAAATTTGGTTATTTTCTCTCGCTAATCTGCCTCATGTCTATTTGATTATTAGCCAGAAGAAACTTGAGGGTAGAGGAAAGTTTGTTCCTTCCCACAATATACTACTTTACCTTACAAAACAAAAAAACAGAGAATAGAAATAAGCTTTTCCTGGATGACTTGGGAATATTAATTATTACATTGTACTTTAATAGCATGATGCTCTGAACTCAGTTCAATTCTACTGAAACTGGCAGTTAACAGTGAACATATTTTGATATTAGATCATAGAGTCTAGAGATGTAGGTGTAGGCTTTACTAAATGTTTCAAAGATTAAGAAAGTATGTTAGTCATGTCTTGGAGGACTGCCTGTAAAGCAAGTTCCAGGAAAAAACTGTTTAAAAGTATACTTAGCTTGAGAGAGTAGAAAAATATGGTTAGTTAAACATAAAACAATGAAGCTTAAACAAGAACAAAGGTCACAAGATATTTAGTTTCTGCTTTTTTCTTTAAAGATAAATTCATGGATCCATAATTATGAACTAAGATTTTGCATAATCTTAGTTCTTCAACCCAGTTAGATGACATCAGGAATTCAATCAGACTAAGGAAAACTGCTGAAGCTTGCTCAAGAACTAACCAATCAGCTTTTCCAGTGACCCCTAACCCCTAACCCTCCATCTTTACCTCAAAAAACCCTTGGTTAAAAACCATCCAGGAGTTCAGATTTTGAGTGCTAGTTCACAGGTCTCCTGGCTTGGCACCTTGCCAATAAATTGCCTTAATTTCTCTGCTGCTAAACTCAGTGTTCAGTGTTTGGCTCTGCTGTACCTCCAGTGGGCAGACCCTCTTCAGTTAGGTAACATTATTATTTAACATACAAGAAAATCTGCAAAATGGAATCATCCCCAGAGAGATTAAGTGACTTCCCTGAGGTCATATACAACTAATTAGTGCTCTCAACTTATCTCTCTAAAGACTTCCTCCAAGATATCCTACCTTCCCTCTGAAGAAACACTTCTTTTCCTGTATTTGTCACTACCTACGATTTAGGTAATCCTACTACAGGTTTTTTTCATTAAGTAATTAAGTCTATCTTTATTATAGTATATCATGTACAATTTTTCCTCTCTCTCGTCTCAGTTCTGTTTTGATTCTAGAAATAGAACTAATCAGGTGAAATGACTAACTACTAGTGATAGAACACAGTGAAAGGAAATCAGAAAGTTTCAGAAGAATTGCTCAAGCATTGTCAAGAGATTTTTGCAAAGAACAAATTTATGGGGTTTGCTCTATCAGAGATTAAAACATTCTATAAAGATATGTAATTAAAAACATACATTACTATAGAGAAACAATTATAACAAAGGAACAAAATAGAGTTCAAGTAAAAAGTAGGAATATTAATATTAAAAGTAAGAATATTAAGGGGAAAGAATATACAAGTTTATAAAGAGTATTGAAACAGCTATCATCTACAGCCATGCCACCCTGAACAGGCCTGATCCTGTCTGATCTCGGAAGCTAAGCAGGGTAGGGCCTGGTTAGTACTTGGATGGGAGACCACATAGGAAGATAGTGTAGGTGTAAAAAAAAAAAAAAGAAAGAAAAAAAAAAAGAAACAGCTATCTATCCATTTGAAAAGAAATCAAATCCTTACCATACACTAAGATGAAAATAAATTCCAGATGGATCATGGAGCTTAACCATAAGGAATTATACAAGTACTAAAAGCAAATATAAGAACTTCATTTATAATCTTGATGAATGCCTTATGCAAATACAAAAGAATGGCAATTAACTATGTAAAAATTGTCTTCTGCATAAAATCATAGGCAAAATTAAAAGACAGGCAAACTAAATGAGATACCATTTTTCAGGTTCAGGTTAGCAAAAAAATGTATTAATGAAAAAGCACCCATTATGTGACAAAATGGATACTCTGATACATTCATTATTAGTGTCCACTTAAATTGAAATAACCTTTTTGGAGGACAGTATCTGTTAGTTGTATTTTAACTGTGTAATCCTTTCAACCTCGAAATTCCTCTCCTATGTATCTATTCTAGAGTAATACTTATACACGCACACCAAAAGGCAAGTATAAGAGAGTTTATTAGAGCATTAATATTGATAAGTATTAAAAAACTATAACATTAACGTACCATGTAGTAATGTATTACATTAACTCTAATATGACACCAATTGTAAGACTCATCATTGTTTTGTCTGTCAATAAAAAAAAAATAATGCTTACACTCAAATCATGACACAATGCTTTCTTATTATGTAGAATTTATATTTAGTAAAATAAATCATTTTGACTTATTTGACACTTTTTATGCACTTATAGAAAAGAAAATATAAAGGAAATAAATAGGTTAAGGAATTCTTAAAACAACTTCACATTGAGAGTCTGACTCTTCTGCATCACTTTTGATTCAGAGTCAACAGTGATGTGCTTTTTCTCATCAAGTTGTACTGTGTGCCTCCCAAAATGTAAATTTCTTCAAAAAGTGTCCCTCTGTTATACTTTCCGAGATTTTCTACCAAGCCCCTCACACTCATTCTCAGGATTTGATACATATGTAAAGTCAGTTTTAAGAGGTATTCACATTAAAATGTAAACAATTGTATGTTTAAAATGAATGGAATATGTGTGTTATGCAGCAAGGTCTCTTGTAGTACATATTAAATGAAAACAGCAATTTGTAAAAAGTACATAAAATATAATTCCATTTATAAAATTAAGTGTTTCTGTGCCAGCACACCCATTCCCTGCTCCTGACTGTTGGTTGCTAAGGCTCACAGATGCACCCTTCTTCAAAGGATAGCTTTTGGCCAATGGGAGCTGCTTCACTAGGGTGATTACCTCCCACCCCAAGAAGCAACCCACAGCCAATGATTGAGCTGATGCAGTTGTATAAAAAGCTGCTCCTTTGCCTCAGGTGGGGCCAACTCTTTGTGGCAATTTTTGCTCCTGCTTCCACAGTGTGATCAGGTAGAGGCAACATTTTTTCTCAGTTGCTTCTGCTTTATGCTGCTTTCCTTGTTCCCTTTCTCCTGGAAGCACTCTCTCAGTAAACTGTATGCATGCTGTTTCCTATTTCAGGCTCCACTTTCAGAGAACTTGACTCCAAACAATTATACAATGAAATGAGGTTGTCAGTAATGGAAGCAGTGACCTCTCAACTTGCTTTGGCCTGGTAAGTTCTCTCTAAGATACACTGTGAAAAGAAGGAAAAACTCTGGAACATAACATACACACATGCTTGCTATATTAAACTGCACGTTTTAGTATATTGCTAGATCTAGTGTACAAGTTTCCTCTTGTATGCCAACTATCAAGTATGTTGCATGGGGAAGGATTCTGAAGCCTAACCTGGGCTTAGTATGAAAGAGTGCTGTTTGATATGTGATGTTTGCTTTAGGCAAGAGATAAAGGTGTACCAAGGAGATGGTGATGGATAATTTTAGTTTCATTTGCTCTTAAAACAAATTTTCTTAACATTATTACATGTCAGTCATATTTTGGGTGCCAAACATAATGTGGTAAATTCCTCAGTAATTCAATCTCAAAATAAACAAGTATATGATATTTGAAAGACATTGTACTGTAGTGGTTAAAAGCACAAGCACAAAGACAAATGGCCTGGGATGAATTTTGGCTCCTCCATTTACAAATCATGTGACCTTGAACAATTTACTTAATTTTGGTTTCTGAGTCTGGGAAACTACAATAATAGTAGCTTTCTCGTAGAATTTTTATGAGAATTAAATTGACTAGGGTAAAGCTCTTAGAACAGTGCATGGTACAAATTAAGTACTTGATGACTATAAGCTTTTATTATATTCATTGAATGAGATGAAAGTAGTAAAGTCATCATCAGTGAGTCATTCTTAGAAGAATGTTTTTTTTTTTTTAAATCAGATAACTGGTTACTCATGCTAATTTAAGAAAAAAATCTTTATACTCTAGAATGATCATTTCTATGCAATGAAATGCAACAACTTAAACTTTTATATGAATAATCAATTTAATAAGGCTCTTGATGACCTAATTATCTATGGCCAGGTTAAGGTTAGAGAATTTGATTCCTTTTGCTAGCTACAAATGCTAACGACCTTAGGGAAAACAGTGAAGGAGCAAGTCAAACTGAAAGCAATTTAGAATTAGAGAT
>NW_011888904.1:4341589-4344173 GCF_000151845.1 Pteropus vampyrus | reverse complement strand
CTCTGGAACATAACATACACACATGCTTGCTATATTAAACTGCACGTTTTAGTATATTGCTAGATCTAGTGTACAAGTTTCCTCTTGTATGCCAACTATCAAGTATGTTGCATGGGGAAGGATTCTGAAGCCTAACCTGGGCTTAGTATGAAAGAGTGCTGTTTGATATGTGATGTTTGCTTTAGGCAAGAGATAAAGGTGTACCAAGGAGATGGTGATGGATAATTTTAGTTTCATTTGCTCTTAAAATAAATTTTCTTAACATTATTACATGTCAGTCATATTTTGGGTGCCAAACATAATGTGGTAAATTCCTCAGTAATTCAATCTCAAAATAAACAAGTATATGATATTTGAAAGACACTGTACTGTAGTGGTTAAAAGCACAAGCACAAAGACAAATGGCCTGGGATGAATTTTGGCTCCTCCATTTACAAATCATGTGACCTTGAACAATTTACTTAATTTTGGTTTCTGAGTCTGGGAAACTACAATAATAGTAGCTTTCTCGTAGAATTTTTATGAGAATTAAATTGACTAGGGTAAAGCTCTTAGAACAGTGCATGGTACAAATTAAGTACTTGATGACTATAAGCTTTTATTATATTCATTGAATGAGATGAAAGTAGTAAAGTCATCATCAGTGAGTCATTCTTAGAAGAATGTTTTTTTTTTTTTAAATCAGATAACTGGTTACTCATGCTAATTTAAGAAAAAAATCTTTATACTCTAGAATGATCATTTCTATGCAATGAAATGCAACAACTTAAACTTTTATATGAATAATCAATTTAATAAGGCTCTTGATGACCTAATTATCTATGGCCAGGTTAAGGTTAGAGAATTTGATTCCTTTTGCTAGCTACAAATGCTAACGACCTTAGGGAAAACAGTGAAGGAGCAAGTCAAACTGAAAGCAATTTAGAATTAGAGATTGCAGTTCTTAGAAATATTGATTAGAAGAAAGAACTTTTTAAATGAAGGTTCTTTTTTCACCTTTGGAAGTTATTTAAATGTTGATTTATTTGATTCACTCTTTTTGACTGCCATTCGAACAATGTCTGTTCATCAAAAAATATTTTCTAAATGCCTTAATGTCAGGTATTGGTAAATATACCACATATGAATGCCTTATAAAGACCAAAAGCATGTAAACCAAAATTAATTTTAGACTATAGTAAAAAATTAAAAGCATTTATTTGAACATAAAGAGTTATAACCTGGGAGACACAGATTCAGGTAGCAACTTAAATTGTGCTGCACTAAGATGAAAGAGGACTCGATCTTTATTTATAAAGTTCCCACCCAAGTTCTTAATTTGGTCTGTTTTATGCAAATGAGTTTTCCAAATTGTGCAGTTCTGATTGGTCTGTAAAGATATGCAAATGAGGATACAATTCATGTAGTTCTGATTGGATGGAGCAGGTCTCAGTCCACTAGTGGAAAGACAAAACCAGGGCTTCCCTGCAGTGGTTGATCCAGAAGACAGAAACAGGCAAGGCTTAACTCAGGAGGCTGAAATATCAGTCTGTGGCTGTCGCTGAAATGCAGAGTGCGTGAGAGGCCTCTGTCAGCAATGGTTGCTAGACTCTGGATATGAATCTGGGCCCAGTTAATCGTGAGGAGTCCATTTTGAGATATATATTTCTGCTTGGGGTTCACAACCATGATTTAAAATGGTTACTGTGTCTTTTGTAAATATGTTTGTACAGTGTGCAAATGACTTGAAATGATGATAATGCAAAAATACTGTAATATAGTTGGATTAATGGGGTTTCTAGATGAAAAATGAAACATTGTTATTCCTGAGAGAAACCAGAAAGAATTTGTGATGCTGCTTAGACAAGTGCTAATGTGGCTATTAACAGTCTGAGGAGGAAGGTACTAGAAAATCATTGCACAAATAGTTTTTACATTTAGCAGTGTTTTTTTTTTTTTTCCAAGCTACATTTTAAATCCTATTATGGTGAATATTTAATTGTAACAAAAAAAATCAGGCTACATTTGCACTAGTATACCTCAGATAACACCTAATTGGTATACAAATTTCATTGAAAGGCAATATTCCCACTTCATTAACATACTTGCAATAAGAATTCTATGATAAAATAATTAAACGAATTTCAAATAAAAGTTAATAGATGAGTTTATTGTGCTGGAGAGTGTTGTGGGTTCAAGAAATAGTCATGGAAAAACTAGTTTTATGTGTTTTAAAAATATATTTCCTATAATCACCATTCATTTTTACATGTACCATAATTGATTTAAAAAAGGAATATAAATGCTTTTTTTTATTAACTGAAGATATCCTAGTCTTTTATATTGACTGAGTTAATTATAGCAAGATCTATAAAGTCATAGTAGCTAGTTCCATATTACAATGATAATGAGTAAATTTAAATTTAATTTCCCTTAATACTCATATAATGAATAGATAATTTTTCCTACACCAAACAAGGAAACAAACACTATAATCTGAAGAGTTATATAACAAATAACTCTTGATATTAAAGTGGACTCTCCCAGGGAGTTTAGCATAAAGTATACTCTTGGCAAATGTCAATTTCATTCCTTTCTTCTTCTC
>NW_011888904.1:4329834-4341539 GCF_000151845.1 Pteropus vampyrus | reverse complement strand
CACTAGTATACCTCAGATAACACCTAATTGGTATACAAATTTCATTGAAAGGCAATATTCCCACTTCATTAACATACTTGCAATAAGAATTCTATGATAAAATAATTAAACGAATTTCAAATAAAAGTTAATAGATGAGTTTATTGTGCTGGAGAGTGTTGTGGGTTCAAGAAATAGTCATGGAAAAACTAGTTTTATGTGTTTTAAAAATATATTTCCTATAATCACCATTCATTTTTACATGTACCATAATTGATTTAAAAAAGGAATATAAATGCTTTTTTTTATTAACTGAAGATATCCTAGTCTTTTATATTGACTGAGTTAATTATAGCAAGATCTATAAAGTCATAGTAGCTAGTTCCATATTACAATGATAATGAGTAAATTTAAATTTAATTTCCCTTAATACTCATATAATGAATAGATAATTTTTCCTACACCAAACAAGGAAACAAACACTATAATCTGAAGAGTTATATAACAAATAACTCTTGATATTAAAGTGGACTCTCCCAGGGAGTTTAGCATAAAGTATACTCTTGGCAAATGTCAATTTCATTCCTTTCTTCTTCTCCATAGTATACTGAATTTTCTTTATTAAATGTATTATACTCTTGCTTGATTTATAGAAGAAAAATTTTCAGCAAGCATTGAATACACATATGATTACCATTCAGTCTTTCAATCTTCCTGGATGACCCACACTGAAGGGAACACAATATAATACCTCAGAAAGGAGGGGAGGTGAATTATAGAGTAAGAGGGCAGGCAACAGTTTCAACCAAGCCTCAGGCAAATTGCAGACGTAAAACAGGGATTTAAACCCTTTCTCCAGCAACATTTCAGTGTAATTTTATTAAATTCACACTAGTTGATTATATAGAGAAAGAAAAGAAAATATAGTTCAGATTTTATTTTTGAATTACATCTTTTGTATTACTGTGATCTGGAATTCCAACCAAACAGACCTGAGAAGAATGCTTTAGACTAGAGAATGTGAAAGTCCAAAACTTGTAGTTTGTGTGTTCAGTAGTTTTTCTTTTTAAACATTCTCACTAGTACTTCACAATGAAAGACTTGAGTTTTCAAAATTTGCTTAGTTCCAAAATATAATTGTTTATTATTTACAGAGAAGAGAAGAAAGTAGAAAAGGATGTGTATTCAGAAGGGGCTTATAATCTAAATTCATGAAAAACATTAAAAAAAAAAATCAGAGTTCTTTATCCAAAAGATCAAAGTAATTAGATACAAAATAAATAGATAAGTCACATAAGAGTGATCGCAGCGGAGCTGGCTTGGTCAGGGGAGGTTTTCTGAAATGGTAGTTGTGAGCCATTTTCTCATATACTACTTTCCTTTAAAGAATTCCTTTAATTGTGTTTATTTTCAATTACAATATTTTTTAAATTTAGTAAAATATACATAACATAAAATTTACCACTTAACCATTTTTAAGTGTTCAGTTCAGTAGTGTTAAGTACATTCACATTGTTATGATTATTCTCAACTAATCCTGAGAATAATTCTCATCTTGCAAAACTAAAACGATTTTCATTGAACAACTTGATTCCCTCCTCTCCCTACCCCTGGTAATCACCATTCTACTTTCTGTCTTTATGAATCTGACTACTCTAGTTACCGCATGTGAGTGGAATCATACAATATTTGTTTTTTCATGACTTTCAATTCAATTAACATAATGGCCTTAAGGTTCATCCATGTTGTAGCATGTGTCAGAATTTCTTCCTTTTTTTTAAGGCTAAATAATATTCCATTCTATTTATATATTTCATTTTGTTTAATCATTCATCCATTAATGAACAGGAGTTGCTTCTGAAACCTTTTGGCTATTGTGAAGAATGCTGTTATGAACATGAATATGCAAATATCACTCAAGACCTTGCTTTCAATTATTTTAGATATTTATCCAGAAGTAGAATTGCTGAATTGTATGGTAATTCTATTTTTAATTTTTAAGGAACCGTCGTACTGTGGTTGTACCATTTTACATTCTCACCTAAAGTGTACAAGGGTTCTAATTTCACCACATCCTCACTAACATTTGTTATTTTCTTGTGTTTTTTGATAGTAGCCATCTTAATCTGTGTGAAGTGGTATTTCATTGTGGTTTTGATTTTCATTTTCCTACTGATTAACAATATTGAACATCTTTTTATTTTCAATTTTAATTTCTCAAACAGTACATGTTAATTTAGAAAACTAGAAAATTATTATCTAAACAAAAATGAAGAAAAGAAAATCACCTTTAATCATACTAGCATAGATAACTGCCTCTAACATTTTGGTGAGATTTCATCCAGACTGTTTTCTACAAACTCATAAAAATGAATGGAAACATTCTATACTAAATGTGTTTTAACTTTTAAAAATTTTAATATCACTCTTAACTTTTCATTTTAATAAGTAGTATATATATTATAATTTTAAATCACTGCAGAATATTTCCCTGTATGAATTTACTATAATCAATTTAACCAATCTCCTATTGCTGAGCAGTTAGGTTGTTTTTAAATTTGGGGCATTATAAATAGCCCACAATTCTATTTAGGGTGGGGGAGGAGCAGGGAATAATCTTTTAGAAATATTTTAAAATGTCCAGTGTACCCTGACTCAAAAAAAACAGTTAAGAGCCTTCCACTCCTTTCTCTATTTTAAATCATTACATTGGACTTGCGTTCTTTTATTATTTATTATTTATTATTGTGTTCTATTATTATTTATTATTATTATTATTATTTCAACAGTTGGGTCTATTCCTTATCACTAATGTCTCTTGTTTGTTTATCAAGTTTCCCCAATGTCTCTAGGATTGTATTCCTATTCTTTTTTTCTTCCCTAGAAGTTAATTGTATGTGGCTATGTCTCTAATAATTTTTGAAAGAAAAGTTTTAGTTAACTCGTGGGAATAGAAGTCTCCTTGCTCGAAGCCTAGTAGTGGGCTGAAGAAGTGTCAGCATTTGAAGACATTTGAAGGTAAAGCAATCATGTCAAGTGTATTTTATAAATATCTCCATATCTTTTCTTCACCTACCCCCTGATCCTGTCACAGATATTCATTATCTCTTACCTAAGTTATTAAAATAATCCTATTTCTAGGGTCACTCTCTGACTCCCATCCTGCGTTAGCGAGGATGGCTGTGTTAAAGGAAAACAATAGACTGCCAAAATTCAGTGGCTTAAAGAACAGTAAGTTTATTTCTGATCTCATTCCAGCGTAGGTTTCCAAGTCAGTAGGTGACTCTCCTTCATGTAGTAATTTAGGGGTCCAAACTCCTTCCATCTTTTGTCTCTGCCATCTGCTAGGACATTTTCCTTATTTGTACAATTGAGGCAGAGTCATCATGTCCATATTTAAGCTGGTAGAAAGAGAAAGTCGAAAAAGATTCTGCCTGGTCTGAAGGCACTGATGTGGGAGTGGTAGGCATCACTTCCATCTCACATTCCTTTGGATAGAACATACTTACGTGCCACACCTAACTTAAGAGAGGCTGAGAAATGTAGTCCAGCTGTATGCTCGGGAATAGAAGGAGACTGGGTTTTGATAGACAGCTCTGTCTGCCACACCCTCTCAGCCTTCTTCATCCTCCACACGGCTGTCAATACTAGCTATCTGAATCCCAAATCTGACCATGTCATTGCCCTGCTAAAATAAAATATTCAGTGCTTTCCTATCATTGAACAACAGATAATTTTACTGAGTACCTACTATGTGCTGAACATTGTAGATATAATAAGGAAAATGAAAATTCTATATTTGTCCTCCTGTAGCATATAGAGGACCTACGATCTTGGGAATCATAGGTGGTTCTAACTTCTCTCTCACCACTATACCCAGTCCGTCATGAATATCTGCAAATTCTACTTTATCCAAAGTACCACTCTGTACCCCTTCCTCCTCTATTTCCCACCAGTGTCACTGTTCTAGATATTTTTTTCTAAATCCTAAATTACATAGCTTATACATAACCAGATTTAGAGGGCTTTATCAAATGAGCCATGAATGTACAGTGTGGGGGAAAATTAAAGCATTTAATTTTAACTAATTTGTTGACGTTATCTATTTTTACATTTATTCTTACTCTGTTCTCGCTTAAAGGTCTGAAGGAACTTTTCCAGGAATGCTATCAGATCTCTTTTCCGTTGTGGAATGACTAGGTTTTTATCTTTGTGGCCAATGATACTTCTTCTTCTATTCTTACAAAAAAACTCCTTTTAATTTGGGTTGCTTGAGTGGCTTTCTGCTCCTGGCCTCCAAAATATCTTTCAGTTAAACATTATTTTCATTTTTAGAAAAGTATATTTAACATCTAATGAGGGTATTGCATGTCACTAGATGTTTGGGAACTATAATATCATCCTTTTTGCGAAGTGCTTTGGCAGTGCTCATGCCCAGTTTGAAGACGTCTGTAATAATTTTATATTGCTGCTATAATAAATTATCACAAATGTAGTGGCTTAAAATAATACCTATGTAGTATCTCATGATTCTGTAGGTCAGAATTCTGAAATTATGTCAAAATTTAAAAAAAAATTTTGAGTACACGTAATAGTGAACTCCAATTAACGTGATTTCTTCTAATTATGGAATTGAATTGTAAGCTCAGTCTAAAGTAAGGAAGAGAGGATAGCATTGTAAGTGATGAGGCCTCAAACCACAGCGACATCTCTTACTAGTTGTGTGACCTTGACTAAGCTATTTAACCTCTCCTAGCAATATATAATATATTGCTGTATGGTAATAATAATAATAATATCTAATCATAGACTCATTATAAGATTATATGAGGGTGCTTGTAACAAGGTGTATGTAAAACTGCTTGGCATAAAGTAAGTGATTAATAAATGTTAAGTAAGTATTTTTTTTTAATTAAAGAAATGAAGTAGCTGTTTAATCCATAAAGATAGAACTCTTTTTAGTTTTTAAAACAGTGAAATGCACAGATCTTAAGAAAATGATTTGATGAATTTTGATAAATGTCCCTGTGTAACCCACATCCTAGTCAAGGTCCAGACATTTTCAGTCACCCTAGAAGGTCTCCTAGGCCCCTTTCAAGTCACTCCTTCCTGTCTTGTGAGAGGTAACGACTGTTCGGTCTCTAAAAATTAGTTCTGCTTGTTCTTTAATTCATGTAAGTGGAACAATACAGTATATAGTCTTTAGTATCTGACTTCCTTTGATCAAAGTAATGTCCGTGAGATTTATCCATGTTGTTGTTTCAATTCATTCCCTTATATTGCTGAATAGTATGAACATATCACAATTTGTTTATTCATTTTCCTGTTGATGGACATTTAGGTTGTTTCCAGTTATGAATAAAGCTGCTATGAGCATTCTTGAACAAAATGTCTCATAATGTAAGTTTACATTTCTCTTGTGTAAATACCCAGGAGTAGAATTGCTGGGTCAAATGTTAAATATATATTAAACTTGATTAGAAACTGAAGAATAGTTTTCAAAAGTGGGCATACCATTTTATAGTACTACCAGCAAACTATAAGATACTCCACTGTGGGTGGTGAACATACAATGCAATATATATATGCCTTATTGTTAAATTGTACACTTGAAACTTATTGGATTTCGTTAACCAATGTCACCATAATAAAAATAAAAATAAAAGATAAAAAAAAGATACTCCACTTCCTTGCTACCATTTGATGTTGTCATATTACATGACAGTGAAGGAAATCAGAATATGCCACCCAAAATATGCCACTTGAGCCATTGGTTATTTCTTTCCTTCCAGTTTAATTGAGATATAATTGACATATTACACTGTATAAGTTTAAGGTGTACAGCATAACGACTTGGCATACTATATATTGTGAAATGATTACCACAATAAATTTAGTTAACATTCATCACTTCATATAATTACACAAAAAGGAACTTAAGAAACAGCAGTTGCAAGGACACTGTGACCTTCCTTTTTCTTTCTGAAAGCAGGAGATAAAACTCTACTGTGAATCTTCCTATACAGGAGGAAAGAAGACATTCCGATCAACCCAGAGATGCCATCAGACAAATCTACAAACAAACCTTACTCTATTGGTTTCTCCCCCATATATTTACTTTCCCACAGTTTGCTGACCTTGAAAGCATAAAGCTCCATTTCTTTGTCCTGTCATTTCCCTATACATTAATTGTTCTTTGTTAAGGATGCTATATAAGCCAGAATTCTAAGCTGCCATTCTGAGTTACTTTTTATTTAGGAACACATTAATAAAATGTTTTTCTCTTGTTAATATTTTTGGTAAGAGTCCCAACTTAAAACCTAAGATGAGTAGAGGTAAAGTTTTGCCTCTTTTACAACAAGAACTATACCTAATTTCCTCTCTCTCTCTCTCTCTCTCTCTCTCAATCTCTCTCTCTCTCCACATACACACACACACACATTTCACCCTCACAATGACCCGATAAGGTAAGTACTAATATCATCCAAATTTTATAGATGAGAGGAAACTGAAGTACAGAAATAAAGTCACGTGACTTTCAAATTGTGGTGCAGGGAATTTTACTGCCTCCAACACTGCTGTCTCACTCATTACATACTGCTTCTTCGGGTATAGTTTATATAGAGAGAGCTACTGTATGTATGTGTGTGTATACATACATATATATATATATAGATACTGTAACAATACATATACTGTTACCATATTTTATATCCTATTTGATATGTAATATAGTTTATGTGATCCACTTACTTCACTCTTATGCACAAATAAAAAAAATTAGCCTGAATAGATGATCTTACAAATTTGGCACTTGTGCCCTTCACTCTTCCTGAACTTCCTGGCTATTTTTTAAACTTTGAATGCTTCGGTGTAATTTTCCATTCTGGGTCATGGAGATGATTCTAAAGGAGGAAGGAGGACTGAAGAATAGTCCTCGTGTTAGGGCAGAGTGACAATATTCTTAGGTCTCTCAACTCCAAACATTTGATTTATTGCTTTACAAAGAAAGTAGCTTCTGTATAAATAGAAAATATCTGTGAACCATTTGAATGACAAGGTAGATTTCTTAATCTGTAATTATTAGTCCCTAGTAATTATATATGCAGTCATACATAATGTGATATATGTGTGTAATATAATCATATGTAATATAAATAAGTAATCATTTCACACAAAAAGAATAACTAGTACAAAAAATGAAAAACATAAATTTGAAATATTTTTTCTAGTTTTAGATTGCAACTGATATAAATGTGCATATATTTATAAGTGTATGAATGTATGTGCGCATTGATTTTCTTAACTCAAAAATATTTTGCTTGAAGATTTTCTTTGTCCTTTCCTATATTCTGTGAGGATAAATGAGAGGATTTGTATTTTCTATTATCTGAAGTCCACACTGAAAACAGAATAAAAATTTAGAATTTAGATAAAATAAAAGTGTTAAGATTAATAAATTATAAAGATGTTCTTACAAGGCCTCAGAAGTTCTAAGACAATCTTATGTCTTGTGATAAAATCACTTTGGTTTGCCTAAGTATTCAAAAGGAAACTTTTTAAATTAAATTTATTGGGACAACATTGGTTAATAAAATTATGTAGGTTTCAAGTGTATAGTTCTATAATATATCATCTGTATATTATTGCATTGTGTGTTTACCACCCAAAGGCAAATCTCCTTCCATCACCATATATTTGACCCCCTTTACCCTTTCTTACTTCTCCCTCTTCCCTCTGATAAACACTAAACTATTGTCTGTGTCTATGAGTTTTTGTTTGTTTGTCTTGTGCCTTTGTTGCTTTCAGTTTTATATTCCACATTTGAGTGAACTCATGTGGTTCTCAACTTTATCTGCCTGACTTATTTCACTTACATGATAATTTCAAGATCCATCCATGTTGTCGCAAATGGCAGTATTTCATCTATTCTTATGGCTGAGTAATATTCCATTGTATATATGTACCACATCTTCTTTATCCAGTCGTCTATCTAAGGACACTTGGGGTTGTTTCCATGTTGGCTACTGTGAATAATGCTGCTATGAACATCAAAGTGCATATATCTTTATGGATAAATGTTTTCAAATTTTTTCTGGGTAGATACCCAGGAGAGGGGTTTCTGGGTCATATGGTAATCCTATTCTTAATTTTTTGAGGAACCTCCATACTGTTTTCCATATTGGCTGTACCAATTTACATTTCTACAACCTCTCCAATACTTGTTATTATTTGTCGATAATAGCCATTCCAACAGGTGTGAGGTTGTATCTCATTGTAGTTTTGATTTGCATTTTCCTAACAGCTAGTGAAGTTGATCATCATTTCATATATCTGTTGGCCATCAAAAGGAAACTTTTTCATTCCCAATTCTGGTTTCATATAATTAATAGTGACAATCATGTTACAGGGACAGATTTCTGTGTGTGTGGAGATGGAGGTAATAGGAAGGCACAAATAGAAATCATACAGAAGGGGGAAAAAATTCTATTTTTTAGAATTTAAAGTACAATTTATACTGGTTTCAAGTAGGAATATGTCAGTTGAAAAGAAAAGCTCCTAGGACTACATGACTGACGCTAAAATTGAATTCGTTTTTACAGCTAAAGAATGTGTCCATCAGAAGAGGAATTGATTAGTCTTTTAAACAAAGGAAAAAGGAAATCCCTGAAGAAAATTTTGGCTATGCTTATTTAGCACTGCTCAGAGGAAGAAACTTACTTGGAAAACTTCAGATCACTTTCTCAGTGGCAAATCGAATCCAATTTTGAAAGTGAGTGCATCAGGTCTCTTACAAGTAATCATTCAGGATATTTGACTTAGTCCGTTTGTTCCATTTCCATGTCCACTATTGAACCTTGTAGTCATAATTTTTCTTTCTTCCCATGGAGGTGTGTCCATTATGAGAGAATGTGATAGGCTTATTAACTTTAGTTTTCTGGTCTCTGTAGTGGGTATATTTTTATTATTAAAAATCCAAACATTCACACTTAGCCTCTTTATGCACTAGCCTGTTTAAGCTTGGTTAATGCTAGCTTATTCTAAGCTTGCCCAAGCTAACCTTTAAACCTTCAGAGGTTAAGAATCAGACCGTACAGGCACTTTAGTAAAGTAATCAAGGTAATGGCATAAATTACCAGCATTTTCCCAAAAAAGACCTCTGTATCACTGAGCTCAGTTTTCTTTCAAAACATCAACACAGTTGCTGCTCATTTCAATGATTCATTGAGATATTGTGAAATAATATTTATAGAGAGCTTTTCTCTCCTAGAACAGAAAAAGATTTCCATTTGTTAATTTTACTGAATCAAATTAATAACACAAATAACTTTCTATCTTGCAGATAGAATGACCTATAATGATGAAAAGGAAAACCATATCTCTAAAATGGCTCTAAAAATTAAGTGAAGATAAAATTAATAAAATATTTTAACTCAAACTATTTTTTAAAACCTCACAATGAAATCGATTAGTTGGGAGGCAAGTTTCAAAAACCACTTAAATGTTTTGAAATGAACAGATAAGAAATATTAAAATTAAACTATTTTGCAATTGCTATGTAGAAAATTTAAAACTATATATTATAAATATCCCTAAGGATAATATCAAAATCTGACTCTTGTATAACAAATCAAACTCTGAGAACCTCCAGTAGGTTCATTTGTTGGAGATAAAGTAAATTTGTCAGAAGCTTACTTGTAAGTGCAATAATAATTTCAGGTAAAACGGAAGATAACAGTACGTTAACTAACATTTAAAACTAATATTTCCTTTGTGTCTCAGAAATTTGGTCTTTCCAATAGTTCTTATTTATAGCTGAGACACCTAGGACCTCGAGAGATTAAAGTTTCCAGAGTCACATGCCAAAAAGTGGTAGAATAGAGATTTCCATATCATTTCAAACATTAGTGATTCAGTATGTTTTTCTAAAACATGGAAATTCTTTTTAAAAATAATTATAATTTCTTTATCATTATTCATTGTCCTTTAATATTATCAACTATCAAGTATTCATATTTCCCTGACTGCTGTGTATACATACACACACATGCATATAAAATTTATAGTTTCTTTCTTTGAATCAGGATCCTTGGAAAATCCATACATTGCAATTGGTTGTTACATGGTTTAAGATTCTCTTAATCTATAGCTTCATACTCAGTCTCTTTTTATTTCTATAAAACAGTATTTTAAAAGGAACCAAGTTGTCTAGTTGAAGTTCCTACATCCAGATTGGGCTGATTGCATTGCAGTGGTGCAGTTAATATGCTCCTCTGCCCTTAATTTCCATAAACTGGTAGTTAGATCTAGACTTGATCAGATTCAGTTTTGAATTTTTCAGCAAGACTTTTTAAGAGATGGTGTCATGTACTTTCATAACGAGGTACATAATGTCTGTTTTATGGTCTGCGATTTAGCAGCTATCAATGATTATTGCCTAGATCCATTTGCTTCCTAAGGGTTGTAAAATGGTAATGTCTTAATTCTATAATTCCTTTTTCATTTATTAGCTGAACTATTTCTACAATAAGAAAATTCCTCTGATCAACTTTTTTTTCCACTTTTTCCACTAAAGGTTTTCCATAACCTTAAATGTTCTTTAAAAATACTCTTTTTAAAGGTTTGAGTGTATTTTTTCTTACGGATTTGCTGTAGTATATATAACCATTCCTTAAGTGAGGGACATTTAGACTGTTTCTGATTTTTCACTCTGTAAACATTGATGGGATCAACATTCTTGTACATTTTTAATACATAAATCTTTATTTGCATATATGGTTATTCCTTTAGAATAGATTCTTAGTAGTGGAAGTCCAAGGTGTAAACAGTTTTGTAGCTTTTTAATGCACATCGAAAAGTGTCCTGAAAAGCTCCAGTTTGTACTCTCCACCAGTAAGAGTGACTGTTTTACCTATATATCCTTACCATTCTTACACATTTATTGTGTTTGTATTCCATGTTTTATATTAAATGTATATTGTAACAAGTGAATTAGGGATGCATCTACTATAAACACAGAAAGAATGGTCAAAGCTCATTATTTTATTTTATATAATGTTTACAAAAAAATACAATTGTTCACATGTAAGAACATTAAAAATTAATCTTAGAATTTCAAAACCATGTAGAACTATTGAACAAATTGGTGGGCCTAATATTTATTCACCTATTGTTCTCAAGAATTAATGCTAGCTTTGTGTGTAATTTATTGTTCTAAAATTTATGATGTAATATTTTAAAAAGTAAATTTCTGTCTATACATTATCTTACTTTTAATTTGCATTTCTCTTTATATGACTCAGGTTGAATATCTTTTGTGTAAGAATGATTTATATTTTTCTGTAAACAGTCTGGAAATAAATATTTTTCTATCAGTACTTGATCTTTTTTCTTAGTTTCTAGTTCTTTATATACTAGCAAAATTAATCCTTTACCTGTGATGAGTTGAAAATAATTTTTTTCCAAGTTTGTCTTATCTTTTGACTTTACTTCTCTCTCTCTCTTTCTCTCTCTCTCTCTCTCTCTCGCTCTCGCTCTCGCTCTCGCTCTTGCTCTCTCATTTATTTATTTATTTATTTTGACCATGTAGAAGATTTCTAAAAGTTTTGGGAAAAGACTGTAATCAAATTTTTAAAACTCTTTTTTTCCTGGCATTTAAATTTTAAGTTTTAGTAGAACTCCAAAGTCATAAAATAACTCATTCATTTTGTTTTCTAAGATATTTA
>NW_011888904.1:4312809-4328264 GCF_000151845.1 Pteropus vampyrus | reverse complement strand
TTCCTTAGTCTCCCGGTCTTATTAGTGTGTATTTGTGAAGTAGGTGTCCAGTGGCACAGTCCTGAGAGGAGTTCTGCTGAAGGCCAAATTTAGCCCAAGCCTCTGTCCCTCTGGAGCTACCTGTTAAGATTCAGCAAGCAATCTACAGATGCTGTGCTTGTAGTTGCCTCAAAAGGCCACACCAGAAACCAAGGCCAGCTGCCTCCAGTGTGAGTCTAGGTGCTACTCAGCGAGGGGAACCTGACTAAGCAAGGACACGCCTGGATGTGGCTTGGGTGGGGTTGCGAGTTGGGGGAGGTGGGGTTTCAGGGAATCTTCTGGGCTGAGTGACCTCTGTTATCCAGTTCGATGATGTCTGGGCTATGGTGGCACTATGTCTGCCCACTGGGAGGGGGAAGGGCTCAACAGGGAACAATAGATACTGCTGGCACTTCTGCACAGAGCAAGTCTTGGCTTGGGCCCTCACTCCAACAATGTCTCTCTGTAAGTCCTTGGTGCCCCTGCGCGCAGCCAGATTGGCACTGGTGCTCAGAGTGAGGAGGTCTGTCACAGCAAAAATCCACTCGCGGACACGGCCCCTTTAAGAGACTTCTGCTGCTGCTGCTGCCACAGCCTCTGTCTCACTCAGCTGCTGGAGACTGGGCAGCCCTGTGTTCTCGTCCTGTCCTACCTTTGGCCATTGCAGGGTGATTTCTTGGATTTCTCCCTAGTTGTATAGCTTGTTCATCCAGATCCCAGGCAATTTTTCCTTGCTGCTGCTCCTTGTTTCCGTCACAACTTTGATTTGGTTGCCAGAGGGATGAACAGAGCCTCTACCATTTATGCCATTTTTTGCTGGATTTGTTTTTTAAACTTATGTCTTTTAATGTAACGTGAAGTATGGACCTAACTTTATTTTTTTCCAAATGGCTCCCTATTTGTGCAAACCATTTATCTTTTACCGTTGATGAGATGTCGTCTTTGTAATACACTAAACTCTTATGTTTCTTTGGTTTTATTTCTATACTTTGTGAGTTGAGGTAATGGCACAAATTACTATTGGTCTGTCTATTCATATGCCAAAACCATATTTTAAATTATTGAAGTTTTATAATATATTTTCATATCTAATAGGACTACCCCCCATTCCTTTTCTTTTTCAAAAGATTATTGGCTATTCTTGCTTGTTTAATTATTCATATACAAATTTTAAATAGCTTGTGTAGGTCTAGGAAAGAAAACCCTGTTGATATATTTATTCAGATCTCATTCAATTTACCAATAAATTTAGGGAGAATGATGTTGAGTACCCTAATCCAACTTTTAATTCGGTGTTAGGAATTTTATGTTCTGATTGCTATTGTAAATGGGGCCTCCTTCTCAAGTGTATTGTCTAACTGATTATTGTCTGTGTATGTGTAGTCTATTGATTTCAAAATGTTAATTTCATATCGCCTTACCCTTTCTGAATTCTCTTATTGTATGTAGTAGCTTTTCAGTTGCTATTTTTTCAGGTATACAATCATATTTGCAAATGAAGATCATTTTACTTCCTCGTTTCCAATTTTTATGTCTTGGATGGATGTTGTGGTGTAACAATGGTTGTACTCCTGCCTCTTGGCTGCTCTCCCTTCTTCCTGTTGTTTTCCAAACCTGAATGGGCAGCATTCCTGACCATCCATGTTACTCAATATTCTCTAAATAAATTTCTTTTCTTTAAAAGCAGAATTGGTTTCCTGTTACTTTATCTAAGAAATCTGACTAAAAGTTTCATTTTGTACAGAGAGGGCCCAATGATACATCATCGATAGTGATATCAATTGTCATTTTTTGAGGGCTTACTGGTGTTCGAGGCATTGTGCCAAGTAATTTGCATATATCATATCAATAAATTCTGAGAGCATGTGATTTGAATTTTGTCCCTTGTTATAGTACCAAATTTGAACTCATTTTATCCTTTTCTTCAAAGAGTCTTTGGAAATATAAGATAAGAGTCGGTTTAATACGTTTATGCTTTTATTATTTGCCTTGACATCATAAAATCAAGTTTATTCAATTAACAGGTTTCAATCTTTTTAGCAGTGGTACTCAATTTCCAAATCAAATATTAACTGGAATTCCAGTATAAAAACAGAAGCTGCAAAGGTTAGGTAGACAGTGTGGTAGTAAGTTACTTAACCTAGAATCTTGTGATGCTTCTGAGCATAGACAGAAAAGAGAGGATGTTCAGGTGATGAAATATAGGCATTTCCAGACACAGATCTTGGTGGCCATTATGGGTTGAATTGTGTTCCTCCAAAAAGGTATGTTGACGTCTTAACCCCTAGTACCTCAGAAGATGACCTTATTTATTTTACGGAGGACGGAGGTAGTCAAATTAAAATGAGATCATTAGGGTGGGGCCTAATATAACTGGGGTTCTTTAAAAAAGAGGAAATTTGGACACAGATACACACAGAGGGAGGATGATGTGAAGACACAGAGAGAACACTGTCTACAAACCAAGGAACATCTAAGGCTACCAGGAGCTAGGAGAGAGGCATGGAACAGATTCTCCCTCAGAGCTCTCAGAAGGAACCAATCTTGCCAACACTTTGATTTCAGACTTCTAGTCTCCAGAACTGAGAGCCAATAGGTTTCTGTTGTTTAAGTCTCCTAGTCTGTGGTATTTTGTTACAGTAGCCCCAGGAAAGTAATATAGTGGTTTGTGTGGCCAGATTTTGGAGATGGGATATCCTACACATTCTAGAAAGCATGTTCACTGTACGTGCTTTTCAGGCATGGGTCAAAGACCTTGATTAGTTATATACTTATTATCAGAGATCTATTCTGGCTCAGTTAAGCGGACAATCTTTATAATTATTGAATTTATATCTTAGAGTTGGAAAAAGCCTATCTTTATGTATGTACTTTTCATCCTTCTTAAAAATATTGTTTGGCCCACACAGTGTTTTAAAGTAGGACACAAAATGTACTTGCTTACCAATTTTTAAGATCAGATTTCTTATAAACATTTCTGGATTTGTTTTTATTTTTATTTTTTCTTGAAAATGAGACTTTATGGTAACAGTTGGCTATTGCTAAAGATAGGCTGCTTCCTTTAGCCAGGTCACCAGCCTTTCTGTGAGCTATATCATTCCTAGGCCCATTTCACCAAAAGCAAAGAAGCAAGGGTGGCTGGAGCAGAGTGAAAAAGGAGAGAGTGATAGGAGGAGTACCCAGAGGAACATGGTAGACCTTGAGGCCATCATAAGGACTCTTGCTTTTACTGCAAATGAAATGAGGAGCTATTGAGAGGTTTTGAGCCAAAGAGTGACTTGACCTGACCTAGATTTTTAAATAATCACTCAGCTGCTCTGCTGGTATTAGACTGAAGGGAGAACACACTAGAATGCGATGGTGGAAGCAGGGACACCTGTCCAGAGGCTCTTTACAGCAGTCATGAGATGGCCTGGATCATGATAGCAGCCAGAAAAGTGGTGTTAAGTGGTGGAAGTCAGGATGTGTTGAACGTAGGGTCAATAGAATCTCCTGATGGATTAAATATGAGATACGAAAGAAGCCAGGCCAAAACCTCAAACATTTTGGCCTGAGTGATTGGAAGGATGGAGTTGCTATTTGAGATGAAGAAGCTGGAGGAAGAGAGAATTCCAGAGGGGGGATTTCAGGAGGAAATCCAGAGTTCCATTTTGGACATGCTTACCTTGATAGGTATAGTGATATCCAAAGGATATTTTGAATAAGCTGTTAGATATGAGTCTGGAGTTCAGGGCACATGTCTGGATGGCAAGAAACCTCTCATCTTCTGATCCCGTCTCATAATTTTTAATACTATCTAATGCTGATGACTCCTAAATGTTTATGTGAATTCAAGCAGATTGTGGTTGTATGGCTGTGTTGCCAGGGAAGGGAGAGATGGGCATCTTGGTCTGCCTTTTTATCTCTGATCAAAGAATAGGCATAGTTTTAGTTGCAGTGCTTGCGTCTCCCAGGTACCTCAGACATCACTGCTCTGAATGCCTACCCAGTACACTGAGGCCGATACAGTCGTTGGCTTTATTGAGTCATATCTAGAAAGCTATAGAGATAAATTGAATCAAGGTCTAAAATTCATGCCTGGCACTCTTTCCTCCATGCCACCTGCCAGTTTGGCAATTCTATCTTCAAAGACCCATTCTCCTTGCTTTCTCATCACCTTTCCAGGCATTTTAATCCCTCTCTTAATAACCCCAAGCCCCCTTAATTTCAGTAGTAGGAATATTAGTGCTGAGAAACTGAAGTATTAGGGAAAATCCTCAACTAAGACTCCAGCTACTAGGTGTATTTTGCCCTCTGTTAATTAATTCTTAATTGCTCCATCCAGGTTTAATGTTCTCAGGAATTCTATGGTCTCTCAATTCAATTCAACTTAATATTCTTCTTTGAATGTGCCTTTAGGTCTGAAGAACAGTGGTCTAGCATAGGGAGAAAAGGCATGCAGTCAACCAGCTGTAACCAAGACGTGAGGACCACACAGGTCTGAGAATTTCGGGCTGGACCTAGGACCTAGCTTTAACCTCGGGCCCGTCCTAGGGTCCTGTGCAGTCCTTCCTCGCGTTCCCAAGTGACAGGGGTTTCCGGCTAAGGCCCCCTCCTCCCAGGGGCGGGGCCTACCGCGCCCGGAGCCCCTCCTCCCCGGCTGCGCGCGGCTGCGGGCCCGGGTCACGTGAGCGCAGGGCCGCGGAGGAGGGGCCCTGATTTCCGGGCAGCGGAAGGAGACGCGGCCGCGTGAGGACGAGGCGATTTGAAAACACGCTGCGGGAGCGAGAGGCTGTGGCCGGCGGGGCACGCTGTCGCTCCCTGGGCTTCTGCTCGGACGCTCTTCCTCTCTGCCTCTGCGCTCCGGTCCCAGCGAGGCCCTCAGGTAAGCAGCCGCCGCCCGTCGGGGCCAGGCCCTCCCGGGGCGCGGGACAGTGCGCAGGGCCGTCGCCCCCCTGTCCGCGGCCCAGGCGTGCAGGGCGGGCCGGAGTTGTTCTGCGTCCCCCGGGGGTCGGGCTACCGCGCCGCAGAGGAGCAGGGCCTGGGTGCGGAGCGGGGCAGTGCGGAGGCGGGCGCTCGCGGGCTTTTGAAGCGCGTTAAATGACTGGGCGGGTTCGAGCGGTTTCAGGTCTTAGAGACTTTCAGGCCGGTGCGTGTTGATTGGGCCCCGGTTCTCCAAACGGTGGTCCTGACTGAGGTCCGCGAGAGTAGAAGAAACGATAGTTTTTAAAAACCCACGGGTCTTCACTTCTGGGAAGCGGAACTGAAGATGGGGTGGGGATGAGCAGTCGTTTCCTGGTCGGCCCTCTCGCCATCCAGGTGTGGAGGGTTCAGCGCTCTGTGTTGAGCAGAACTGGACCACAGGTTCTATCGAGTCGCCCCTGTCTGGGACATTTGCTTTAGAGAAGTCTGGTTTCCCCGATTGGCCCTTTCAGTAGAGTTTAAAGGAACTCATGAGCGTAAAAGGGGTTGGAGAAGAAATTTTCAAAGGCTGAGTGCAGTGTGTTTTCTCCTTGATTTTTTTTTTGAAGGGAAAAAAATTGGAAATTAGGGTAATGAGGTGGCAAACAAATTAGCTGCAATTTGGTTCGATCAGAATCCATATGCTCCAAGATGTCTTGAAATTAGAAGACCCCGAGTTGGAATATCGAGTTCAGTTTTAAAACTTTTGGGGCTCATCTGTGTAGGTCCAGAGATGTGAGAGTTCAGCCTCTGAGGCTGGAGTGCTTACCTTCTTTTCAATACCGGCTAATGTGAATGTGGCTTAGTTGGATTTGATTTGATGTGCTATGAAAATTTTTATTTAAGTGAAAATAACAATTTGCTAATAGAACTTTAAGAGTTCCTAGTATAAAAATATTCTCTGTGTATCATAAAAATAATATTACCAGCTTTTTAAAAAAAAAAAAAGCTAAAGGGCGATAAGCCCTCTTAATTTTCCTAACGGAGAGAAAACATTATGACAAATACCGAGTGATGGATGATAATATGGCATAAGCTTGACCGTGTGTTGGACACCCATCAGGTAATTAGCGGCCAAAGGTAGTACAGAGGACTGCAGGGTGGAGGGTTAATTCATTAGGTTTTTCTGATTTATTTTTCTTTCTGGTATGCTAGTAATAAAATTGTAGGGAAAGCTCACCAAGAGTGCTTGCTTAATTAAGTAAAACCATTTTTGTGTTCAGAGGCCAGGTGAGTATCAGGGCCTTCTTTTTAAAGGATGTTGCTTTTAGACTAGAATACTAGAAATGTGGGTGGGATGAAAACTTGGGACTGGGATAAATGAAATAAGGTAAGCCATTCTGCCACTCAGTTTTCCAATCTTCATCTTAATTCCATTTTAATGTATAACATAGAGCTGGTTTTGCAGAGCTCTGTTTTGTGTATGAATCCCTCATCAACTCCTTAATAAAGGACTGACATCTTTTTGAGCCACGTCTTTAAAATGGATTTAGTTCACCGTCCTCACATGGTTTTGAGGGAATTTAATATTGATATACATAATGCATCTAATGTTGTGCTCGGCATGCATTAGTTCTGAGATTTTAATAAAATATACGTGTTTGTGCTCATAGATTGTACATTTATCAGTGTGCCAAGCAGTTCTGAGTATTTTTACAAATAATAAGTTATCCCTATTTTGTAGATAAAAACGAAGTACAGTGGTTAAACTATAGCTAGAAAGTTGCAGAGTAATTAGTCTGGCTCTAGAATCTGTTCTTAACCTATGTAGCCAAATCCTACCTATAGGGCTCTAATTTGGTAAAACCTTGCAATCGTGTGAATTTGAATATGTCATAGGTGATTGGCTTCTGGATTTCTGGAACTTGAGCTGCCCGAGCTTGCATCAGCTATTATTCACAATAAGGCAAACCTTCATTTTACTCAATTTTTTTGTGTAGCGTTGTGACTTTTGAAAGAATAGCTGGACATAGGATAATTATGATAGACCAGGAGAAGTTTTATTTATTCCACAGATACTTAACTTACTCTAGTGGGTGTACAGTGGAAGGTAGAATTCATTATTTGGAAAAGGAAAAGGCTTCGAGAAGAGCTGAGCTGGTTCCAGGTATAGGAGGCTGTTTTTTAGTTTGAGGTTAGCTTGTACTGTTTTTTAGCTAGAGGTTAGCTTGTAGGAAGATAAAGCTGGAGAGGAAGTTGGGAAGGACCTGATATGTCTAGCTAAGAAGTTTACTGTAAGGGAGCACCTGAAAAGCTCCTGAGCCTGGTCAGATCTGTGTTTGGAAATAGCTCTCTGGTGATTCTCTAGAAAATGGACAAGAGTAGACAGTAGAGACAAGAATACCAGTGAGAAACTATTGAACAATCTAAGGTAGAAATAAAAAGAACTTAAGAAGTGACCTGGGAATGGGTAGGAAACATAGATCAAAGATTGTGTGTTTAAGTGGGAAGATTTGGATGTAGTGCAAGATGACATAGTTATGCCCGAGTTGTTATAATAGTGTCCTAGCTGGTCTTGTTCCTTATCCTTTTGTTACACTTTATTACTGCTTCCTTTTATACTGCCTTTTTATCTTGTTTTTTGTTTGTTTTTGTGGAAACTCTTTTCTGTTTGTCTAATCTGAACTTTTGCTGCCGTTCAAAAGGCTGGTATCTTCATTTTTGCTTATACCAAGCTTATCCCCTACTCTTGATCTATACCGTTTTCCTGGTTCATGAAATGCTCATTAACTCTGCTTGCAGCATATCTGAATCTTACCTATTTTTCAAGCACCCAGCTTAGTTTCATGAAACTTTTCCTAGCTGTTACAGGCTGCATTAAATAACATTCGTTTTCAAACTTTGTTTTGCTAGAAGTTCTTCGGGGGCTTTTAGGGGCCAGGAGCTTCCCAGTAGATACACAGTATATACTGTATATCTCTAGCAACTCTATACTGCTTTCCAGCCCACCCTCTCAGTCCTACCCTCAAAAAAATTTCAAAACGTTTCCAATAGTACATTGCTTGACAACAGGTTCCATGGCTCAGAAACCTTGACAAATCATTGGCAAGCCTTCCTGTTAATTACTCTGCTTTATAATCTGCTTTTTTTTGGAACTTTGTAAAGGTATTTTTCACTTAATATTTTAGTCCTTTGGTATAGTCACCATTGGCCTTGATTCTCCATATTTGAAATACATGGTAGAGTAAGTAAGTGTGAAAAATACCTTCTTTGAAATTTTATAATTTATCCTTGTCCTTATCCATTTTTAAAAATTAATTCTTTTCATTCAGCACTCAAGAATGACCAAAAAAAGAAAACGCCAAGATGATTTTCAAAAAGTAAAACTAAAAGTTGGTAAAAAGAAGCCCAAGTTAGAAAATGCTACTGTTACAAACTTTAAAACAAAGACTATACATCTGCCTGAGCAACTTAAAGAGGATGGAACACTTCCAACAAACAATAGAAAACTTAACATAAAGGTAAATCATAAATATTATTTTGATAAAATTGGATTTTTTTTGAAGTCATCTAGAATGTTAGTGTTTTTTTGAAAAGTTGTTTTAACTCTGAGTTATCGATAGGTCTTGAAGTTTGAAGTTCATTTGTTACCTAAATCTGATGTTGCTACTGCAGTTTTCTCACCTCCAGAAAGACTTGCTCGGCTAAATCCACATGATTTCTCTCTCGTATACTTATTTGGTGATTTACTATATCATCTGGAAATATCATGCATTTAACTTTTTGATGTGTTTAATGTGTCAAGTTGTTGCTCTTTCAATTTTCTTGCTGTTTTGTGGTTCATTGAGATAAGATCCTGTCTTACTCATTTTTGAACCCTTAATAGCACATAGTTTATTATAGGTTCATAGTAAATGTATGAAGTTGATGTTTAATTAGTAGTTTCGCTTAAAAATTTAACAGCTTTATTAAAATGGAATTAATACATAATAAAATTCATCCATTTAAAGTGTATAACGTAGTGGTTTTTGAAATATTTATAGTTAAGCTACTATCGCCATAATCTAATTTTAGAACATTTTTATCATTTGAGAAAGAAATCCTATGCCTATTAGAAGTCAGTCCCTATTCTTTCCCCCTAGGCAGCCACTAATATGTTTTCTATTTGTTTAGATTTGCTTCTTTTGGACATTTTATATAAATGGAATCATATAATATCTGGTCTTTTTTTACCAGTCTTTGACTTAGCATGTTTTTAATGTTCATCCATGTTATAACATGTATCAGAGCAGTATTACATTTCTTTGTGTTGTCAGATAGTATTCTAGTGCATGGTTATGTCACACTTTAGTATTCATCAGTTGATGGACATTTGGTTGTTCCTACTTTTTGAATCTTATAAATAATGCTGTTGTGGATATTAGTGAACAAGTCTGTGAGTATATACATTTTCTAATTTTGCCTTTAAGCTCCAGAGGTTAAATAATATCAAAAAGGTGTTTGAAGTCATGTTTTTTTTTCAGATTGTGTAAATTATTCCACAAGTAAAATTGTCAAATGTAATACTCTGAAAAAATACTTACACGTCCTGAAAAACCATTTAAAAAAGGCAGAAAGGGCCTGTGAAATTAAGGGTATACGAATGTACCTACCACATATTTGGTGTATAGTAGTTCTTTAAATAGCGATGATGATTATTGTCACTTTAAATGATACTGTGTCTAAGTGCCTAAACCTGCATGCAGGTTATTTTCAAAAAGAGAAAATTCTAACCAAAAATTATGAATATTTTTCTTAAGCTAAAACTATTTTAAAGATAAAACAATGTTTCCGATTTTAATAAAAGCTGAGTAACATTTAGAAATACTCATGGAAGCAGTTTCCCCAAGGAGTGTCACTTAATTGGCATAGTTTTAGCATGCTTATTTGAAAATGATATAATATGTGTGTGTGTATATCTTTGCATGTATATACCTTAAACCTGTATTTTTATTTTTATTTATAGGATTTGCTATCACAGATGCATCACTACAATGCTGGGGTTAAACAAAGTGCTCTTCTTGGACTTAAAGACCTTTTGTCTCAGTACCCTCTTATAATTGATGCACACCTTTCAAACATATTAAGTGAAGTGACTGCTGTGTTTACAGATAAAGATGCTAATGTACGATTAGCAGCAGTTCAACTTCTTCAATTCCTGGCCCCCCAAATACGAGCTGAACAAATTTCTCCATTTTTTCCTTTGGTAAGTGCCCATCTCTCTAGTGCCATGACTCACATTACTGAAGGAATTCAGGAGGACTCTTTAAAAGTTTTGGACATTCTGCTGGAACAGTACCCAGATCTAATTACTGGCCGTAGCAGTATATTGCTTAAGAATTTTGTAGAACTTATTTCTCATCAGCAGCTGTCCAAAGGACTGGTAAATAGAGACAGATCCCAGTCCTGGATACTTTCTGTAAATCCTAATCGGAGACTCACTTCTCAGCAGTGGAGGCTGAAAGTCTTAGTGAGACTAAGTAAATTCCTTCAGGCCTTGGCAGATGGATCCAGTAGGTTGAGAGAAAGTGAAGGACTTCAGGAACAAAAAGAAAATAACCATGCCACTAGCAAGTCCATTTTTATCAACTGGAAGGAACATGCCAACGACCAGCAACACATCCAGGTTTATGAAAATGGGGGTTCACAGCCAAATGTCAGTTCACAGTTCAGGCTACGGTAAGAAGGATTTCAGTTATGTCCACACTCAGTTTTCTTATATTGAATTATAACTGCTGACCATTGATGACTAATGATGGGAAGACACGCAGTTGTCTTTCATGTTTCATATAGTTACTCATGATTTGATTTTATTTACTGATGGGAGAAGTCATTTGAAAATATTAATTCATTTCTAGCAAAGCCTAATGAGAAGTAAAACTTAATAGTCTCTTGGCTTTGTCATCTTAGAATTCTATTTTTCTTACTAGTCTTGATTAATGTAATTATCAATTCATGGTGCTTCATTTTACTCATACTTTAAGATTTAAGGAGTGATGATTTTTAATCATTAAATTTGTTTTCATTTTCACTCTTCTTATTAGGTACCTGGTTGGAGGATTAGGCAGTGTGGATGAGGGCCTGTCATCTACTGAAAACTTGAAAGGATTCATTGAGATAATAATTCCATTGCTAATCGAGTGCTGGATTGAAGCTGTGCCTCCGCAATTAGCTGCCTCTGTTGGAAATGGTATAGAACGAGAACCACTGCAAGTTATGCAGCAAGTTCTTAATATTATTTCCCTTCTGTGGAAACTCTCTAAGCAACATGATGAAACCCATAGATTGGTAAGAACTAATGCGATCTTTATTTTCTTAGTAATGCCTTTATCATAAATGGACAGATTAGATATCAGCATATTACTGTTAATTGGTTATGCATTTTCCAAAACTTTCCCAGGGTTTAACTATAAACTTGTTTCTTTTTTTTGCCCCAAATAGCAAATTAAAATAGTTTTATGAGATTATTATCTGAATATTTTTAAAAATTTAAGTTAAATGCATAACTTAACATACTTGATTTCACTTGTTTTAGATATAATTCACAGTAGGGTTATAATTTATTGTTTATGGTAGATTGATTATATAGGAACATTCTAGTTTCTGGAGGCCTCTTTTAGGATTAAAAAAGTTGTTTATTAAGTAGTCTCTTCCAGTTTGTGCCATACTGCCAAGTTTAGCAGAAATGAATCAAACTGAAGATCTCATAGCCAACCCTGAGTTGTTTTTAAACTACTGTGTTTTAGAGAAGCTACACACAGACTTGCTTAGTGTATGCTTTTTTGTTTTGATAAAGGATGTAAGGTCAGAAAACACTCTAAAAGTTACCTTTACTGTAGGTAAGCTATGGTTGTAGGTATGGTGTGAGTGAAATTAACCTAAGTGAATTCCAAGTCATAGCAGTTTCTTACTAGAAAGCTGAGAGTAAAGACATGTTTCTTGATGAGTAAATTCAACCTCCCATTTGGGGAGAATTGCTGGCAGCTTTTTCTAAGTGTTTTGTTACATAGCGCAAGTTAGGAAGAACAAGCCATAAGTTTAATTGGTGCTAAATTAATTTGGTAGTACGTTAAAAAGGGCAGCTGCAGGAACAGTACTTTAAAGCTTGAAACATCTGGTTTATAGAAGAATTTCTTCAAGGACTTTTGACTAGACAGATGTGAAACCTTGAGGTTGCCTACATGTATATAAAACTGACAAGGCAGTTTTTTGGTTTTAATTCTTTTTATTTCAAGCTGAACTTTACAATCAGTCAGTATGCTACATAAAAGAAAACTAGGGATAAATGAAAATAGTACTTGATAATCTTGATAAGCATTATGTAACTGTACTAAGGTGTGTGTTTCTTTTAAGAGCTTATTCTGTTAACCAATTACTTATTGTCTGTAGGGATGTTTGATGAATTGCTTTTTCAAATAGAAAGGCATTTTGATTATAGTTTCGAGCCTGTCTTATGATTCATTGTAGACATTGGCAGGAAATCAAACATGGTTGGGGGTATAGTAGATGATTTTGCAAAAGCAAATCTTGTCCTTTATGGCAGTTAATCTGTGATGTAGGCTAGTGACAATAATAATGCATACAGTTTCTTAGAAAAGTATATATTATTTGCAATCTTGAATCTGTTTTCATCTGAAAGACTAAGATAGAAATGAAAAGTAATGATACTCAACATGCACCTAGTCTTTCCTTCAGTTTTAGAAAGATGGGATATAAAAACTCCAAGCATTTTGGCGTTTGGTTATATATAGTCACAGATTAATTTTTATTACTGCTTTAGTAATAATATTAGGTAGGACCAAATGCAAATTTATTAATTGTGCTAGTTTTGGATCATCTATTATTCAGATAACACTGTCAAAGGATCTAAACACTGCCTAATTTTATGGATATTTATGCTTTAGAATTATCCTATGCTATTATAACATGACTATATTTATTAGCAGTTCATTAACATAGGATACTAAGTTCAGAAGACTGTTTTGCATAGACTGTTGAAGGCTGTGTAGAATACCAAATTGGAATACTGTCTAAAATTGAAATAAAGTTATGGGGATTAACTTAAATAGGAATGGTATTTAAAAGCTGGTAAAATTCTGGTAAAATTCCACCGGTAAAATTCTCTGATTCACCTTGGCAAATTATTATGTTGAACTATAACAATAACTGGATAAGATTTATTATTTTAGAGACAAAGTATAAATATGTATCTTATATAGATGATGTTAAAATTCATTTTAGTTTATTTTTTGTTACTGTTCCCACTGTTACTTCCCCTCTGTCCTTTACCTTCAGTTGGGCTCCTGTACTAATAGCTTCAGGGTCAGTATGATAATTATACATTATAGAAATTTTGCTGTGTCTTAGCTTTGTCTTTAATGCTTGCAACTTTTTTTGTTTATATGTCTCACTGCTGTTGTCTTTTTCCCATAAGGATTAGAATTTGTGAAGAACAGTCAAGTACAATCATTTATCAAAGATTTTTGAGCATCTATGAATATGGCTATTTAAATTAATTAAAATTCACTTCCTCAGCCACACTAGCCACATAGTAAGTGTTCAGTAGCTCCATGTGGCTAGTGGCTACTATGCTGGACAACACAGGTATAGAACAATTCTATCATTAAAGAAAAGCCTGTTCAGCACTGCTCTGCAGTGTGCCCGGTGCTGGTCTAGGCTCTGGAAATACAGTGATAAGCATGACTGACAAGGTGCTTGTCTTCATAGAACTTACAATCTGGTGGGGCTGACATATGATGAACATAGGTGTAATGTCTATACTAGGAAGAAAGATGAAAATAAAGCAGAGTATAGAGAGAATATGTGAAACAGTGAGCGGGAGCTATTTAAAATAAGTGGTCAGGAAATGCTTTCATGATATTTGAATTCCACTGAATGAAGGAGCAAGTCTTGTGAAGACCTGTGGGAAGAACCTTTTAGGTATGGGGGACAGGAAGTAAAAGGCACTTAATTGAGAACAAGTTTAACTAATTTGAGGAATAGCAGGAAGGCCTGTGCAAGTGAAGTACTGGGAGAATAGTAGAAGATGAGGGCGAAAAAGTGAGAGTGGCCAGCTCATGCGAGACCCTGTGGTCCATGGTAAGGAGTTTGGATTTTAATTCCTTATCTTGTGGTGAAAAGACTTTGGAGAGTTTTGAGCACAGGAGTGGCATGATCTGAATTATGTTTATTTAATATTTTGAATTCACAGAACACTAATGAACTCAAATGTGCTCACCATCCAGTTCTAGCAAATTTGTGGAGCCCAAATCATCCCATGGATGACCATTCCTGCTCTACCTACACACCTATTCTCTTTCTCCCTTCTTGTATTATTTCGAAGCTAGATTTATGTTTTAAAAGATCACTGGCTGCTTTGTAGAGAATTGACTTCTGCGAAGTAAAAGGAAAAGCAGAGATACCAGTTAGGAGGCTATTGCAGTAATCTAGGTAAGAGATAAAGATGGTTTGGAGTAAAATGGTAGCTAGTGTTTGAAGTGATGAAAAGCAGCTGGATTCTGGTACAGCCAGCAGGACTGCTGGTGTGCATAGTGCAGGAAAGAGGAGCAAGGATGAGGCCTGGCTTATGATCCAAATGACAGTTCAGTTTATTCATGTTAAATTTAAGATGCCTTTTAGAAGTCCGAGAGATGTTGAGACTACATGTATAGGCCAGGAAAAAGAAGAATCCAGTAGAGGATACAAAGGAGTTGTACTGTGACTAACTTTTCACACCTTCGAGTCCCACATCTCAAGAAACCCCAGTCCCTGGAAAAATGGAATGGTTGGTCCTCTGGATTGCAGGAAATAAGAGTGTTGTAATCTGGAATTAGACTATTTCAAGCAGAAGAGAATGATACATTCACAAATACTGCTAAAGAATTTTAGAGGAGTTCATTGCTTTATGAAAGTGTTGAATACCTTTAATGAGAGATTATGGAATTGCTGGGGAATAGAGTTATGGTATAAAAAGAACACTAAGTAGAAGACTTTCTTGTATATTTTGTAAATATTGCACTAGTGGTTCAAGTTCAGGATTTTCTTAAATCTTTATGCTCTCTCTTTTTCTTCTCTTAAACAGATAAAAGCAAGTAGTTACTAAGTACCAAAAAGATCTGTGGGTGAAAATTGGATGTCCTAACAGTTTATTCTGATTTCAAAATTTATTTACATGTTATGTCATAGCAGGTGTATTATAATGGTATATTTATAGTTGAATATCGACAAATTGTCAAATTTCTGCTTAAAGTTTTTTTTTCTGCTTAAAGTTTTAATGGTTATTTAAATTTTTTTCTAGTAGGTTTTCTAATCTTTGCTTATTTTAATAGGAGTCGTGGCTTCGAAAGAATTATCTTATTGATTTCAGACATCATTTTATGAGTCATTTTCCATATTCCTTAAAAGAAATAACCAAACATAGAAGGAAAGAGACAAATAAAAGGTATTGTAATTCTTTGCCATTGTACAGTCTTAAAAACGTTTAACTTGAAGTTATCAGAAAATAATTAGCCTTAAAC
>NW_011888904.1:4309704-4311954 GCF_000151845.1 Pteropus vampyrus | reverse complement strand
AAAATCAGTAAAATTGGTAAAAGTCATAAAATTGGTAGAAGGAGTGTCATTGTCCAGTCAGGAGGCAGAAACCACACAGTGATTGTAACAGAATGTGATATAAAAATTGCCAACTAGATATTAACAAACTGAACAGACAAGAGAACAGTAAGGTACTGTGGAGGAAGCAACTGCAGGAAGCGACTGCTATGTCAAGGACTGGGAGAACAGAGAACAGGGGAAGAAGTTCGGAGGAAAGACTGTGGAGCCAAAACTCAGACCGCTGGGAAGGGATTGGTGGTCAGCTGGGCTAATGTCTTTGAGATCAGAAGAGGGGCCCTTTGGGGCTGGAGTCCAGAACTCTGCAAAGGAGGTTCTGGCTAGGTGGTGCTGGTGTTTATTAAGGGCATGATGCTGATATCCATTCTCTGTCAGAAAAATTTCCAATTCTAATCAACTGTGGCTACTAGACTTAACTGCTGCTGGCCTGAAGAAGAGTTGTTGGGTTGCACTGGCAGCAAAAGGAAGCAAAAACAGGACTAGGAAGCAAACAGAAAGGAGAGCACCCCTTCCTCCTATCGCTTTTCAGTTTTTTCTGTTACCGTTTTATTGGCAGAGTCTAAGAAGAACCCATCTGCAAAGGAGAAAAGATGTGGCTCACAGAGTCCTAGTGCCAGGATCACAAAGCAGAGTATAGAAGGGTGGATTTGAAGCTGAGAAACAATAGCTCAAAAATTGGCAGGAGGAAAAGTGAATTTACATATGTAACATAAGGCAGTATACAAGTGTCCATATATAAGAAGTACTCTGGGAATTCATAGGAAGAGACAGATCATATTAGGATAAACAGATAAGCTATACTGAAGAGTAATTGGACATGAATATGATTTTAGCAGGCAGAAATGGAACGAGAGATGAGAGATTATACCACCTAGAGGAGATGGCCTACAGGAAAGCTATAGGATTAGGTGAGGGAGAGCATGGGGACAGATCTGGGTCAAATCTGGTTTCTGCTATTCACTAGCCTTGATGCTGATAGTAATTTCTTGTCTCGAATTCATTTATCTTTCAGCTTTGATCCTTTTGTCATTGAAGACTTTTGGTTGCATCAAAACTATGTTTTAGAAAGATTAAGGAGTATCGAGTTGGAGAGGACAGAGAATCAAATAGGGAGATATTTTCTTGAGCAAGATGTTAGGTTTTTTCCCTCCCACATACGATGTTCTTATTAGAGCAAAAGTTTTTAATCAGGTCCATGGTTAAGTTTCAGAAGTCTTTGAACTCTTGAATAGAATTTTGTGGGTTTGTTTTTTGTGTTTTGTTTTTTTAGTAAGAACTTCCATATATAATTTTCATCTAAATGAGAGTAGGATGTTTGGAGTTTAGTAGGCCATTAAATATAAAAAAATTATCAAAGAGTATATGGGCATACCATCATTATTCAATAAATTTATTGGACTTAGTATTTGCAAGGCACTTACTGTTACATGCTGAGCATTTAGTGGTAAAGATGGAGTACCAATTCTTGTGCATACAGTTTAATGAGGGAGACATACTTACGTCTGTGATTCTTTAATCAGTGACCAACTGTGATAAAGTTAATGAAGGAAGAGTTTAGGATAATATAAGAGTTTGTAATAAGGAGCCAGTCCTGATATTTTTACGGGGGAAGTAGAGTCCTAGGGAAAGCTGCCCTGATAGAGTGATTTGTGACAAAATATAAAAGGCGAAAAAGGAGTTAATGCAGAGGCTGAGATAGGGAAATTGTGGAATTTTTAGCAAAAATGAATTTGCAGTATAACTTATTCTTTTTAAGATTCCCCTGTGATTCATTTTTAGGGACTACAGGCTGCTTTTGTACTTAATAAGGAAATGAATACTTAGCAGTTAGCCTGTGTAGGGCAACTTAAGTTAAATTAGGGGAGTCAACAATGGTCTAGGCCAGTGGTCTTCACACTTATTCACGCACCCCCAGTTAATTCTTGACCTGATGTCTAGATTTTTCATATTATGTTGAATTACAGAATTACAAAGGATATTATTTTATTATGGCAAAATATACATAACATAGAATTTACCATTTTAACTATTTTTAAACATGAAGTTTAGTGGCATTCAGTACATTGTTTGTGCAACTGTTACTACCATCCATCTCCAGAAGTTTTTCATCTTCCCAAATGAAACTCTGTACTCGTTAAATAATTACTCCCCATGTTCCCTGCCTCGCAGCTCCTGGGAACCACTGTTCTACTTTCTGTTTCTTTTAGTTTG
>NW_011888904.1:4257208-4307749 GCF_000151845.1 Pteropus vampyrus | reverse complement strand
AAAATCTGTTGACTATATTTTTGTGGGTCTGTTTTGAAGCTCTTTGTTTAATTATCCTATGTGTGTCTGTTCTTTCACCAACACCATGTCGTCTTGACTACTGTAGTTGTATAATAAGTCTTGCAATTGAGTAGTACGAGTCCTCTGAGTTTGTTCTTTTTCAGTCTTGTGTTGGATATTCTAAGTCTTTTGCTTTTCCATTATAAATTTTAGAATCAGTTTATCAATAACTATAAAATAGCTTGCTGGGATTTTGACTGGAATTGCATTGAATCTATAGATCTAGTTGGGAGGAATTGTTACTTAAACTGCTGGGATGATGCTAAACTGGGATTGAGTTTTATCTAAGAGCCGTTTTTATTTCCAGTTCACCTTTACCCTGGAAGAGAAGCCTTTAAGGCTTCAGCTTGAAGTTAGGATAATAAAGTCCCGCAGGCCCTGGGCTTTGACTTTTCCGTGAGTCCACTAAAAGGTTACCTCACTTTTGCAGCTTTGTCTTTGGTTTTAGCATTTACAAAAATCCTCAGGACTAATCTTTGGGTGTTGGGATTTTGTTTTTTCCTAGATTTTGGAGCCCAGCAAATGTTCTCTATCTTACTAGCCCTTGCATGCTTTAGGGACTTTAAAAAAACTATTGCATCCAGTTTTTAAGGTTATTTTAGGGAGAGGGTTGGTTCTGATTACCTCCATTTTCATTACTGAGAATTGGAGTTTCCCCAGAGGCCTGCCTCCCTCATAGAATTGATAGTCGGTATATTTAGTTTTTAAATTTTTGTATAAATTATTGAAGGTACAGAATGAATTCTTCCAAGTTTGCAATGTCCTGTAAGGCCTTCCAGATAGTGATAGATTTTGCTGCTTGAGATAAACTGAGGGTAGATCTTGAAGCTACCTGTGATGAAGAAATGTTGCAATTCAGTTTGCATGTGGTGTAGTTTAAAACATGCCTTAGTTTTGGATGTTGAGTAGTTTGGCAAATAACCTATTAATAAATTTGGGTTTCTGGCATAGACTGCTAGTCATCTGGCCCAGGTTTCATTCTCTGCTTTCTTAATGATAGAATTTCCAGTTTTTAACTGGGTATATGCCTATACAAAATAGAAACTAGATCTCCTAGCTTCTTTTGCAGCTAGGAGTGATCATGTGGGTAATTTCTCTTAAGTAGTTCAGACTTCTCCTTCCAGCATCAGACTTCTGCACTGAGTTGTCTATGCCTGAATTTATACCGGAGACACTTTATACTCAACATATCAAAAGTGGAATTAATTTTCTGAATCCCTGCTCCTCTTTTTGCTATGTCATCTCTATTTACCCAGTCACCAGTGTAGAACCCTTGATTCCTCCAGTACCATCTCATAACTCACACACACACATTTAAGCAAACTTCAAATCCGGCTAATTTTCTTTCTTCCTAACTGTCCCCTTTTCTAGTCAATGCCAATATTGACCCTGCTTTTTGCATTTGTCATCTCTTGCCTGGATTGCTACAAATAGCCATATAACTTTGTTTATAATTTCATAATTTATTTTATAATTTATTTGTTTATAATTTTCTTTTCCATCCATAGAATCATCTGTCTGACAGAAGTTTTCAGCCATGTTACTCCTGTGCCTACAGAATTAATTTTAGTGTCCTCTTTGTAATTTGGTCCCATTTTACCTTTCCAGGCTCATTTGTCATTCCTAGCCCTACATTTAATATTCTGATAGCACCAGATTACTTTTATTTCTCTTTCCATGTATTTGTGGGTCCTTCCTTGCTCATGCTTAATCCAGGATTAACGCTTTCCTTTTAAAATTGGTTAAGTTAGAGATATTTTTTATTTTAATCAACTTAATATTTTTCTAAACTTGAAATAAATAGGCTGTGCTGTTAAATATATTATAGTCTCAAATGAGTATTATAGTCTAAGTTTGAGGTTTTTAAAAATTTCAGTTTTGAAGGAAATGTGTTTATCTAGAAAAAACTGATTTTTATATGTGAATTATAAAATCAAATTGTTTCAGGATAGTGTTTATCTGGATCATTTCACATGTAAGGAAACTGGGAGAAATTAGTGATTCTGTTAAAAGTCATGATTAGTTAGAAGCAGAGTCAAGATCTACTGTGACCTCCATTAAATATAAGTATCTGCTGCTTTAAACAAATCTGTGTGTTGTTTTCAAGTCTTATACTTCTAAGATTACCAAGCAGTGTTACAGGGGCCCATACTTCCTGTGTGAATAAGAACTTTGGTAATGAACTGAATAGTATACACTCTGATTCATGACTTCTTAACAAGCTCATTCCATAATGGTTGGTTTATTTACAAAACAATGTCCTACAACTTGCCTTCATACTTGTCGTTTATTCTCGAAGGAAATACTGTTTTACTCATCGATAGATTATTTTAAGTATTCTAAGTGAAACAGGCATGTAGATAGCACACTTTACAGATGTGTGTGTCTTTGTTTGTTTTTAGCATCAAGCATTGCACAATTCTCTCTAATAATGTAGATCATCTCTTACTGAATTTAACACTGTCTGATATCATGGTCTCCCTGGCAAATGCCTCAACTTTGCAAAAGGATTCCAACTGGATAGAAATGATAAGGAAATTTGTGACAGAGACCCTTGAAGATGGCTATAGGCTAAACAGTAAGCAGCTGAACAGATTGCTTGGGGTATCATGGAGGTTAATGCAGATACAACCAAACAGAGGTAGGTGATACTGCTTTATCTTTGTTTAAGAGAGGAGCTCTCATGCATGTTGTTTAGGGTCTAGCTTTGAATTGATAACTTTCAAACATTCCATGTAGTCAGTTACATTCACATCATAAAAGGTAGCTAGGTAGCATAATTATAAAGGATTCTCTGCTTGTACACAAATTGTTTATGGCTCTGAGCATTTTTTTTCTCAAATGGATGGGTCCATTCTGAAGTAAATTGATAAGATTTTTAGTAGATTACAAAGTTGGTGTAAAAGGAGATAGAGGAAATGCCATCAAGCCTAATGATGAAAAAATACCCTCTTCTGATCTAATTTGACTAGAATTTGAGAGGTTTTTCCTTTGCTCCTTATAGAATGAATCCTGCCTGTCTCTTCCTTACTTCTAGCTTGAAGTTATGTCACATCGTCAGTGGGTAGGGGGACGCACCAATTCTCTTATTCAAAAACAAAGCTTTCCTGTTTGGTTTCCATCTTATTCACCTTTTTAAGATCCTAATTTTTGTAATTCCTACTTAGATTTGTTGTCCCTTAGGAAAATTTATACTGTAATCTCTGATTGGTTTGACTTCCATATTGCTATAGGGTATTGCTATAGGACTTTTGTGATAGCAGTTTGTGGCTGAGATCTGCTTTGTATAGGAATGAAGAAAACTACTTCTGTGCTTTTAGAGGAATTTTGAGGCAGGTGAAGAAACATTTTTGATTCATATGTAGTTGTTTTTTCTCTGTTTTTAGAAGTTACAGAGTCTCTCATCAAGGCAGTTTATACATTGTATCAGCAGAGGGGCCTTCTCCTTCCAGTTCGGACTTTGTTACTAAAGTTTTTCAGTAAAATCTATCAAAAAGAAGAACTGAGGTCTTACAGAGTCAGGTAAAGTTTTATATATTTTGCCTTTTTTCTCACCGAGTTATTTCGTAGCCTATTTAAATAAGATGATAGGGTGATTAAATCTTTGGAAAAGTTCACTGCTATTATCTTAGTTGGTTGCATTTAACGAGAGAGAAAATTTTACGAAGAAGCCTACGTAATAGTACCAGTAATCTTATACGCATAACTAAGCAGTTAAAAGCCTCTTTGAGCACGTTTCCACTTGTCCACTTACTGTAGCAGTCATAGCCTTTTATTTTCCATAAAAATTATGGTGGTTGAACCACTAGCCCTTAGTGACATATTGGGGCATATGGTATAAGAATGAGGGCAATAGAAGATGACAGTTTCTGGCTTGGCTTGGTGCTGTCAGGTGAGACAGATAACAGAGTATAGCTAGAACTAGGGAATTAATTTTTTGAAATGGTGAGTTTTGAGGTTTATTTGAGACAGGAGGTTGTGTTAGGCTAGAAGATAGAGATTTGGGATACCTCAGCATACGTAGGGAGTTGTTGGAATATATTTGAATCTTTACTATGAACCAGGTGTTTTTCATAATTTATCTAAATAATTCCCATGCTACTACCATGAGGGGTAGGTACTGTTAACTCTGATTTTACAGAAGAAAAAAAGCTTAAGTTAAATAATTTGGTGAGTGTCATGCAACTAATGGGTAAAAGAGCTAGCTGAGATTTAAATTCAGGTTGTGTGACAACAGAGGTCAGATAACAGTGATTGCTGTTACCTGAGTAAGGGGACATTAAGAGCTTTAGCAAGTATACTAAAGAACTGCAATGACATAAGTTCAAAGCCATTTAGTTGTGGGTACACCCCTACATTGAATGCATCAATAAGTTAATATAGTATAATAATTAACATTAGTTAGGATAAATAGTACACATAGAGTTAAGTAGTGTCTGTGTCCTTTAAGATAAAAATACAATTTAGATTGTGTCCCACATTATGTGAACTTTTAGTGGGTAAAACCTTAGAAAATGCTACAGCTGAATAAATGATGCTGGCAATCTCCTAGGCTTTCAAATGATTAAATGAGTAAATATAGTGTTATTGGTGGATGACTTGTCACTTTATGGTACATTAAGTTTTTTTGTTTAAATTTATGTCTCTTGTCTTTGAAATTATACTTTATTTTGTTCTTCCTTGGCCTTTCTTAGATATCGTAGTAAAGTGTTATCCCGTTGGTTGGCTGGTTTACCATTGCAACTTGCACATCTTGGCTCCCGAAACCCTGAGCTCTCAGCACAGCTTATTGATATCATCCATACTGCTGCAGCAAGAGCACATAAAGAATTACTAAAAAGCTTACAAGCTACTGCTCTCCGAATCTATGGTAAGAGTTTAACTGTGTAGGTAATCATTGGTCTTCCTCAGTTTAGGAAAGAAGTTTCTAAGAGAAGCTTACTAGATTTGCCTTTCCTTTAAATTATTATAAATTAGTTATACCATGATTAAATTGCCAAAACCAAACCAAATGTCAAACAGTTAATTCATTTTCAGTAGTAAGTAGTTTTAGAAGGTTAATGGTTTTAGGTGCTACTTGCATTATTAAATTGCCTTTTAAACCACCTGCTATTCACAAATTTAAAAATTCAGGTATTAAAAAAATTCCTTTGAATCTTTGGTGCAAAATTACTTATTTAATTATAATGAGTGTCTTGTGTGACTTTCATGTATAAATACTTCTTACTCATTCTTGGAACTATTTCATATTTTAAGCAAAAATATCAAAAGCATTCTGGGATATATACATATAATTTATTATTGAAATATAATTCACCATAAAATTTGCAATTCAGTGATTTTTAACATATTTCCAAGGTTGTACAATCATCACCACTAATTCAAAAATATTTTATCATTCCCAAAAGAAACTGTACCCATTAGTAGTCCCTCCCTATTCCTTCCTTTCCCAGCTCCTGTCAGTCACTAACCTACATTTCTGTCTCTGGATCTGGACATTTCTTATAAATGGAATTGTGTAATACGAGGCCTTTCAAGTCTGCTTTCTTTCACACAGCATAATATTTTCAGGATTCATCCATGTTGAAGCATATATCAGTATTTTATTTCTTTTTATTACTGAGTAATATTTCTTTGTACAGAAATAAACATTTATCCGTTTATTAAGCGATGGACATTTGGTTTGTATCTGTCTTTTGAAGGTATATTTTTAAATCTGTTTTTTTTTTTTTTAAGTATTGCTTATATGTAGGTTGTGTGTGTGTGTGCGTATACAGATACACACAAACAGGTTTTTTGCTTTAGGTTGATACTATGTCACTGTTTAGCAAAAGTGCTTGTTTTTTTGTTCTACTTTTTTATGTCCAATCCCTTTGCCCCCATCAAAGTTCTTATTTCAAACAAGACATTTGGATGTTAGGAAGTTATTACAATGTTAAAGAAATATATCTTTAAATAAATAATGGCTATGTTTTACTTTAGAAAGTAGTTTAAGCTGTACATATATGCTTTATGATAAAACTTTAATTAATATGTTAGAATTCAGCATAACAGTGAAAATAATCATTTAATCTGCTTTACTTAATCTCTGATTTGTATATCTTTCATAGTTGAATTTAATATGTCTACCTACCCCACTAGATCCACAAGAAGGAACTGTGGTGGTTCTCCCGGCAGAGTCTCAGCAGTGTTTGGTCCAGCTTGTATATTTTCTACCCAGTCTGCCTGCAGATTTGCTTTCTCGATTAAGTCGTTGCTGTATTATGGGAAGACTCAGTTCAAGTTTGGCTGCCATGCTTATTGGGATACTACACATGAGGTAGCATGCTCAAGTGAGCTGTATTTTAAGTATAATCCTTTCCCCCATCCCTTCTACTGCAATTCGTGAAGTACAGAACACTTTCAAAATTACATGTTGCTATTACCTTTATTTGCTCTTAATGTAACAATTAAAACCGCTGCTATTATTGCTAGATAAAGTTCAGTAGAGCAAGACTGTTTCAAGTTATTTAGTGATTTCTATAGGTAGATTAGAATAAGGTTTGAAATTATTAAAAGCATATGGTAAGGATTCAGTGGCAGGTGAGAGTACTGGGCTTAAAACCTTTAGTGTTATGAATTGTGATACAGAGCTTCCTTTCAGAGCTCAGAATTTAATGTAGCTGTTGAAATAAGTTTGTGGACTCACAAGAAGTCATTTGAAATCTCGGGTGTGTTAAAATATACATAACAGAATTTACCATTTTTACCAGTTTTAAGTGGACAGTTAAAACTGTAGAGTGGCATTAAATACATTCACATTGTGTAACCACTACCACTTATTCATCTCCTGAACTTTTTCATCATCCAAAACTGAGTGTCTGTACCCATTATATAATAACTCATTTACCTTGTCCCTCTCAGCCAGTAGTAAACATTGTTCTGTCTTCATGATTTTGATTATTCTAGGTACCTCATATAAGTGGAATCAAACAATATTTGTCCTTTTCTGACTTGCTTATTTCATTCAGCATAACTCTTCAAGGTTCATCCATGTTGTAGCATGTGTCAGAATTTCCTTCCTTTATAAGGCTGAATAATATTCCATTGTATGTAGACACTACATTTTGTTTATCTATTCATCTGTTGACACTTGATCGTTTCTACCTTTTGGCTATTGTAAATAATGCTGCTATAAAATCGGTATCTAGATATGTGTTTGAGTCCTTGCTTTTTATTCTTTTGGCTATATACGCAGAAGTAGAATTGCTGGATCATGTGATAATTCTCTAACTTTTCAAGGAACTGTCATTCTGTTTTCAACAGTGGCTTTACCATTTTACTATGTAAGGTTTTGTAATTAATAGGGTTTCATATTGCGAGTGTTCAAAGAATCCTTAAACACCTCATGCTTATATTATCAGGCATGATATTTTAGTATTCAGCAATATTTATTACTGATTGTGGCTCATGAATGGGATCTGATATGGTTAGGCAGAAATTGAGATCTAGGCCGCAGCTGTCAAGTTTAAAGACTAGCTTCCTTTGGCTATAGATCCCCTATCCCAGTTAAATAGAAATAGCTCATTTTGTTAGTAGACTTTATCTGTGTTTGCCAGTATTTTCATACTAGTATAGGTAATATATTTGAATCTGGTCATCCAAATTGTGCTTCATAACTGATGATATAACCTTTCCCTTTAGCAATTTGCAATGTGGTGTTTACATGTGAAAATTTCAAGGTTTATTTTGTGTGCATGTGCATTAGAGAGACTTGGTCTTATTAAGTATTTTAAACATTTTTTAGTTTCCCATGTTTTTTTCTTTCTTAGAAATTAAAAGAAAACCCAGCTTTTTAGATAGTGCAAGCAATTATTTAATGCTAGGCTTTAAAAAAAAAATGTTATTTTTTTTTCTATAACTCTAGTGATTTTGTGTTATCTTCCAGTAGAGGGCACTCTATTCCTTTGATATAACTAATGGAGGATCTGTTTTAACATTCAGCTAAAATCACCTTTTGAACACTTCCCTTTGAAATTGATTCTCTTTGGAAGGTATATTATCTTTATTAACATCAGTTACTCTTATGCTTAACTTTCGTCAAAGATTTTTTTCAAAAGTCTTTGTGGAGATTTGTGGTGTTGAGAAGTTTATTAATTTACAGATAATGATAATAAGGATTGATAATCATTAAATTAAAAGCTGATTATCTTTGTAGTTAAAACTCCACCAAGTTAAATTTTGCTTTTTAATATTTGCACAGTCTGTTAGCCTTCTCTTTCTATAGATGTATTGTTCCTATTCGAACTTATCTTTTTAAAAAAATAATACTAAAAATGAGGACTTTTCAACTTTTTCAGACCGGTGGCATTACCATTGTATCACTTTTTCTAGATTCAGAATTTAAGAATAATGTTTAGTTCCTTTCAGCATACACTGGAGTTATTTCATATTTGGTTTTCTCTTCAGAATATCCCCTTTTCTCTGTGACCAGTGACTATAAACTAGCCAGCTTTTTCATTATCTATTATTACAATAGTCTTGCTTATCAATCTCATTTATTTTGTGCACTGTTGCCAGATTAATTTTCCTGAAATATTCTGTTAATAATTTCTGATTTTTGTCTGATTTTTCTGATTTTTTGTTACATTAATTGGACTGTGAGATCAAGTTTCAATTCAGGTTTTAAAGGTTTGATGCTCTGCCATCTATCAGAGAGAGTTTATCTAAGAGCAGGATACTGCCTAGAGTTTGACTTTTTCCTCATACCATTATACTTGCGTTCCACTGACCTTTGCTCAGTCCTATTCTCTCTGCCCCTAGTTTATTTACAGCTGGATTGGGAAACATAAGACATAAATGTTAGATGAAAATCTCTAAGAAGAGAGAAAGTCTTAGACTAAAGATTTGGCTTGGTTTTAAGTAGGATGACTATATGACCTAGTCTGCGAGAAAGAGTTCAGTTTACTTCTTTTGACCCAGCATAATTAGTACTAGCATCCCCTTTTGCTCTTGGAAGTGTTCTGGCTTGCTCAGTGTATGTGGGCATCATCATTTTATGGACAGTGTGATCCTGTTGCATGTCTTTTGTCCAAAATAGACTCTTACATGGATTTGCTACCCCATTTAGCCACTGGGTGGCATAGTTCCTAATTTCACTGGATTAAATACAATTAACAGAAAGAAAAAAAAGTGTTTCTAGTTGAATTAGAAACTCTTAATTTTGGCTGACATTTATTCAAATTTCTGTGATAAAATTTGTAGTCTCAGCTTGTTGGATTTGATCATTTTCAGCCTTTTTTGCTGTATTTCTGGTTGACATTTGCTCTCTTCTTCTTAGCCATACTTTGAAGAGTGTTTTTAAAGGGGTCACTGGAAACCGATCTCATAGTAGGAACCAGATAATCCGCATTAAATAAGGAGCTGCTTTACATTTAGCTATTCCTTTGAGTCCCCTTCCAATACTTTAGTTGCACTATGGTTAAGTAGACCTAGTTACAGCTTTGCAAAGTATAGGAACACATAGTTATCTTAGAGTGGCTTTAAGTGAAAGTATTCTTCACCTAATTAAGATACTTTGGCTTGGGTAGGAAGCTGGAACTTTTTTAAAGTAAGCAAGGTAAAAATCAAGTAGTAAATACACAGCAGATGAAACTACTGAAAAGCAAAACTTAATTTTGGCTCCTTGGAGTCTGATTTTCAAGTGGTATGGAAATTTTCTAAGTTATACTGTGTATGTGGACCAATTATGCCTTTTAATGAAACTTTACATAAATATGTTAGAAGTTAAATTTTCCATATTATGTACTTGAGCCCTTATGTATAAAGTTAATACATACTGCGGGTTTTGTTTAAGCTATTAAATCAGACTTGTTTTCAATAAAAAAATGGTTATATTCTTGAGTCTTCAAGTTGGTCACTTCTGGTAATAGTTCTCCCATTGTTTATTATAGATCATCATTTTCTGGATGGAAGTATTCAGTTAAAGACTGGTTGATGAGTGATGTGGACTATTTTAGCTTCTTATTTTCAACACTTACAGGTAACCACACTCACCTGCCAAGTTTAGGAAAGGAAAAAACCTAGTATAAAGATTATTCTAAGATTTACTGTCATATGTCTGGTTCGAGTTTTGAAAATGTCAAATCTATCTTAGAATGATTTTTATTTATTAATAAGTGGAAGTCTTTGAAGGAATAGTTGTATCCTACATTGTCAGGCTTTTGAGGCAGGGAGCTGCATGATTCATTTTAAAGTCTATCATAGTACAAGAACCAAAAACTTGGGGATTATTTGAATGTTACATGATTACTTCTTCATTTTCTTCTTTGTCTTATTTCTCAATTACTTATCTTTGTTAAGTGGACATACTTGACTCTTATTTAGATAGCCAGAAGCCACATTGCATATTTTAAAAAATCGAACAGAATATCCATTTTAAACATGTTTAAAATGTTCAACTTGATAGGAAGAGTATCAGATTTTAGTTGTTTTCTGCATTCCATTTGCCCTCAAAGCAAAATTAATGAGTCTAGAAATATCATAATTAGATGTATAAGTATTACTATTGTTTTAAATGTTTGTACTACGGCCATGCCACCCTGAATGTGCCCGATCTTGTCTGATCTCAGAAGCTAAGCAGGGTCGGGCTTGGTTAGTAAGTACTTGGATGGGAGACCACCTTGGAATACCAGGTGCTGTAGGCGTTTAAAAAAAAAAAAGGAAAGAAAATAATTAAATGATTGTATTAGTTCAACATTTCAGTTTTATATTTGGGTGATGAAGATGAGATTCTTTGAAACTTTCTGAAGACTTATAATTAGGAAACTTAGTTTATATAAAGACAGAATCCAAAAAGAACTTGACTGGTTCTGATAATGAGCTGAATCTAGCAAGATAAACATTATATAAAAGATAAATGTAGATTCCCACATGTTTAATGGTTTCAGTTGTACACGTTTGAAGGTGTTTTAACAATACCCATCAAAAGGTTTTGTGATTTTAGAAAGCTCATTAGGAGTCAGTAATGTGATGTAGTTTTCAAACTAGATGATGATGCTTTAGGCTGTGTTCATGGAAATATAGTGATCTGAACATCAAAGCAGATAGCTAAGGTCAGCCCTCATCTGGTATTCTGATCATTCTGAAAGCTACCTTTCAGGACGGACTTTGGCAAATTGTCTGTGTAGGTCAGGTCAACTGTAATTGGGTTATGTAAGGTGTAGTTGAAGGAATTACATATGTATTGTTAAAAAGATCTAGGAGGGATAGAGAGTTTTAAAACATTTGAACAGCTATTATGTAAGAATTTAAAGTTTGGTACGTGTGTGAAGGAATATATTTGTTTATTTGCTTTTTTAAACCTACTATTAGTTGGAAAGGTTATACCTTTCTAATCTTCTTAGGTAAATGTGGAAAAGCCCTCTATATAAGGGGTAAAACCTGTTTGTTGATGTATTATAGATTGGGTTAGAGCACATCATTTGTGTAAATATATGAATTTTACTGCCTCCATTGTTAGCATTTCATTTAAAAAAATACATGAAATGCAGAAATTCAGAGAAAAGGTAGCTTAAAGAACAATTTATCTCGAAGGTATGTGTTATCTCTTTTTAAAAAAAATATGAAGAATGTCACTTGTGTTTTATTTTTTTAATTTGATTTTCTTTGTATCCACATTAGGGTTTTCAAAAGAGGAGTTGACTTGGCTTCAGAGCCTCCGAGGAGTCCCTCACGTCATCCAGACACAGCTTTCCCCTGTGCTTCTTTACCTTACAGATTTGGATCAGTTTTTACACCATTGGGATGTAACAGAGGTAATAGTGCATTTAAAAATAAATTTATGGTTATTAAAATTCAGTTCATCAACTACTAGTGGTTACTGTAGATTAGGACTGCCTTGTATGTGATATTCTTAGAGGTACGGAGTAGTATAAGACATGATCCATTGTTCTGAAAGCACTTAGGAACTTGGGTAGGAGATGTATGTTTCTAAAAGAGGAGTGTTTTTCATTGTAAGTTATATAACTAGAATAAAATAAACCAACAATTTGAATGATAGAGACAAATTTATTTTATTTAGTATTGGACAGATAGGATAGATACATCTGTGGAAAAGAGGAAAGGCTTCATGGAAAAGGAAGAATTTGACCTAGGTGTTGATGGCTGAGTAGAACTTAAGTAGGATTTAGTATCCTTGAAGGCGGGTTTTTTAAAACAAAAAAAACCCACCAGCAGTTCCTTTGGTTTTAAGAATTAATCTATAGTTTTTTAAAGTTAAATTTAAAACCCTAATTTTTCCTCTGGCTTTCAGTTTCAACTTAAAAATCTTGTTAGATAAATATAGTAAATTTAAGCAGTCATTTTAAAAAGGGACTTTGATTATATTTTATTTTACAAACTTAAATTTTAACTGTTTATAACTTTTAATATATTCACTATTTGACAGTTCGTTTTCTGACAAACCTTCACAAATGTTAAAGTAAATCTTAAATAGCTAAGAAATTAAATATAAATTTTAATATCTTATGGTTTGGTACTGTTTATAGAGAAATTCAAATTAAAATCACTAGTCTAATTAGTGATATGTTTTAAATTAGAAGTAAAAGGCTGAATTTTTTTACCCCAATAGGCAAAATTGTCTTATCTGTTACAAATATATAAATTAAATATGCAAAGACATTATAAACATTAATATTAGGGATTATATTAATGTAAAATATTTCTATATTTTTTTATTTCATTTTCTTTCCTTGTATTGAAAGGTACTTGCTCAGTAGGAATGCAGTTATATCATCCCAAAATATTTTGGTTTGAACCTTGAAAATTCCGAGGCTGTCTTCTCTGGCAACCTATTTTCTTTTAATGATTCAGAAAGCCTCTGGCTAGGACACTGACTATATTCTTTCTTATAACTCCTGATTGCCAGGCCAAAAGTCTTATTTTTTTAAAAACTCTGTTTCTCAACAGAGTAGTCTCTAGATTCAAGTTAACAACCTTCTTCTGTTGTTCTATCAATTGATTTTATTTACTTCTCTTCTTTCATTCTATTCTGTATTCTGAATACTGTTCATGTTCTTCTCATACCTTAGGGTTATACCTTTGTAGATATTCAGTAGAATTCTCTCATGGTTTTGTTTGACTCTGATCACAATACTTCCATCATGCCAATGACATTTATCTTTTCTTTATTGCTCTACTGCATGGTACTGTGTTTATATGTAAGTTCTCCAAAAATATTGGATTTTAAAAAGTAAAAAGAAATAATGACTCAGGTAACCAACCTAATTGTTTAATAGCTAACATTTTATCTTAATTCCATGGTAAGTGAAGCGTGCTTACAAAGACAGTCTGAGGTTAAGGCTTTAAGTACTAGATTGTAGAGTTTGGGTTTGCAAACAGTAGTTAAAAGTAGTTGTTTTAAGGGACTGTTCCTAATGTATTTAAACTGTCATGATGTATTGGAGCAAGCATCAGCCCTAGATTTCAAGCATAGATTTGCCATTGTCTGGTTTGGTAACTTGGACAACTCATATAACCTTTATCTGATAATTTAAAATTTTCATAAGCACATCATTGTGTAAAGCCAAGACAAAATTGTCATGAGAATGTGATCAGTTCTATTTCTGAAGTGAACATTTGGCAAGGACACATATTAAACTTCAAGGTTGCTGTCTTTGAAATGTTAAGATGTAAGTTAGGAAAAATCTGAAAGTCTCATTTTTAGTTTTTGAAGGTCTTAAGAGAAGATTCCAATTTTCTTTTGGATAAACTTTGCTATATTTAAGTTGGCCTTTTCATGTGAAAGTATACATTGAAAATTACATAGTTTTTGATATCAGCATAAAAACTTGTTTTCCTAATTTCAAGTTATTAGTTGGTAGAGTTGGATTTTCTTGGTTGTTTTGTTGTACTTTTATCTGCCTAGGCCGAAGTGATTTTTTTTTTAAATCAAGACTTTCTTTTTGAGTAGGTATTATTCACAAAGTTTAATTCAGAAGAACAGGATAATAATAAAACGTCCTCTTCCATTCCCTAGTTTAGTTTTTTTACCTTTTTAAAAAAATTTATTATTTTTTGGTGACATTGGTTAATGAAATCCAGTAAATTTCAGGCGTACAATTTAACAGTAAGGCATATATATATATTGCATTGTGTTCCCCTCCCATAGTTAGATTTCTTTCTGTCACCACATATTTGACCCCTTTTACCCCATGCACCTCTCTCTTCCCTCCTTCCCCCTACCCTCTGGTAACTACCAGTCTATTGTCCATGTCATGAGTCTCTGTTTGTCCTGTTCGTTTGTTGCTTTTAGGTTTATATCCCACATATAAGTGATATGTGATTTTCAACTTTTTCTGTCTGGCTTATTTCACTTAGCATGATTATCTTAAAGTCCATCCATGTTTTTGCAAATGGCAGTATTTTATCTCTTCTTACGGCTGAGTAGTATTCCATTGTATATATGTACCACAGCTTCTTTAGCCAGTCATGTATCGTAGGACACTTTGGTTGCTTCCATGCCCTGACCAATGTGAATAATGCTGCTATGAACATCGGCGTGCAAATATTTTTTCAGATATGAGTTGTCAAGTCTTTGGGGTAAATACCCAGTAAAGGGATTGCTGGATCATATGTTAGATCAATTCTTAGTTTTTTAAGGAACCTCCATATTGTTTTTCATAGTGGCTGTACCAATTTGCAGTCCCACCAGCAGTGTATGAAGGTTCCTTTTTCTCTGCATTCTCCAACATTTATTACTTGTCCTCTTGATAACAGCTATTCTAACAGGTGTGAGATGGTATCTCATTGCAGTTTTGCTTTGCATTTGTCTAATAGCTAGTGATGATGAGCATCTTTTCATACGTTTGTTGGCCATTTGTATGTCTTCTCAGGAGAGTTCTTAGCCATCCATTTTCTCTCTCCAGTTTCTAAATGTATTCTTTCAGGAATCTTCTGTGTCTTCACAAATTACTACATATATTCTTTTGTTTTTCCCTTTTTATAGAAATAACATACTCTATATAGTAATTTGGACTTTGCTGTTAATGATAGAAACAGTAGTTAACGGGGAAAGATCACAAAGGGAAAAAGAATCTCTGGACAGAGATACCTTTCCCAGATGGAGATTTCTATTCTAGAGCCAGTGAAAGATTTTAAGTAATGTTAATCATCATTTATAAAATACTGAATCATTGTAAAAGAATATTTTTAAATGGATAAGCTCTGAAGAAGAATAATCAAACGTAAGTCCAGTTTAAGAAACATTTTCCATTATTTTTGAAATACCTAGTGTGCCTTTCCCATCTCCCTTTAGAGTAACATTATCTTAAATTTTATCTCATTCTTCTTCATAATTTTACCATATTAGCATGTAGCTCCAAACTATATAGTTTAGTTTTATTTTATCGAACTTTTTAAAAGTGAAAATTTTTTTGATTAAGTAATTTGCTTTCTTAAAGTTTACTCTTTAACTTAACACATCCTACCTTCAAATTATACCACTTCATACCGTAATGTAATGTGTAATGAATAAGCGAGGTCATTCTTTTCTTTGTGTTTCTCTATGTAATCTGTCTTTCCAAGCTTTTTCACCCTATTTTTTAAAGATTTTCCTTTTATTACTTTTTCAGCACTTCGATTATGTCTCGGTGTTATTGTCTTTGTTTTTTTTCTTAGCTTGATGTTTGTGGATTGTTTTATTAGGTTTATAGTTTATTGTGTTGGGGAAAAATGTCAGCTTTTGTTTCAGAGATCTTTTTGTTCCCTTCTGTGGGATTCCAATTCACATGTTAGACCACTTGATACTATCCTGCAGGCCTTTAAGACTGTTTATTAACCTTTTTTTCCCTGTCTATTTCAGAAAGTACACTATGTCTTCAAGTTTACTGATTTTTTTCTTCAGTATCTAATCTGCTCTTAAATTCTACCAAAGAATTTTTTTAAATTAAGTCTATTTTTAGAGCAGTTATAGGTTCATAGCAAAGTTGAAGGGAACGGATATTTCCCATATATCCCCTTCCCCTTGCATAGCTTCCTCCTTTATTAACATCCCCTAAATGTCAAAGTGGTACATTTGTTACAATAAATGAATCTACATTGATATAATTACCCAAAGTCCATAGTTCACATTATAGTTCATTCTTGATGTTGTACATTCTGTGGGTTTGGACAAATGTGTAATGACATGTATCCATCATTATGGTAGAGTATTTTCACTGCCCTTAAATCCTCTGTGTGCTGCCTATTCATATCTCTATTTGTTCATGGATAGTCTGGTCTGGATAGTCTGCAGTGGCACACTTTCTGACAGACAGTGTGCCACTGCAGTTCTCCCACCCACTCTACTCTCTAGCTTGGCACCACCCAACGCCTTTAGAACTGAATTGTTCAGGGAAGGAAGGAGAGGCAGAAGGGAAAGGATTAAGTGGTCATTTATTATTGAATGGACCTTTTTAAACATGGTTTACTTTTTGATAATGAAAATATTCACTGTACTTATTCTGAAGTAGGAAGATAGCATTGGAAATATATTGTTTACATTGTTACTTACAGGTATAAAAGATAAGAAAAATTACCATGTGGAAACTGAGTGGTTTCAATCTACAAGAGGTTTAATAGAGGAATAATGCACAGAGCTGTTGATTTTTGAATGTAGCTTGACTCTCCTCTCCCTAGAGTTATGTTCTTTCCACCATTTTTATCTTTGTCTCCTTGCAGTTTTTCTGCATATTCCATTTTTGGCACTACATCAGCTTCTGGAGTTCTCTTATGATGTCTCTGGGAACTTGATGCTGTCCTTCCCTCTTGTTTCCTTGAGAACTTAGAAAATTAAAAATATTAAGGATTTGACTCGCACCTCCCTCATAATTTTTTTCTTTTCCTATAAACTATTCTCTTTTACCTCTGGGGAATAGCAGGCAGTGTTACACTTAATTTGAACAGGGTATTAGTATTTTCTGGATTGTAAGTAGTTTTGCATGACTTATTTTTCCACCAAATGGAAAAAAGGCATTGGTCAGCCCTTTGTTGACACAACTCTAATCTTTTTATTGTAGTGCTTAATAGAAATATAGTCTCTACCATGGCAAATTATAAGCTACTTGAGGCTGAGAGAGACAAGAGTTTCATTCTCCCTTACCTGTGCATTGCATTTAATAGGACTAGCTCAGTGCTCAGTAAATGTTTAATACATGGATTATTTGGAAAATTAGCTCTTATATGAGATTTGATTGTTTTGACCTTTGATGTTTGCATCTTCAGAGTCTTTTTTTTCTTAAGTTTCCAGTTAATATGTAGAGGATGTAGGTTAAAAAAAAAAAAATCTGTTTAACTTGTTTCTGACCTAAAATATCCTGTTTTGATTACTGATTTTCTCCTTTTCTGACAGACAGTGTGTCACAGTTTCTTGGTTATCCCTGCACGAAGCCAGAGCTTTGACATCCTGCAGAGTGCCATCAGTAAGCATTTGGTAAATATACTTAAACTTTTTTTCTGTCACACGAAACATACAGATGTATTGAATAAGACCAGGTTTGCCATAGCCAAGGAGAGAGTGAGAATTCTAAGCCTAATAACCTCTCACAGTACGATATTGTGGTGAGAACCAGGGAATCTTAGTGTTTTTCCCGGCTTTGGTAACTACTTTTGAGCTTTAGAAAATCTCTTGTTATGGCAGGGACCTTACTTTCTACATCTGTGCAGTGAAAGACCTTAAAATTATGCCTCAGGTTCTTCTGACTTGGAATGCTTTAACTAACATGTGCCTGGTGTTAGTGTCTTGGGAATCCAGCATCCGGAAGAGGGTCTAATTCCCACCTAGAAGATCTGGGGTCTGAAGTACGGACATCACCTAACTGGCTTGAGGCCTCGTCACTGGAGGCAGTGAGCTCAGCCATGAGACTGAATTCTCTTCTGGCTCATGGGTGTCTCTTGTTCCCATTGGTATTGAATTCACATTAGGTACGCCTGGATTTTTGCTTTTAACTTCCTTCAATGTTTACACTTGGACCTTTGGCTTTTATTATAATAATGTATTATAGTGCAGGGGAAGGATCCCACATTTTATCTTCCAGGTACTCTTACTTGTTAACATAATTTTATAGGCACATCCACACCTCCTTTTCTCCTTCAGTATGTTATTTCCCTTGAGTTGGAAGAATACTGCTTTAATTCCCAGTACTCTTTTCTCCCTGCCATAAAACTTCAGTCCTTACGCTTTGTGTTTCCAAAGATCCCACCTTTTTCTTTTTCACCTCTACTCCGGAAATGAATGCTCTCCTTTGACTATATTACCCTAGTAAAAGATCAAATGCCAGTCAGTCCAGGCCACTATTTTCAGACAGCCTGATGAAGGGTTACAACCTCAGAGCCTGCAGACATTGATTAATTTGTAGGAGATTTAAACCCTATATACAGTTACAAGTTAGAGTCTACCTTAATGACAATTTATACAGTAGAGTCCAGATGAATTAGGATACCTCGATATTTGTTATCTGGATTTGGGGGCAGTGAGGAAGTCAGGTGTTAAGAATAGTAACTGACTTCCTGACTCCAGTCTAGGTATTTTCCTTAGTCATGTCCGAATGACTAGCTAAACTAAAGGACAGAGAAGGCTGATTGCAAAATGAACTGTTTTGTAAGGGAGTGGTGCCAGATATTAGCATTTTCCAGTCTGAATAATCAATCTAAAGGTCATACAAGTGTGATTGTTGGTATCAAGATTTTCTTTAGATGCATGAAATAATCCTTTTAAATTATGGTATTTCTGAACATTAATAGAAACTGTAACATCTAGAAAATTTTAGAAGAACTTGTCACAAAAGCAAAGCAGTGGATTGGGTTAATAGTATCTCTTGAGTTAGCATGTTTTCAGAGTCATTTAACATAGAGATTAAATTCTCAGAGGTAAACAGGATCTCAAGGTGTGGCAGGTGACATTATGTATAATGTATATATTAGTTTTCAGTAGAAGTGAGGTAAGGTTAACTATCCAGTTAATGAGGTTTGGCTTTTTTCTGGGGAGAGGGACTGTTATGAAGAGGTCATTAATCTCCTTTTTCTCTGCCTAGGTTGGGTTGACTGTAATTCCTGACAGCACAGCTGGCTGTGTTTTGGGTGTTATCTGTAAGCTCCTGGATCATACGTGTGTACTTAGTGAGAGTCTACTGCCATTTCTGGCTTCTTGTTGCTACAGTCTTCTGTATTTTCTGCTCACTTTAGAGAAGGGAGAACCAGAACATCTAAGCAAGAGGTAACAGTTTTTATATTCTTCAACTTTAATTTTTTTCCTACCTGTTCCACTCCCTCCATTAATAATCAATCAATAAATTGAGTGAAAGAATTAAATTTAGAAATGTCCTAAGTTCTCTTTCAGAGTTTATATAAACCTAGCTAGCTTTTTTTTTGCTCTTTCATGAATCTCCTATGTTTTGAGAACTTTTAGTTTTTATTTTTTCCTTTAAACTACAAATTTGAAAAGTTAGAGGGCATTGTAAAGTTTCTTGAGAGCTTTCCTTATTAACATTGCTATAGGTCTATCAAGAAAAAAATTCTACCTTTTGAAGGATGAGCCTTTGTATTTTGTTTTGGGCTTCATTAGAACTAGCCAGAGTGGAATTTAAGGAAAATTGTTCCAAGAGGCTAGTGTTTTTAATTAGTCTATACTTTAGCTTCTACATGAAATTCAGACTAAAACCTCTAGGATAGTTTGGAAGACCTCACTTTAATTTTTAAACAGTATTCTCATCCTATGTTCTTATTGGTTTGCCTGTTAAAATTCTTTGCAGAAGGTTTTTTTAAAAATCCAGCAGATGAGCAAATATAAGAGAGTAAAAATCATTCTGTTCCTATTAATATTTTGATGTTTGTCTATCTAGTTTTTGAACTTTTAAAGTCATAAAAATGTAATGATTGTATAAAACATATAGTTCAAAAAGTAAGTATGAACCGAACATCCATTTAACCAACCTCTAGAGTCAGAAATAGAACATCGTCAGCAATACATCCTCCATGCAGCCTCAAGTTAATGTTTTTCTTCTACAGAGTGATCCCCCAGATATCACTTTTATTTCCTTGCCTTTTTATTAAAACATTTTATGTGCATTTGTAAATAATACCACTTTTTGTGATTTGATTCTCATCTTTTGTGAGTCATTCATCTTGATTCAGAAATATATTTTGTTCATTTTGTTTCTCTGTATCGGGGTTCAGCAAGTTTCTTTCTGTATAGAAAGTCAGATAGTAAATATTTTAGGTTTTCAGGTCTATAGCATCTCATCAGAACTTCTCAACACTTTCCTAGTGTGAAAGCAGCAAGGAGTAATACGTTATATGAATAGGTGTGGCTGTGTTCCAATAAAATTTTATTTACAGATGTAGGTAGTGAGCTGGATTGGCTGTGGTCCAGTACCCCTGCTCTAAAATAACACTTTGATAAGAAGTTTCAAAGATCTTTGGTAAAGCTTCTTTAGAGGAATATCATGTTTTAACTTTATGTGACTGGACTGAACAAAATACTTTTTGCCTGTTTAAAATGAGTAGTTTTAAAAGTGTTTTATACCTGGTATTGGAAAGGGTGATGTTACCAGGACTCTATGCATCTTTTGGGATGACATTAGTTACAAGGAAATGCTGGCAACCAGAGTCTTAGGTACAGGTTTCCCTCGCTGTGTGAAAATAGAGCATTCCTATGAAAACTTTCATAAGCCAAAATGGCATAAAGCGAAGAAGCAGTTACCATTAACTTATATGGAAGATTTTTTTGAGTGTTCCCAGACCCATAATTCAACATGCACAAAGCACAATTGAAATGCTTATATATTCAGTTTACACTAAGCATAACATCTTAGGCTTTTCTAATACCTTAGGACGTACCTTGCTAATGGATACACAAAATAAATCAAGATAAAACAGATAAGTTGCTTTCAAACACAATTTAAAGCTTTGGCAGTTTGACGCTGAGATGTTGAGTGTGGTTACCCAGAAGGAGCTTGGCAGGACCACTCTTGGTGCTCGGGTCGCAGCTGCCTCTATAATGGCTGCTACAGAACAAATGCTGAATGCTATTTTGCTTTTTCTACTTTTTCATAAAAGCAAAAATCCTCTGGATAGCTTTCATTTAGTGAAAACAGATACAGTGGTAAGTCATAACAGTGAAGTGGTGTAATGTGAACTTTTGAAAAGTGGGGTATATTCGTACTTAAATATCCTTTTCAGGCTACTCTTACCCTTTCACAGAAGGTGACTGTGAGATTAAAAATAACAAGTGCCAAATTACTGGGACCCTTTGTTTTCTTAAGTGCTGGCCAAAAAATTCAGGCTTTACCAATGTGAGTTGTTCAAAATTGTGGCTACTATACTCTAAAGAAACTGTTCTGTTGTTTTCCTGACTTGTAATGAAAAATCTGTTGTTCAACTGAGCTCTCTTGGCTTGTAGTAATCTGTTCATTTCTATGGTTTTACTGTTTTCTCTTTATCTTTGTTATGTTGCAAATCAGGATGTGTCCTAATAAACCCTTAGTGTGCTCCTTTAATTGGAAGACTCACATTTTTTTTCTTCAGCTCTGGGAAATACTGTTATTTCTATTATCTCCCCTATTGTTTCTATTCTCCTCTTCTAAAAATTCCTTTTAAACATGGGGAGCATCCCATTCTGTCCTCCATCTTTTAACATCTTCTGCTTTGCTAATTCTTTTATTTAACCCTCTTATTTTTTATTTCATCATATTGTTTTCTTTGATCTAATTTGGGTTTTTTGCTTGGCTCTGTCATTCTTGCTTGTTCTTGATTTATTATTAAAGTTCCTGTCAGTTTGTTCTGTTTGTTGTTTTTTTCTTTGGTGTGAGAATTCTCTTATTTTGAGGAGCAGGTGAGGCCTGGAGATTGTCTTTCATGGGCTTGAACAAACTCATATTTTGGGATGTTACCTTTTCTCTGAGTGCATCTTTTTATGAGAGTTCTAAGGAGGCTGGAGAGATCTCCCTATGAGACAGTTTCATATCTTCATTTTCCTCACTTCCAGTCATATAAAGGGAGCCCAGTTCTAGTTCCCTGCCTTCCACACCTAGTTCCCAAAGTCTCAGCTTCCAACACTGTTAGCAGTTGAAAACCCGCCGTAAAATCCCACATCCAGTTCTCTTCATCTGCTGGGTATCTTTATGTGTGTTCTGTCATAGTTTCTGGCACTTAAGAGAGAGAGAGTTCAACTGTTCTGTCTTAAGCTTGGCTGCATGTGTGAGGGGTGTGTGTGTATTTTATCTGTATTTCTCTGTACTTAGTAGAAGGGGAAGTTGGTATCATCTGACCAGAATATATCAGAAGTTTGTGGAGTTAGGTGAACTCACAAGTTTATGCAAAATACTGAAATATCATCAGTTTCTTAGAGTGGTTTAGAACCACTGCTTTATGTTAAGCTGAAACCTCAACTTCATTGGTCCCAGTTCTGTACTTTAATCAGTTTATAGAATCAGTAAAATTATTCTTGTACATGACAACTTGTAGAAAACCCAAAATATATCTATTCATGTGGTATTTCTTCTATCACTTGTAGTACCCAGGTCTCTTGTATTTCTCTTTGGCTTGACAGTTTTCTGTAGTTGTGTGTGAAGGTGGAATTCTAAACTTTACTCATCTATTAATATACTTAAATTTGGTATTTAGCATCCATAAGACCTTTCAGCACAGTTTTGGTCATTGAAGAAAATGAATATATTGGAACAGTTCAGGAGTAACTTTTAAAACCCAAGAGCTAGGAATTGTGAAAGTAGGAATTTGAAACCCAGCAGGAACCAAAGTAGTTTTCTTTCTCCTTTTTTTTTTAGATTGCACAGTCTCTCTGTGCCTTTGCTTCATTATTATCTATGTCTATAGGCTGGTTTTCTCTTTTCTTCTTGCACATGGCTATCCTAGCCTGGTTGTGCACATGAATCAACAAGCTGAATAAAGTCTCCTGAAATAAGAGTTAGAATGGATTCAATATCCATCTTTGATGTATTTGCCATATGTGAAGTTGGGGAGGTTGGTCCTACATCTGGAGGTAGTCAGGTTCAATTAGAAAGACTTGGGGACTGGGAGGATTATGCATTCCTGGTATAGAAATTGTAACAGACTGAGGTCAGAGTCTTTAGCAGCCAGTAGATTCTTCCTCCAAAAGGATATCGTTTCATTTAATTGACATTCTTCTAGAATGTGGTTAGGTTAGTTAGCCACAAGCCTACTTCTTTTGTAAAACATTTTTGTTTCTGTTCTATAAAGATAAGAGAATGGTTCTTACTGAAATTTGGATTTACCATCTCCGGCCTTTCATGACCTTATAGTGCATAATAGCCCCCTTACTGGCTACTTTCTGAAATTCATTTTGGTTCTTTGTGAGCCCATCTTTCTTTGCAAACATGACCTGTACAGAAACATCGAAAAGGCTCATAATCCAGGTCATAGGCTTAAAGTTTTGTGAAGTTCTCTTTTTATCAGTGGTATATTTTTACTCTTTCGATATTTGGTGTTGTATAATAGTTGAATAATGTCCAGTGGTAGAGAATGGTATGTATTTATAGATCATTCTGCTCTCTGGCTAATTCTGTGTTATATAATATCACTAGGGCTTCAAGAATGTCTTGTTAAGCCCAGGAAAATGCTGGTTGGTTACTAGGCTTCCTGGAATCCATTAAATTGGGGGAGAACAGCGAATTCTTCATTGGATTTGCTTATTTAGCTGAGGAAATTCAGTTCTTACTGGTTTTGGTTTGTGGGGTTTTATCAGAAAACAGAATTTTTTAAAAATTTTATTTATTTTTTAGGAGAGGCAGCCCTTGGTTGACCTCATAGGTTTCAAGGACCTTGTTTACAATCCCTTATTTTTATTTTTTAACGCCTACAGCACCTGGTCTTCCTAGGTAGTCTCCCATCTAAGTACTAACCAGGCCCAACCCTGCTTAGCTTCCAAGAAAACACATTTCTTAAAAGGACATTTTCAGAATTGGGACATTGGGGAAATATAGGAAGAGTGTTTTTCCTGTATATGTTGGCTCACAGACTCATTTCTGTCTCCATCACTGCAGGGACAAGCTGTGGGGGGTCTGTGTCTCAACCCTGGCTCTCCTACCTCGAGTCCTCAGATTGATGCTGCAGAGCCTACGGGTGAACAGAGCTGGGCCTGAGGAGCTGCCTGTTGTGGGCCAGCTGCTTCGCCTGCTGCTTCAGCATGCACCCTTGAGGACTCACATGTTGACCAATGCCATCTTGGTGCAGCAGATCATCAAGAATATCACGGTAAGAAGCACAGAAACATGGGCTTTGGCCTATTAGTTCTACGAAGGGTTCATGGGCAGGGCATGAGGAGTGCTCTTGGGAGGCCAGAGTTCCTGTGCATTGACTGACTCCTGGAATTAAGCCCAGTGTGGAGATTACCCAGGCTTCTGCACTCTAGTGCCTGACTCTCACTTAACCAGGGAGGATGCCTTTGATCCCAGAATCAACTGTAAAGGCCTTAAAATACTCAAATTGATTAATGTAGCAGGCAGCTTAGTTGAAAAAGGTGCAGGCATGAGAGCCACAGCTACTGGGATTCTAATAGACTTTATTGGATAGGTTTAAAAAAAAACTTGCCAAACTGTCAGAGTTAACCAGATTCGTTTTACTACCTGTAGAAATGTGACTAATAGTAATTTCGTTGGGTTTTGATGACCATTAAATGAGATTAGCCAAGTAAAGTTTTTAGTGTAGCTTATGTTAAGTGCTCAACAAATGTTAGCTGTCATTAGAAAATTATTTAGCAGGAATAAAGTTCAGGCCAATTTCTAGTTCATTTACTAGAGAAGTAGTTAAAAGAAGGAAGTTGCAGTCTTCAGCTTTGTCTAATGTTGGCTCTGTGTGTTCAGCTGTCTGTTTTGGGGGGCAGTTTTGTTCTCTAGGATTGTTTTGGTGTTTTTAGTATGGGAGAGTTAGGGAGGTTTTTTCATATAGGTATTTGCTGGGGGACGGTGGTTATTAATTGGTATATGTAATAGTAATTCAGAAATAAAAGGGATGAAAGCCAAGAATTTGGATTATTCTGAGGTTGGAGAATCAACCCACCTCCATAAGGAGTGACAAAAGTTGTCATTCAGCCCTGTAACATTCTTGGTTGATGTTAGTACAAAGATCTAGAGACTCTAGAATGCTGAGGGGAGGAAGTCGAGTGTAGGGATTGTGGATAGTAAAATTTTGTTAGTCCCTAGCAGGAGGGAACAAACCAAAGAAACTTGTAGCACTCCTACTTGAGGATCTACCTGTGGCAATGCCTAATTAATAAATTCTTTTCCAGTAAGATTTTCTGTGGTGATTAATAGATGAGATACTGTTGCAGTGGCTCTGAGATCTTGTTTAGATGTGAAAACAGTTCAGGTAGTATAGCAATTTTGGTAGAATTCTCAAATTACTTATTTTTCTCTGCAGACATTGAAGAGTGGAGGTGTTCAGGAACAGTGGCTCACAGACTTACATTACTGCTTCAACGTGTATGTCACTGGACATCCACAGGGGCCCAGCACGTTGAATACAGTGTATTAAAGAGGCTCCCTGTTTGAAATTGTTATTCACATCTAATTTTGAACAGACCGAGGTAATAAATGTTTGTCATTAAAACTGAACTTTTAAAGAAGTTGTTTATGAACTTTCCTTTGCACTAAGGTAGGAAAATAATGCAAGCTGGCTTCCTGAACTAGCATGTGATATGTGGTAGTAATATTTTACATTTCATAGAAACTAAATATTTACAAAAGAGTGATAATGTGGTACCTTCTATTATTTGACAAGAAATTAGCTAAAAGTCTTTGTGATCCCATGTAGGCAAACCTCATTCTTTGTTTCCTCAGTTCCAGTTCAGACAGCAACAGAAACCAGTATTTTGTTTTGTTTGGGAGTGGTTGCCCTTATCCATTGTTTTTTACAGAAGTTTTATAGCCCACCGTGCAGGGGCAAGATTTCAAGGCAATACTACAGTTTCAGATTTTCCTATATTTAAATGGTGGTTGGTCTGATTGAAATAACTACTTTCAAAGTGATTTTCTACTAATAATCCATTATAGTTCTTAAATATTAGTTATATTTATTTCTATATTTTCATAATTATGAAATTTAATTAACTAAAAATCATGGTAATTAACCCTATTCCTTCCTGTCTCTGTCAGGACAAGTAATGGCAGTAATCTTAAAATGGAAGCGGTCTTAGAAATATCCTTGAGCCTGTGTTACTGTTTGTTTATGCTTCCTGCTTACATTCCTGCATTAGCTTTGCCTTAAAAATGTGAATAGGTCCCAGTTACTAGATTTCATTTAAAACAGGTGTTCTTACAGAGCTAGAATGTGTGTAGTTAGCCATTTCCTGTCAGTAGGAATGGCATTTTGATAAGATTGCTCACCCCTGCAGTCAGGTGGAAAATACAAGTGGAATGTTAAGGCTGAACTGCTACCTTGTACATAGATGGTCTGGTTTGTACACCTGCCTGGCTGCTTGCTTGGTGCCGTGATACCAGTAATGCTGTTCAGAGAGTACGTGGCAGCAACCTGTGGCTTTGAGGCCAACACGAACTGTAAAATGTAAGGAGTCAACAGATAAACAGAGCACCTCTTATGGTTTTAACAGATAATTACTAAAAGCAAATTCTGGGTCCTGATTCTGGTCTACAACTTAAAACTGCTAATGTTGAAGTAATAGGATGTGGTGTCTATAATGAATTTTGTTGCATTAGATTCCAGAAAAGTAGTGAAATGAAGGTGGCTGCTGTAGGACAGGTTCCTCCCCATCTCATTTAGCTGCTTCATGGGAGCCGAAAGACCAGGCCTACACCATCTGGCTGGCAGAAATCTCAACCCAGCAGCTCTTTTAGCACTCATATTCTTAGTTTTACTTCGACTTTACTGTTAATTATAAATTCTCCTTTCCAGCCATACTGACCGAGGTGAAGGCAGGTTATGATAATTTACCAAACAGTGCTATGTAGGATCAGAAAGAAAACATTCTGACATTTTTTCACTTGTTACATTTTCAGGCTTAATAAGGCATCAGGCATGGATATTAGTGTTCCCAAGATGTAAAAGATAATCGGCAGGGAATAGGAACTCTGCACTAGCTATTGCAGTTCCCCCTGACAGTCTTCCTCTGTTGGTGGTCGAGGCTTTGTTTTTCTTTTCGATTGAGTAGCTGATTGCAGGTTATAAGAAAAATTCTTTGATCGTCCACTGTTCTCAAGGAGGTGTATACACTGCAAATTGCTCACTGTTAAAAACAAATACCAGATAAATATTCAGGTTATTAATTTTAATGTGAAGGGAAGAGTTCATTGGTGGTAAAGAAAAAAGGGTTTAATTTTAGACGATCCATAAGGTGATGGCCAGTTTACTGTAGAGACTGGATGATTTATTGGCCTTGCATTTTCTACCATCTCAAAGATAATGTGACACCTCACAAGGAAGAACTTTGAGTGGGAGGGGCAGGTGCTTGAGGAGCTAGGACTAGAACCTTGGTCTTCAGTTTGCCTGGAATAACTGGTATATCTTTCTCTGTGCATCTCTTAATATAATAGACATATACATGTATCTTTTAACCCCATGTGCCACACACTTGGCTATAGTCCATTCTAGAAAACAGGTTCATTTGAAAATTATTCAGGTGATAGACTGATAGGCATATTAAACTTGAAATGGACTTTTTAGGCCTTTTTATGACTCTGCAATTACAAAATTATAGGATACCACAGTTGGAAAACAATAGTGGTATACTCAACCCTCACGTTTAACAAGTGAGGATGCTGACGCCCCAAATGGTTAAGAAGCGTTGCTGAGGCCATATTCTCCTTTCTATGGAGCAAAGAAGCAAACATGAAAGGTGAGTAGTTTTAAAAAGTTAGAAACATATGTCTTTTTCTTTTTGGTTTTATTTACTTCAATAAAATATTTTAAAGTGAACTACTGTTTTGGAACTCTGGTGTGGTTTTGGCTGCATCAGGTCTTGAGTTGTCATTTGCATACCCCTCGATAGATGGGCAAGAATATTCTGCATTCACACAAGAGGTACCATTACTAGTAATCACTTAAGCCATAGTTATTCCATTCATTGGAATGGTTTTTAAGGGAGTTTTTTTAAGAGCTAGGCCCCAAAATTTAGGGGGGTGTGTGTACACACACACATAGATATATACACTCTATTACTATGCTGCTATTCTTTGTGGTTGGTTGCTAGGGGTGGGTGTGGAAGACGAGAGAGAGAGCAGAGGTTGTTAAACTGTCTCCTGAATACATCGAGAGAAACAGTCAAAGGAGGCTTTCACTCTGCTACGTCCAGCTCACTTTCTGCTCGCTCTTCCTTTTTAAGAGGTAAAGCCTCTCCTTAAGTTGGAGGTTGAGAGCAACAATCTCCACTTATATATTTGAGTACCTATAATATGCCAAACAGTTTCCTAAAGCTAAACAGAATAGTGAACAAAATCAGAAGATCCTTAAACCCATGAAGTGCTCAAAGCAAAAAACGAGCTAACATTTCTAGTCAAGGTTTGAAGGCCAAAATGAATGATTTCTTCTTTGAAGTTCACTTTGGCCTCTGATTTCACATTGCAGAAACTTTTGTGTATGTTAAAGTCATGCCCATTTCATGGAAATGATTTAGACATGTTTTCTGTATAAAACTTACAGCCTTCAGTTAAACTGTAGCTAGCGGCTCTGACGATAGCCTTATTCACTGATTAATGGGTTATTGGGGTGGGTGGGCTTAATATAACTGTGTGTTATCCCAAGTTTAGCCTTAGAAGAAGATTCTTTTCAATATTCATCCATTTTTAAGCCAGCCAGAATTGCATGTGTAGAACTAACAGGCTGTTCCTATGAAGTCCTAAGAAACCATTATGCATTTCTTTGAATTTGTTTATTCTGACCTTTGTGAGTCCTTTAAAAACCTTTTATGCTGCTAACCCATTTTTAAAGACTTCTGATGGTACTGGATTTTTTTCTCCTGAGACAGTAAAAAATACTGATTATCTAATTTATAATATTTGATTATCTAACTGCTACATTTTAGTAGTTATATCTGACAGTTCTTTTTTGAAACTTCAGTTCACTCAAGTATGTTTTTTCTTCAACATAGAACTATGGGCTTTGATTACTTTGAAAATTTCCAACTACCCCACCCAGCATTCCCTGATCATCCTGCCTATATTACATGTGTAGCCCAACTCTTTTAAAGATTTTGCAGTAATTACTTTCCCCCTACCTCCAGGTTTCCCCCCCATCAGAAACTAAATGAATGTTAAAGTTCATGCTGACAGTCATTGTTCACCTTCCCAGCTGCACTCTGTTCCTGCAGCATGACTGTAGATTAGGGAGGGTGGGGGGAGCGTGTTGCCATAGCCACCCACAAGAAACACTGGACCTGGCATTAACTGCTGACAGCACTGAACTTATCACCCAAATTTAATGCTGGTGTGGATGAAGGGGCCCTGAGTAAAACACTCTTGTTTTACAGCTGAAAAGTTCCCTAAGCTGCTTCTGTATGAGTGAAAGTGTGCACAGTTGAGCCTGAGCTGGATGTACTGTTAAATATTAATTGTCTTCCTTATGGGGCCCTAAAAAACAAGAGCCGGAATTTGTGGTTAAGGACCTTCCTCCCATCTTTAAGTTGAGGATCTTAATATGAAACCAAAATGGAACAAGAATTCTCAAGGATTACTTTGAAGAATAACAGTATTTTCATTTCCCCCTTTTATGTGAACAAGTAAAGGATCAACAGAAGCTACCACTTAGTGTTTCTACTGGATGTAATGTTAATAGCTTTAAGTTATAAAAATAACTTGCCTCTGATGGAAATAGATGTTGAATGCAGTAATTCCATGGAAGGGAGATGAAAAACACATGCATACTTGAAATCAAATGACCAGTGGAAACCCTTGTTCTAATGTCTTCTATCTTTGGGGATGAAACAAGGGAAAATACCTACCCACATTGTCTCCCGAATCTGTTGCCAGTGCAGTGGCTGCCTTACCTGAGTTGAGACGCAGCACAGAATGGGCTTTCGAAGATCTTGTGGGATGATGTACTTTCCCTTCTTGAGAACAACCTGAAATCAACCAACAATGATCATCTATCACTGACCAATGACAGCCGCAACCTGACCAAGTTCTGAATTCCTTGAGGTGAATGAAGGCTTGAGCTTGCAAGTGTTGGCCAAGATAAATTAGGTGTGGTGTAGAAAGAACATGTAGGTCCAGGGGCTGGTCCTGAGATTTTGCTGCCTGGGCCACAGATCTGTTTCTAAAGGTGCCTTGGCTCAACTTTTTTCTGTTGAAGAACTAGGCAGGCTTGTTCTGGGATGAGTTTATTATTTGGATGGGCTCTTTCTAGAGCTGAAAATATACTATCTTAGCATATAAATAAGGGTCAAAGTGAGACAGGGTCTGCCTGTGCCTGGAGTCCTCCCAGTTGTTCATGTAGGGGGAGGACCCAAGTAGCGGCCTGAAGAGGTTACAATGGGGAGGCTTTCATTTATGAAGCCCAGCAGAGAATCTCTTGGCCAGAAGGATCTCTGGGTTGAGATGCCAGAATGCCTCATCAAACCAATCCTGACTCACAGTTGCTGGAAGGGAGGCATTAAATGTGGTGCTGAGAATTCTCTTGGTGCTTGGAAGTATAATAAAGTTCCTACATAAATTGGAGGTCTGCCCCATGCAATTAAACCCCATCTCAGATTCTGATGTGACACTGGAGGTGCTTGTCATAAACTACAAGGTACCCAGAAAGACAGTTACCGTAGATTTGCTTGAGCACTGAGTGCCTGTTGGACTTTGTGCCTGAGCTGCTCTTGGATGGATTCTTGGTGATCCTGCTTACTGTGGTGGTCTTTGGGGATTTCAGTTCCAGTTCCTTCCTCCAAACCTGGAGGAGCAATGTTATACACTCTCGGTTCCATCTGTCTTTATCTCTGGCTCCATGCTGCTTCATATGCAGAAGATGGGACAGGTGCTTCCTGAGCTGGTAGCTGGTGGGGTTAGAGGAAGGGAGAGGCTTTCAGAGCACAGTATTGAGAAAACCAAATTTCCTTAAGGTTCCTAGACGCTATAGGAATAGTATTTGCTGAACTCTCTTGGGAGATTCATATGTGTTCCCATTCCTAATTTCAGTGGCAATAAGTTGAATGCTGAATTCTGTCCTTTTCCATCAAGTACTTCTTGAACTAGGAATCAATCAGATGAGTCCTTGCCCTGAAGATGGGACAGACCAATGTGTAAACAATAAATGCAATATTATAAATACTATATGAGAGCAAGAAGCTAGATGGCATGAGACAGATGGACTGATAACTTTGTGGTTTTGGTAAGGCTTTAAAAGGCTGACATTTGTGCAGAGTTTTAAAGGATGAGAAGGAGCTTACCAGTCAGAAGAGCATTGTAGGCAGAACTGGCATGAGCAGAGGTGTGGGCATTTGTGCAGGAAAGTCAGTAATGAGGTGTGTATGAAGCATTGTGTATTTGGTGCAGGAAGGTGGATAGAAGGCTGGGCTACACCGTGGAAGAAGCCGATATTTGTTCAGAGCCTGTTGTATACCAGGCACTGATGATTAAGCCTGAAAATAAATCTGTGAGGCAGACTATAAATCTGATAAAGGCTGAGTAGAGGTGATGTCACCAAGATAGTGACATAGATCATTCCTGGCTTTATTCTCCCTCACAAGAACAACTGTTCATGGATAAGACACCATTGAGAAAATCCTAGAATATGAGGATGAGGCTGAAGCACCCCCACTGTACGACAGACCAAGTCAGACCACATGTGAAGTGGTAAGAAGACCAGCTACCTGATGACAGCACTGCCCCTCCCCTGGGCCCGCACAGCACCACACTGAGAGGTCTACAGTTCCTCCATGGGAGAAAGAATTCAGAGAGGACATCCAGCTCCCTTAGCACTGGGGTTGCTTCTTGGGAGCCTACACTGCAGTCTCACCCCCTGGAGATTGTGGGAGAATCTGTGTGGCTTAACCACTGAGAATCTGACTATGACACAAAAGAGGGAAGGGACTTGCAACAACCTGCATGTGGATTTCTGCAGTCTGAGTTCCTACCTTCAGCATCCAAGTAGTAATTCCAATCAGTGCCTTTGCTCATCTTCAGAGCCAAGACAGTGACAGTCTGACCAGGGAACTCAGCAGCATGCAGGTTTGCCTGATCCAGGTTCTTAAATAGCCTTGTTGGCGCTGAAGCCCAGCGTGACCTTGCCCAGGCAGGGGAGCTGTTATAGCTTGACTCACTCCTGAGTACAGCTCCTGGCCCCCACCTAATCAGAGAGCCTGGCCAGACCACCTGGAAGCTGCGTAGCCTAATGACACTCAAGCAGACAGTATGGCAGGCAGAGCTGATCATTTGCGGAGTAAAGCAGTAGCACCACTTGGCCAGGGAACTTGGAGAGCAGGACTGCTTGAATCAAGATAACAAAGAACCTTGCTGCCTTTGGAGATTGGTTTTCCCACTCTGCCTGGGCAGGGAAAGTAATTCATAGCCCTGGCTATTGCTGAAATACAGCCTTCAGCCTGTCCTACCAGGGAACCTAACCAGAGCACACAAGAAGCTGCATAGCTCATCCAACAGCCCTTCTTACAGTGGTACCTGAACAGAGCATAGCTCTTGGCTTTCCTTGTCTGCAGACCAAAACTGGTAGCTGTATCTAGCCAGGGAATGGAGTACACTGTCTTCCCTGATTCAAGTGCCCAAATGTCAAGCTGTGCAGGCCCTGGGGCCCAACTTGCTGTTATACCAGGGCAGGTAAGCTAATTACAGCCCTGTCTATTGCTTAGTACCCAGTTCAAACTGTCTATATATCTGATCAGAGAACCTGGGCAACCCCAGAGCCCATCCTACAGCCTTGCTTGGGCAGAGAAGCCAGCAATACCTATCCAGCTGTTCTGAGCCAGTGACACTGTTCCACACCCCTCCACCTATACTCGGCCTCAGAGCTTGGGCAGTGTGTGGCTAGCAAGCCTCACCTGCCCAAGAACATTATCAGCAGACATGTCCAGAAACTCAAACTGAACTGACTGGTGAAGAACTGTCTCTGCAAAAGCAATTCTGTAAAAGGAGACTGCATACTCAAATGGACAGACACCAACTTAAGGAATCAAGGATCACAAAAAATCAGGTAAACATGACACCACCAAAAGAAACTAAAAAAGCCCTGATAACTGACCTTAAAGAAATAGAAATCTATGAACTGACAATTCAGAATAATCCTCTTAAAGAAGTTACAGTGAACTACAAAAATACAAACAGACAATTAAATGAAATTAGGAAAACAATGCACAAACAAAATGAGAAGTTCAACAAATAGAAACCACCCAAAAAAGCACCAAACAAATCCTAGAGCTAAAAAATGCAATGACCAAACTGAAGAATTCAATAGAGAAATGAACTGAAACTGAAGAATTCAAAATCAGACTTGACTATGCAGAAGAAAGAATCGGTGACCTAGAAGACAGGACATTTGAAATTATCCAGTTAGAAGAAGAACAACAACAACAAAACCAGTAATTAATTTCAAAATAAAATCAATAAAAAAGCCTATGGGACTTATGAGACACAATAAAAAGAAACTATCTACATTATGGGGATTTGAGAAGGAGAAGAAAAAGAGAAAGGGGTAGAAAGTATATTTAAAGCAATAATGACTGTGAACTTCCAAAACCTGGGAAGGGGAATGGATATCTAGATTCATTAGGCCCAAAGGACTTCAGATAGGTTGAACCTGAATAGAGCTACACTAAGACACATTATATTTAAATGGTTAAAAGTCAAAGACAATTTTGAAAGTAACAAGAGAAAAGAGAAGTTACATACAAGGGAACTCCCATAAGATTACTGGCAGATTTCTCAACAGAAATGTCCTAAACCAGAATAAGATGATATGTTCAAATTACTGTAAGGAAGAAAAAAATCCTGTCAAACCAAAATTCTACACCCAGAAAAGCTGTCCTTCAGAAATTAAGTAGAGATGAACACTTTTCTGAACGAAAAAGAGCTCAGAATATTCATCGCCACTAGACCTGCCTTATAAGAAATGCCAAAGGGAGTTAGTTCTTTAGTGGAAGTAAAAGGATGCTTATTAACATCATAGAAACCTAAGAAGCTAATATGCAATTCACTGGTTACGATAAACAGTCAAAGTTAGATTCTATAATAGGGTAACAGTGGTACATAATCACTTACAACTAGTTTAAAAGTTAAACAAATGTAGTCTTGATTACACAAAGAATAGTGAAGCCAATGACTAAGAATCAGAAAGTCATTTATTACAGTAACTAAATGAAATTATGAATGTAAAAACATGGTTAAGTTATACATTTTTCTTATTTTATGCACAAGTGTGCTATGATTTTAAAAGGCACTGATTGGAATTACTATTTAGATGCTGAATGTCAAGACTTCAAAAAGAAATAATTCTAAGTGAAAAGAAAACAAATTACAAAAAATAATCATATTACAATAATCTGTCACTGGATACACAATATAAAAATATGCAAACTGTAACATCAATAACCTTAAATGTGAGGGGGGTGAGAGAAGTAAAAATGTAAAGTTTAGGAATGCTATGGAAGTTATCAGTTTAAAATAGTGTTATAATTTTATTTCATGTAAGCCCATGGTAACCGCAAGGGAAAAACCTGTACTAATGACATAAAAATAAACAATAAGGAAGTCAAAGAATATTGATACCAAAAAGCATCAAAGCAAAAAAAGACAACAGGATGAGAAATCTACAGAGCACTCAGAAAACAATTAAAATGGCAATAGTCCTTAACCAACAGTTATTAAATGTAAATGGATTGAATCTCTCATTCAAAAGGCATGGAATGGTTACATTGATAAAAAGACAAGATCTAGTAACATGCTGCCTACTAGAGAGTCACTTTGGCTTCAGAAACACAGACTGAGAGTGAATGGATGGGAAAAAGATATTTCAAGCAAATGTTAACCAAAAAAACCAGGGACTTGCATCAGATAAAACAGACTTTAAAAATGGTAAAAAGAGAAAAACACATTATATAATGATAAAAGGGTCAATCCATCAAGAAGATATAACAGTTGTAAATATTTGTACAGCCAACATGAGAGCACCTAAATATATAAAGCAAAAACTAACAGCTAACAAGAAATAAACAGCAATACCATAATAGCTGGGGAATTTAATACCCTACACTCAACAAATAGATCATCCTGACAGAATCAATAAGGAAGAAGTGGATTTGAACAACACTATGGACCAAATAGACCTAGCAGACACAGAACTTTCTACCCAACCGCAGCAGTAGACAATCTTAAGCACACGTGGAACATTTCCTAGAATAGATCATACATGTTAGGCACAAAACATGTTTTAGCAAATTTAAGAAGACCGAAATCTTAACAGGTATCTTCTCTGACCATAATGGTATAAAACTAGAAAACCAGAAGGAAAACTGGAAAACTCATGAATACATGGAAATTAAGCAAGACGCTCTCGAACAACCAATGGATCAAAGAAGAAATTAAAGAAATAGTAAAGCATCTCAAGACAAACATAAATGGAAATAAACATACAAAAACTTGTGGGATGCAGCAAAAGCAATTCTAAGAGAGAAGTTCTTAATAACAAATGCCTACATTAAGAAACAGATAAGATTTCAAATAAACAGCCTGATGGTATTCCTTAAGGAACTAGAAAAAGAAGAACTGAGCCAAAAGTTAGCAGATGGAAACACAAAATGAAGATTAGAGCAGAAATAAATGAAACAGAACAGGAAAACAAGAGAAAAGATTAATAAAACGAAGAGTTGGTTCTTTGAAAAGATAAACAAAATTGACAAACCATTTAGCTGGAATAACCAGGGGGACAAAAAAGGATCCAAATCAAAATTGTAAATGAAAAAGATGTTACAGTTGATACCATACACATACAAATGATCATAAGAGGCTACTATGAACAACCATATGCTAACAATATGTACAATCTAGAAGAAATGGAAAACTTAACATACACCTACCAAGACTGAATCAGGAAGAATTAGAAAATCTAAACAGACCAATAATGGATAAGGAGATTGAATCAGTAATCAAAAGTCTCCCACTGAAGAAAAGTCCAGGACCAAATGGCTCCACTGATGAATTTTACCAAACATTTAAAGAATTAATGCCAGTCCTTCTCTCTTTCAAAAATTCAAAGAGGAGGGAACATTCCCAAACTCACTTCATGAGGCCAGTATTACCCTGACACCAAAGCCAGAAAAGGAAACTTCAAGGAAACTACAAGCCAGTATCTGTGATGAATACAGATGCAAAAATTCTCAATAAAATACTAGCAAACCAAAGTTAGCAGCACATTAAAAGGATCACTCCCAATGATCAAATGGGATTTATCCCTGTGTTGCAGGGATGGTTCAACATATAGAAGTCAATGTGAAACATCACATTAACAGAATGAAAGAAAAAGAGTAGAATCATCTTAAAAGATGCAGAAAAAGCATTTGACAAGATTCAACATCTGTTCATTATATTTAAAAAAGCCCTTAACAAACTAGGTATAGAAGGAATGTACATCAACATAACAAAGGCCATATATGAGAAGCCCACAGCTAACACCATATTCGGTGATGAAAGGTTGAAAAGTTTTCCTCTAAGATCAGGAATAACACAAGGGTGCTCAATCTCCCCTATTCACCACAGTACTAGAAGTCCTAGCCAGAACAATCAGGCAAAATAAATAAAAATAAAAATAAATAGCATCAAAATTGGAAAGGGAAAAGTAAAATTGTTTCTTTGCAGGTGATATGATTCTATTTATAGGAAATCCTAAAGACTCCATCAAAAAAAACTGTTAGATGCAATTGACAAATTCAGTAAATTTGCAGGATATATATTTAACACACAAAAACCAGTAGTGTTTCAACACACTAACAAATTATCTGAAAAAGAAAAGAAAATAATCCCATTTATAATAAAATAAAAAACAGTAAAATGCTTAGGAATAAATTTAACTAAGGAGGTAAAAAACCTGTACACTGAAAACTACATGACACTGATGAAATTGAAGAAGACAAATAAACGGAACAGTATCTTGTGTTCATGGGTTGGAAGAATTAACATAGTTAAAATGTCCATACTACCCAAAGCTATCTAAAGATTCAGTACAATCCCTATCAAGATTCCAATGGCATTTTTTCTTTTTTTTTTTACAGAAGTGGAACAATCTTAAAATATACATAAACCACAAAAGATCCTGAATAGACAAAGTAATCCAGAGAAAGAACAAAACGGGAAGCATCACACTTCCCAATTTCAAGCAATATTATAAAGCTATAGTAATCAAGAGTATAATACTAACATAAAAACAGACCAATGGAACAGAATTGAGAGCCCAGAAATCCATGCATGTACAGTCAACTAATATTTGACAAGGGAGCAAGAATACTTAGTGGAAAAAGACAGTCTCTTCAATAAACGGTGCTAAGAAAGTTGGATAGTCACATGTAAAAGAATGAAATTAGACCCCTATCTTAGATCACTCATAAAAATTAACTCAAAATGGATTAAAGACTTCAATGTAATACCAGAAACCATAAAATTTCTTGAAGAAAACAGAAAAAAAGCTCCTTGACATGACTCTTGGCAATGCTTTTTTGGATGACACCTAAAACACGAGCAACAAAATAAAAAACAAGTGGGACGACCTCAAACTAAAATACTCTGCACAGCAAAAGAAATAGCCAACAAAAGGAAAAGACAGCCTATAGAATGGGAAAAAAATATATGCAAATGACATTTTATAATGGGTTAATATCCAAAAAATATAAAGAACTCATACAACTAGATAACAAAAAACCAAACAATCAGTGAAAAAATGGGCGAAGGACCTGAATAGACATTTTTCCAAAGAAGATATATGAATGGCCAACAGATATATTAAAAGCTGCTCAACATCATTATTCAACAGAGAAATGCAAATCAAAACCACAATGAGATACCAGTTCACATCTGTTAGAATACTGTTACCAAAAGATAAGAAGAGATAACTAATACTGGAGAACATGTGGAGAAAAGAGAATCCTTCCTTGTTCATAGCAGATGGGAATGTAAATTTGTGCAACCACTATGGACACCGGTATGGAGTTTCCTCAAAAAAAAAAAAAAAAAAAAAAAATCCCACATAATCTAGCATTTCCACATCTAGGTATTTAACTGAAGACATTAAAACAGTATGTCAAAGAGGTATCTGCACCCCCATGTTCATTATTTACAATAACTAGACCATGGAAATAACCAAAGCGTCCACTGAACATGAATGATAAAGAAGTTGTGATATATAGATAATGGAATATGATTCAGTCATAAAAAAGGAATTCCTGCCATTTGTGACAACATGGATGAACCTTGAGGGAATTATGTTAAGTGACAGAAGTAAGAGAAAGACAAATACTGTATTATCTCACTGACATGTGAAATCTTAAAAAAAAAACCCAGAAAGGGAGATCAGATTTGTGGCTATCAGAGACAGGGTGGGGGAGAGGAAATTGGGTGAAGGTGGTCAAAGGTACAAATTTCCAGTTATGAGATAAATAAGTACTGGCGACATATCAGCAGTCCCCAACTTTTTTGGCACTGGGGACGGGACAGGTGCTCCTATGAGAATCTAATGCCTGATGATCTGAGGTGGAGCTGAGGCGGTGATGCTAATGCTGGGGAGCGGCTGCAAATACAGATGAAGCTTCGCTCACTTGCCTGCAGTTCACCTCCTGCAGTGTGGCCCTGTTCCTAACAGGCCACAGACTGGTACCTGATAAACAACATAACTAATCATAACTATAGTTAACACTGCTTTCTGGTATATGTGAAAGTTGCTGAGAGTAAATCCTGAGTTCTCATCACAAGGAAATAACATTTTCCTTTTTAAAAAATATATAAGATGATGAATGTTCATTAGACTCCCTGTGGTTATCATTTCACAATATATGTAAGTCAGATCATTCACACCTTAAACATATATAGTGCTGTATGCCAATTATATCTCAATAAAACCAGGGAGGAAAAGGCTAAGTAACTTGCAGAAGGTCACATAGCTAAAGCCAAGAGACACCAACATTCAAACTCAGTACTGTCTGGTCCAACAGCCAAATACTGCTAAGGACTTTGGTCTGTACTCTGTTCTTGGTAGGGACCCACAGAGGTTTTCAAAAATAGTGGCAAAGGTAAGAGCTGTGTTTTACTAAGATCTTTCTGCTGGAGGGTGAAACCTGGGGTGGCAGAGGCCAGGGGCAAACGGATGATGGCTATATTTATGTGTAGAGTTTATTTGGTGTTTATTCACATGCAAGCCCAAACTTTTTATTGAACACAGCTGTTTTGGAGCCGCCTAAGGAAAGCTGCAACAGTGTTCATTATCTGTAGCTGATTAACTGCTGGTGAGCCTATAGGGTGCTGTAGAGAGCAGCAGGCCCCAGGCCTGATTTTAGGGTGTAGGAAATAACCACCTTTCTAAGTCAGTTAAAAGATCCTTGCAGTGCCTGGTGCGGCCCCCCTCCTGCCCTAAAGGCTGATTTCACACAAGATTCCTGTCTTTTCCTGGCGTGACAAACAGTGTCATCCCTCTACTAGAAGATGTACCACACTTCCCAAAAGCTAACTGTAGAGAAAAGATGGAGTTATGGGGCAGTGCCACTCCACAGTTCAGTTTCTTTTATTTGAGAGGACAAGTGTCTTCCACATCCTCTGCTTTGCGGGCAGGAACTCACTGGGGAGCCCAGGTGCTGGCTGAAGCTGTAACAGCTCTGGCTTTAAGTGGACACAACTACCTCATTGACTCCGGTGTGGAGACTGAGTCTGTGTCTGATGGTCCCAGTGCTCTGAGTAACAGCCTCTATGCCCCCATTCTCCTGGTTTATTGAGAAACTTAACTGCCCAATTATCCTTTCCACCCTGGGCTCCGGGTTCTCACAGTCCAGCCTATCCTTGCTTATTCACCTTTAACATACTGGAGAAGAACGGACAGAAGGTGGTTTACACAGGTTGAGGCAAAAAGGGAAGTTTTACACAGCAATCGCTCGTAGACAGCGACTTTCCAGCCCAGTTTAGCCTGTTCAGTATGATTTCAACCTTTAAAATAGTCAAGTCTTGACTGATAATAAAACTCGCACTTTGAGTCTGAGCTTCATTTCCTCTGGGACCAAGGTTCAATCTGCGCAACCTATCCCTGCACACTTTCCAGTCTGCCTTTCTCCCTCCTCGACATGTTTCCTCTAACAACAGCCTGCTCTGACTATGCACTTGTGTGTCAAGCCCCGTTCCCCACCCCGCCCCTCAGTGTTCCTTAGGTTTGGTGTCAGACACCACACACTGTCCAGGGACAGCACTCCAGGCTCCTGCACTGAAGATGGAAGATATATAAGGCTATAACAGAATCAATGTGTTTTTATCACCAGACATTCAACTTCCCACAACATGCAGCTTCCCAGAAGCCCTTTAGGAGTTGATGTCCCAGATCTCAGAACTGCACGATGGTGCAGCCTGTGTAGTTGCCTCCCCAGGTGGGCACACAGACTATGAGCCCACTGTTCTTGGGGGCAGTGACTGAAAGCTCATTTGCTGCTATGGGCTCTTACTGACAGGACCTGTCAGCTCCTGACTCTTCAAAAGAGTCAGAACAGTCTGACAGGGAGGCATTTCAGCGAGGGAGCAGCTGTGGGGGCCTGACGTGGTAAGACTCGCTGCCTTGTTTAGATCCTAGGTTTCAGCTGAAATACTTAACAAAAAGTTCCTCTGGGATGGCAGCCAGTGTACATCCTGGCAGAATTTCCTGGGGGGAGCAAGGACCATTCCCAACCGTGGCTTCAGAGGCAGAATGTCTCAGCTCAAAGCCAGCTCTGTAACCTTGGTGGGTTGATTAACCTCTCCATGCTTCAGCTTCCTCATCTGCAGCATGGGGATAAGAGTATCTACCTCACAGGGTTATTTTGAGGATTAGATGAGTTAATCTTACATGTAAAACTCCTTAGAACAGCGTTTGGCACAGGTGTCCAATAAATGCCACCTACTAGCATCAACAGTAGTAGTAATTTCAGCATTACCTTGATGACCGTGAGTGCCGTCCAGGCAGCTCTTCGTCCTCAGCCTGCTCTGAGGTGAAGAGCACAGCGCCCACCTCCGCCTCCGCCTCCATTACCTTGACCACAGCTAACACCACCTTTGCTGAGAATGTACGGGAAAGGCCCTTGGACTTGATTGAAGCAGACGCAGCTTCAAGTGCTGGACCTGCACCACTAGGACAAGTCATTTTTCCTCTCTGAGACCATTTGCTCATCTGAAAATGAGAACACTAATCCCTCTCACGATGGCTTCCTGGTGTGGCTAGGAGAGCAAAGCTATGACATGACTTTGTAAACAGCCCAGAGCTTGCACAGACTTAAAGATGCTCTGTAGCGCAGGCTGTGCAAGCACGAAGCACACACACCCCTGGGTCAGACAGTCTTTGGCACAACAGACCCTGAGGCCACTACGTGCATCTCACAAGAACCGCTCTCTCACTGTCTCTTCGCTCTCTGTCAACGTTAGGTGCTCTCCAGCCCTTTTATCTCCTGACAGGGCCGTTGATATGCGGCACACCTGTACTCCCAGTGATTTGCTTGCTTTGTTCCCCCATCAACCTTCCTTTCTCTGGAGATGGAGGCCACATGACTCCCACCTGTCGGCAATGTGTCCAGCTCTCCCCCGGGCACTGGTCATCACCATAAGGCCTAATCTGGAATTAGGCCCTAGTGAGGCCTGCAGTGTGAAGGAGATTATGAAATATGTGAAAACTCACAGCAAAGGACACTTCCAGTCTCTGCATAATACCTGGAGGTGTTTGGCTCACTATTTTAGGAACCTTCCACCCTTCCTCCCAGCACCTACCCTACGTTCTGAGTGTGGTAGATGTTTACACAGGTTTTTGTAATGAATTTCAGTCACTCAATCCACTATATCCAGGCCCTGGTGTAGGTGTTTGGGGTAGGACTAATATCTGGGTAGTAAAAAAAAGAAAAACAAGACACCTTACATGTGTAGGGCTTTAGAATTTATGAAGCACACATTATCTCATTCTATAGCTTGTCATACAAACAGGATCGGTGCAGCCAATGTTAAACTTTGCTTCCCAGATGGGAAAACTGAGGGTCAGGGAGGCCAAGTGATTTGCCCAAGGTCAGATAACCTGTGAGAGCTTCACCCGGAACTCAGGCTTCCTGGTTACAAACTGAGGGCTTTGTCCTCTACACCAGGCTATCCTGGGTGCTTTCCTATCTTTCTTGAGAAAAACACCTTCCAAATAGCTCATCCGGTGTAAATTACTGGGATCTGCACCTGTGTAAATTTCATGGGTAGGCTCAATTAAACTGGCCTCGTCACCCCAGCACATGGAATTCACTAGAAATATCACAGCGCTCAGGGGGTGGCGTGTTAGAGGTAGCGGGACAAGCAGAGAACAACGCTGCGGCACCCCACCTCCTTACCGTCTCCAGGCCCGCTGGATGACCGCTGCTGCCTTGTTCTTTGTGCGAAACAGCTCTTTCCTGCTTCTTTCTTTCTGGATTATCTGCAGCCGCAGCTCTACAGGGAGAAGGTCAATATTCACACTCTGTACAGAGTGAGGACCAGGAGCTGGATCAGTCTCCTTAGGTACCTGAGCATCCTCAGACAAGGTGGATATCCCCAACTTCCTGACTCCCGACCTCAACACCTCTGTGCTCTGTGGCAAATCTGAGCGCATCTCTCCTTCAAGCTTGTCCTGTGTCACCTTGTTTCTTGGTGTCCGATGGTGAAGAGGATTCTGCCCAGCATGGACCACCTCCCCCTTGGCACTGCCAGGCCGGCTAGAACCAGCTGGGGAGCACCTTCCTCCTCTGAGCTCTTGAATGCGCCTTTTCTGGGAGGCACATTTGGCTTTAGGTGCTGTGTCGTGCCGCCTGCTCGGCTTCCGGTGGCCATCCTGCTGCTGAAGGCTTGCAGCTGCCCAACTGGGGTCGTCTCCATTTTCATCTGGCCTAGCCACCCTGATACAGGAGGGCTGCTTCAAGAAGCCTTTCCCCTTGTCACAATGCTGCTCGCCAACTGTCTCACCTCTGGATTTGTCAACAGAGGAGACTCCTGGATACCTGGCGCCATCACTGCCTTCACTGGGGCTAAAGTGGACACAGGAAGATCGGCCTTTAGAATGTTCTCTAGATGTTTCTTGGAGAAACAAGGAAAAGGGAAAAGGATATTTATTGTCCAAAACTTGCAATAGTAGGGCAGGTCTGTTCATTTGCTCACATAAAATATTCAGTCCCATCCTATAGCATCACCATGATAGTTACCTAGGTAACCAATATTGTGCTCACTGCTATAAGAAAGATGTGATGGTACGATTCTTAGCCTTAATTATAATTCAGTATGGCTGGTACATAGTGTGAGCTCAAAAACATACCTGTTGAATGAACGCATGAATAAATGATTTAGTGAACTGAGTAGAAGGAAAGCTTTGACTCTTACAAAAAACATGATTATGCTCAGTGAATGCTTTTCATGTCATGTTTAACAACCTGTCTTCTATCTCTGAATCTCAAGCATCTAGCTAGTACCATACAGCTACACATTCAACAAATACTTACTAGGTGTTAAGGATACAGAAGAGACTCATTACTCCTTATGAAATTTAAGGGCCAAAGGGTCTTCCCACCCCAGCATGCACTCACCTTTGAAATGTGATCTTGTAACACCTTCCACCTACAAGTGGAGTCTATGTCTCCACCCCCTTGAATCTAGGCTGGCCTTGTGACACGCTCTGATTAACAGAAGGCGGTAGAAGTGATGTGAAAGTTGTGGAGCCTAGCCCGCACGAAGACTCGTAGCATTTGCCTTCTCTTTCTCAGAGCACCACCCAGAGAACAATATGCAAGGAAGATGGTCTAACGTACTGGAGGATGAAAGGTCATGGAGAAGAGAACTGAGACACCTTCGCCAACTGCCAGCACCAATCGCCAGACATGTGACGGAAGCCGTCTGTAGCCACATGTGTAAGCCCAGGTGATCTAGGAGAGGAACTACCCAGCCAACCCACAGAATTGTGTAAAATAATAAATCGTTTTTGTTTTAAGCCACTTAGTTTTGTGGGTGATGTGTAATGTCACAAGAGATAACCAACACACAGAAACTGATACCTAAAAAGGAGAGGTGCTGCCCTAACAAAAATCTAAAACCCACGGCACTGACTTTGGGACTGGTTGGTGAGCAGAGGCTGGAAAGGTAATGAAAAGACCATCGGTGAAGGCTGGAAGAGCAGAAAATAAATTGCTATTGAAGTCTGGAGAAAGGGGAACTGTGCTTGCTATTCAGTGGCAGAATACTTGGCACTGTTTATTCATATAAATAGAGAACAGAATTTCAGTTCAAATTTAAATTTGCTTAAAAAAATAATTTTAATGTAAATTCAGATACTAATCTAAAAAGATATAGTCTGTAGACACAGGATACAACCTTTATACATTACATGCAAAGTCCTCAAGCTAAGAACTTGAAGAAATTCCACATGGCTGTCACATCATGGTAGTTTAGTGAATGCTGACTGAATAAATAAATTAATGAGTAAAGCATCACACTATCCTTAAGGGATATATCGCTAATGCACTGTCTCTGTAAAGTGGGTTATGGAATTATAGCCTGGAAATGTTTGTGGCCATTGATGTATACTTTTATGTGGTTGTTCTTGGCTAGATCAGTAGTGTGGTTTAATAATAGTAGTTACTGAAGACCTACTATGAGTCATGGTCTATAACAAGTACTCCACATTATTTTATTTCTATTCATAACTGCCTTGCAGTGTGGAGAGTATACCCCGTTTTATGGCTAAGAAAACTGAAGTCCAGAGTGACAGACTGAATTGTCTAAGTCCTGAATTAGGTGATCCCAGAGACGCTTGCTGGGGGTCCACAAGGTCAAAACTATTTTTATAACAATACTAAGACATTATTTGACTTTTTCACTTTGTTGGCATTTGCACTTAGATTTCTGGAGGGTTCTCGCCATTCCCTAACTGATAAGAATGGCTCGATGTGCTTAAATTGCTTTGTACAAATAATATATTTATGCTAGATAACTCCTTTCCTTCTTGGAGTCTGGAATTTTGGTGTACGCTAAGTAGATGGGACTTACACGACTGACCCATGATAAAAATCTTGGAGTCCTTGCTTTAGGTCACTTTCCTGGTAGAAAAATGTTGTCTAACTGGTTGTTAAAATTCACTGCTGCAAGATGTACGTGTGTCCTGTGTGCCTCATCTAGGAGAGGACTTTTGGAAGTTTGCACCTAGTTTCCTCCGGACTTTGCTCCATGTGCCTTTTCCCTTTGCTGATTTTGTTTTGAATCCTTTTGTTATAATAAATCATAGCCATGAGTACAACTATATACTGAGCCTTGTCAGTCCTCCTAGCAAATTACTGAACCTAGGGAAGGTTTTGGGCACCCACGACATACTAAGTAAACTCAAAACAGGATTCAACTCCAAAAATCCATGCCAAGACACATCATACTAAACTCTTGAAAACTGAAGATAAAGAAAAAGCCTTGAGAGCAGCCAGAGAGAAATGACATGTTACCTAGGAACATTACTGAGGAACACAGTTTGAATGACCGTGACTTTCTCATCTGAAACTAGGGAAGGCAGAAGGAAGTGGCACAGGTTTTTTGAAATGCCGAAAGAAAGCTGCCAAGCGTGAATTCTGTATCCACGTTAACAATTCTTCAGGAATAAAATAAAAATATTCAGAGACAAAGGAAAACTCAAAGAATTTGTTGTTAGCAGACCTACCTCTAAATTGGCTAAAGAAAGTTCTTCAAACAGAAAGGAAATGATAAAAGAAGAAACTTGGAGCATTCGGAAGACAAAACATCAGAAAAAAAATATGCGCACATAAAACAGACTATCATTTCCCTCGTGAGTTTTATAAATTACATTTGAGGAGTGAAACAAAAATTATAAAACCACCTGATACCCGTGCAATGATATTTAAAAAAGGGGAAGGTTAATGTACCTAAATGCAAGTGGGTTTCCACATTTCACTCAATGTGGAAGATGCTGATACCAGTAGACTGTTGTAAGCCTCTTGTATATATTGTAATACTCAGAGCAATCACCACAAAAGCTATAGAAAGAGGTACACTCAAGATGGAATCCTAAAAGATGTCTCAGTAACCCAGAGGAAGGGGAGAAAAAAGAAACAGGGATGAGAACCAGAGGAAATAAATAGAAAACAAATAATAAAATGGTAGACTTCAGTGCTGACCTAATTAATCAAATGTAAGTGGTCTAAATACACCAGTCAAAAGAGCCCACAGTCCATGGTTTGGCACGGGATAACAAAGGCAATACATTTACCATTTGGCTTTCTGGGTTCTGTTCTCTGCAAGTCTGGGGAAAGAGGCTGCTCTTTCTGGAGGGCTCTGCTTGGAGACCTTCTGCCAGGAGACCCTCTGCAGGCTCTCTGCTCAGGGCCCTGGGCTGCGTTGCTGACGGGAGGCTGTTTGCTGGGGCCCCAGCTCTGCCTGTGGGGCTCAGCGTGGGTGCTGGGAGGGGCCTGGGGCCTGCAGGGATCTGGGCTCAGCCTTCCCTTCTGCTGCTCTGCTTCTCTCCGCTTGTTTTCTTCCTCTCGCTTCCTGGAAGCAAAGCCAAAGAAGAAGAGGAAAAAAATTAGGACTGTTACCTGCTCAAGTGTTCCTGAGTGAGATTTAAATTTTAAGAGGAGCTACCACATCACAGGAGGGATTTAGAAATTCACATTTTCCAGGAGCAGACTTTTCTCCAAGCTTTATAGCTCTAAGATGATGGAACTGAAAAGAATCTTACAGGTCAGCCTTTGCCCTGTCGAGATACATATGACATAACCAGCGAACTTTTTGTGAGATATAACACAATCCCAAGGTGTATGTCCCCAAGCCTTTCTCCTGTTTCAGAAAGCAACTAAGAATGACAGTTATAAGGGTAACCTTTCATTTTCTCCATTAAAATGATCATTAGCAAATCTTAATGATTATATGAAAAAATTACAAAGCACCTCACAACTGATCATGACACACTTGTGGTTGCAACCCATCAAGAGCTCTAGCTAATGAGCCAAACCCACTCATTTTGCAGATGAGGTCCAGAAGGTAGGATGATTTTCAAAAAGTCTTTGGAGTCAAATTCACAAAAACACCTCTGAGACCAATGTCCAGAAGTTTAGTGGTTTCTTTTCAATATGTTCACTTTTAAATATCTATGTTTTCTTCTATGATAAAGGGGGTCAAATATGGTGATGACGGGAAATTAGACTTGGTGGTGAGTATGCAGTAGAGTATACAGGTATCAAATTATAATGTACAACTGAAATTTATGTTATTAACTAGTGTTACCTCAATAAATTTAATAATAAATAAAGAAAGAAAATATTATCCAAAAAAAAAAAAGGTCACATACTAGTAATTGGTGGCTAAGCTGGAACCTTTGGAGAGCAACAGAACAGAAGGCCAGGTCTAGAAATGAGCGGCAGTGTGAAGCCGACGGCCTGAGGCAGCCCAGGTCCAAGAAGGGGCTGAGTTAAGGACAGGGTTTATTTGACAGGCACCATGAACACAGAGGCATTTCCAAGGGAAAGAAAGGAGGGAGAAAACACGCATTCCGAGCTTCTCCTGTGTGGGCACCGATGGCACAGTGAGGAGGTCCTCAGAGTCCAGCCCTCTTTTGAGGGACCTTCTACTCAGAGGAGAATAGGTAGGAAAACAAAGGCCTAACATAGAATGGAAGAAATGTTTTAAGAGTGCTTGCGCAGAGGAAGTCGTAATTAACGTTGTCTGGAGAATCCCGTACAGAGTCTCAGCTGTCGATCCTCAAAGCCGTGTAGGAGTGCACCAGGCACCTAAGCGGGAATGAATGAGGATTTCAGTCTGAGGGAGCAGTGTGGGCAAAGGCAAGCAGTATGGAAAAACCAGGCCCGTTGTGCCCCTTCTGATCCTTGATCAGTGCCTGCTATTCACAGCAGGCACCCAATACATATTTGCTACCCAGATGCCTCGGTGACTGCGCAGGAAGAGAATCCGAGTCCACTTAAAGGGTCAGTTAAAAGTAGAATGATCAGGGTGTAGTGGAGAGAAGCTTACACTAGGAGGTATAAGAACTTTTCTGGTCCTGCCTCTGCCAACAACCACAAAATGACCTCCAACGAGTAACTTTCCTGCCGAGAACACTTACATGGTAGTGTCTAACACTTACATGATAGCTTAAAATCCTGAACTGATTTAGGGGTCTGTTTGGAAACTACGTGTCTTTATAAAATCCAGGTATCTTTTGTAACAAGATGGAGAGATTTCTTTTATCAAAGTAGCTGGTATCAGAGTCCCTATCAGAAGGGGATCTTGATTCGATAAATACTTTATGAAGGTCGGGGACAGGATTGAGGGCTGGTAGAAGGTGAGAACTCCAGGGCCTAGGTGGTGACTAAGTGGCTCCAGAGAAGAGAGCTGCTCTGTCATGACACAAAGAATTTGTATGCAGCTCCTGACAGGGAGGACGGGATGAGAGAACGAGAGAGAGAGAAGGGAAGGAGAAGATGGAGAAGATGAGAGACTGGGTACTGTGCAGAGCCAGAGCCAGGGCAAAGCGAATCCACCCATGGCGAGGTGACGAGCAAGGACTTTAGATCTGTGCTCCTCACACTGTAATGAACTGAATCTCAAGACCTTGCTAAAATCTAGATTCCGATTTAGCAAGCCTGGGGTAGGGCTCAAGCTTCTGCATTTCTAACACGCATCCAGGTTCTACAGGTGCTGCTCCTCTGACCACACCTGAGTACAGAGCTAAGAGAACAGGAAAGTCTAGTCCATACCATTATGAGACACGAAATGTGATTCTTCTCGATGACACTCACTTTTTGTACGATACACCATGCTCATACATGCCTTTAAAAAATTATTATTTTTTTATAAGCAACCTGACAAGTTGCAGAGCTAAGACACCAGACATGGAAGCAAGGACTGAGGCAGCCACCCTAAGCCCCCAAGAAGTCATAGAATTCAGATCTCCACAGACTGTGGAATTTGGAGCAAAACTTATTTAGGTCTCAAGGGACAGGAAAGAGCCAGAGGATAGCTATCTGGGTCTTTGATATAAAGCCCAGTCAACTTAACTTTCCCTTCTGAAGGTCTTTCTTCCTGTGGGTCCTGATTTGAGGTCCAGGCTTGCTTACCTAATAGTTTTGTACTGAGTCCCTTCCCAGAGAAAGTGGCCAGACAGGATGTGCTAACACCTGTACAGCTCTCATACTTTTATTTGAACCTGGTTTTGTTACATGTTTTGCCAACTGCTGACACTGGAGTGCGCTGCACTGCAATCGGCAGGCTCGCTGGACAACCTGTCGCCACTGGTACTTGAGATTCATATAGATGCTAGCAGGTACCATTTTAGTGTGATCTGTCTGGGCAAAAGGCTGCTTTTCAGAAGGAAGTGGCAGCATCTGGGTGGTGAAGCGCTGCTAATTGATCTAAGAGCCTTGTTCCTGACAGGCGGAGGGAGTGCTGCTCTGTACCAGCGCCGACGAGAACTGCTGTAAGAGAACACTGGTCCTTTAGACAGACGCATGTGTGCACTTGTCTGGCTTGGCATCTACGTGGGGCTCATTGCCATTAAAAAGGGCTTTGAGGTGATAAACTAGACTTGGTTATATGAGCAGTCATTTCTCTTTCTTTTAGGAAACCAAACAGCTTTCCTTTTCAATTCTAAGAAGTCACTGTACAATCAGCCCCTGGGCAAACCTTGTCACTGTGGACCTTTCATGACAAAGGCAGCCACAGGATGAACAGAGGATCCAGCCTCTTAGAGTGATCGGGCTGTCCAGAAAACAAGGGGGCTCTGCCTTGTGAAGACTTTTTAGGGGGGAGGCTTGTTTTTCATTTTGGTAGAACTGCATAAGCAGATTTGGGAGAAAGGATGTTATCAGAATATATAATTAGACCCTCAACTTATGAAAATAAGTATATCAATGCTTTTTAAGAAATGGATGCATTTTAAATTTTAAAAAGTCTTCTAGGTGGCACAGAGTCCAGTTGTGTAGTTCTCCAGAGCTGTGGTTCTTGATGTAAAAGTAGTGGGGAGAAGGTGGATGGGATTAGAACTGGGAATTATGCATAACCTGCATCCTATTTTATCTATTCTGCTACCTTAAAACAAAAACAGCAATGACAACGACAACACACACACACACACACACACACACACACACACACACACACACACACACACACACAGAGGATACGACTCCCGAGAGTAGAACATGATCCCACATGTATGTGTCTCCCTGGAGAAAAAAAAGGTCCAGAACCACGGCTCACGGTCTAGAAGGCTGAAAAGGAACCTCAGTTTACTGAGGCTGACACTCGTTTGGCAGAGAGGTAAGAGACGTACCCAAGGCTATATGGTAAACTATGCTTA
>NW_011888904.1:4240282-4255898 GCF_000151845.1 Pteropus vampyrus | reverse complement strand
AAAGGGTAAAGGGGTCGTGTATATGGTGATGGAAGATCTGACTTTGGTGAACACACAATGCAATATACAGATGCTGTATTATAGAACTGTACACTTCAAACCTATATGATTTTATTAACCAATGTCACCCCAATAAACTTAATTAAAAATATTAGTAGCCTAGATTAGGGGTCCCCAAACCCCAGGCTGTACTGGTCTGGTCTGTGGCCTGTTAGGAACCAGGTCACACAGCAGGAGGTGAGCAGCGGGCCAGTGAGCAAAGCTTCATCTGTATTTGCAGCCACTCCCCAGCGCTAGCATCACCGCCTCAGCTCCACCTCAGCTCACCAGGCATTAGATTCTCACAGGGGCACCGGTCCCTGGTGCCAAAAAGTTTGGGGACGACTGGCCTAGATGACAATTGAAAAAAAAAGTGCCAATAAGAAACTAACTGATCAAAAGATTGCTTGATGTGTAGAGAACCAGAGCAAGGGCAGTAACTTAAATAACTTGAACGTCCAGTGGCTTCGGCATCTCACTACCGGATGCGACTGCTTGCATAACATGGCACAGACCTACCTCTGGACCTAGAAAGTTTGAGTCCCAGAAGTTGACATTTTTTTCCTACTCTATTATGTGGCTTCTACAGAAGAGCCGTATTTACCCAGTTTTGACAGAAGAAATTAATTCTCACACTGCAGAAATAAGCGGTCTCCTTCTCATTCAATGAGTACTCAAGTTTCCATTGTCATGAGTACAGGACCTAAGAGAGGTTTGAGAGATGTGATTAAAATGGCTCCCACAGAAAGGGGAGGTCTAATTAGTGTGTCCTGTTGTCGAATCGATTTAACCCGGCTTTGCCCTAGTGCCATTCTTGTTTATAAATGTGTAGGCGTGGGGCCAACTAATCTTCTTAACTTTCTTAAGGATTTGGGAGGTTAGTGGTATGCTCTGCTGTTAGCTCTGAGAACAGGAAAATCTGTTATTGAACTACGTTGCAGAACTGATGATGGAGGCTTGGCACCACTGTCTTAACAATCACTGGAAACAACACTGGCACAATTGAATAAGCACTGGATTAGGAGAAAAGCTGACTTGAGGGCCTGGTTCTGTCACTAGCAGTTACACTTATGGGTATAAGTCAGAAAAAAAGAAGCCAGGGCCGTTCCACGCTGGCCTATCAGATAGGTCCATCTGGAGACAGCCTCTAGCATAAGCATGGCTGGTAGGATGATTCCCCTGAACCACATAATGGTGCAAACCCTGGCTTAGGGTAGGGTGAGATTCATGTGCCAGCTCCCTCTCTAACTAGCTGTGTGATTCCAGGCAAGTTAACCTCTGTGTTATTTTCCCACCTATGAAATGAGATTAAGGATTGTTGCCCTATTTTATCAGGTTATTATCCGGATTTAATGAATTAATGTGTAAGAACTTTGCAAGCTGTAAAGCACTCTATAAATGTAAGTAATCATTATTACTTTTATCTAGAGGTAAAGCTGGTAAGATAAGCTGCCCTGTGACTGATAGGGTTAGAAGTGAAGAAATCTCGGTGTGGCACCAGTGCCGTGCAGTCTAAGAGCTGTGGGGCTGGGCCTAAGGATATTTTTATTAGAAAACACTCCGTGTTGAAACCACACAACTCCCTTTTCTGTGGGAGCCATTTTAATCATATCTCTCAAACCTCTCCTAGGTCCTGTACTCGTGGCAATGGAAAATTGAATATTCGTGGGATGCAGTATCTCACAGGATTAATTTCTTCTTGTCAAAACTGGGCAAATACAACTCTCTGTGGAAGCCAGATAATGAGGTCTACGTTCAAGTATATGCAGTGGTAAATGCCTTTGCTCATATGTTTTTTTTTTTTTTAAATCATGAACCTGTCAAATAGTAATTTGCTCATGATAAATATGGATGGAGTGGGAAAACCAAATGCACAAATACATAAGCGCTGGCATGGGTTGTGAGGATAAATGGTACATAAATGTGTTTGCCACGTGAGTAAAGTAAGCAAACAAGTAAGGCCAGCGAGGTAAAGCAGTACACTTACTGAGATTCACCATAAAGGAGACCTAAGAGAGTTTCTGGCCCAATGCTTCCATTTGATAGAGGGGAAAACTAAGGCCTAGAATGATAAATGACTTATGCAAGGTCTTAGACCCAGTGTAGGGTCAGTTATTGAACATTTATTATTAAATGCTCACCGTGTATCAAGTACTCTAAAGCACTGGAGATACAGAGATAGATAACACAATCCCTGCTCTCAAGGAACTGACAATCTAGTGGGAAATCAAACCCATACATTCCTGCAGATATTGAGTTCTAGAAGTGATGAGTGCTAAAATAGAGGTATCTATATAGAGCTTTGGGAGGATGCGGGAGACTAATTAAACCAGAAGAGAAAAGAAGGCTACGCAGAACGTCAAAATGAGAAAGAAGGGAAGTGAGAGAAGATTATTTCAGGCAGAGAGAAGAGAATAAGCAAAGACATGCAGTCTAGCACTCACAGAATCTTTGACTCAGAAGAGATCTTAGAGATGAGCTCTTTATATAATTAAAAAAAATCCTTATATATTATCCTAGAGAATGATAATTCAATTTCTGCTGGGACATTTCCAGTGAGAGGAAACTGATTACTTCATCAGACAGAAAAGGTTTAGGTCTAACCTTTTCAGTTGGTATTGCACCGTACGTACGGGTTCTGTCAGATTTTTCTCTCTTCATTGTCGCTGAATAACAGACCTGGTAATATTTGGTCTTTGACTTCCTCTCAAGGGAATAAGAAAATGTCATTTGTTTTAGGACCTTTGACTTACAGAATGGTAGAGCTGGGAGGGACCTCAGATATCATTTAGTCCATTTTTTAAAAAACCTCTTTGTGACTCATGGACCCTGAGAATGTGATAGAAATCTGTAGATCCTCTCCCCCCAAATTCACTTTTGCTTATGACACATGAAATGCTACATATAGTTTCATGGCACTCATGGAGTACCCGGATTAAGAAATCTTCTTTTTATTTTATTGATTTTAGTTATGTATTTTATTGAAACAGAGGCTCAGAGAAATGGAATGGCATGAAGCAGAGTGATGGAAGTGGTTCCCCATGGGTCGGATCACAGTAATGGGCAGGAGTCAGATCTATGGGTCAACTCTGGAGAAAGGCACTGACAAATTGAACGTGTTCAGGGAGCAGGCTGCAATAGGATCCACTATAAGGCATAAAGGAGACCTGGGGTAGGTGTGGGAGTGTCATGAGCACTTTCGTTAATTGTCTAAAGCTGGTTTATGGAAAAGGATGTAGACTTTTCTCTTTTGCTTCGAGGGCTAGCCAAAAATGAAAAGGTAGAAAAGAACTTCTGCCAGACAGAACTGTTCACTAACGGAATATACTAACTGAGAGGTACAGAATTCCTTGTCATTTGAATTTTTGAGGACACAGAACAACCTCCTATAAAAGGGATTTAAGCATCACAAGAGTGTGAACTGGGTGACCGAAACTGGACTTGATTATGTAACTCGGGATGGCTGAGACCTCAACTGTGAGGGGTTGGGAGGATGGTAGCAGTGGAGAGAAATGAGACTTGGAGATAGATATAAGCGGAAGAAAAATGTTGAAGGCTCTTATACTGCATGGCTGGTATTCAAGAATGGTAGCCTGTACAGAGTGGTGGGACAGAGAATGAAAGCAAAAGGACATGAAAGTACATTTCAAAAGAGGAATTAACAGACTCAGTGGTGGCAGCACTAGCAAGGAAATAAGGAGGCAAGAAGAGAGAGGTTGTGGTGATGAGCTGTAGGTTTCACACAGTGAGTCTGAAGCGATACTGACAACAAGACATGCAAATGGAAATGCCCAGTAATCCGAAATGTTGGCAAGTAACTAAAAGGAAGTGACCAGCAGGCAACTGACGAGTTAAGATTAGAGTTCCAGGAGGTCAAGATGTGAGACAGATTAAGAGGTTATCTACAGAGATGAAGTAATTTAAGTATTAAGAGTAAGTATATTTTTAATGAAAAAAGTATAGCAGGAATAGAAGTCTAAGGAGCTAGCCCGTAGGGCTGACCTCAGTGTGGAGACGGCATAATTAAAAAGACATGAGAAGGAAGAGTCAGAGAGGAGATCGGAGATTAGAGAGTGAAATAAAAACCTGGTAGAAAGGAAGCTTCGGGGAAGAAGAGTGATCAACATAAATACAGTCTTATTTTAGTGTGCATTCAACTGCGTGCTTTGGCAGGTAAATTACAGTAATGTTCATTTCGGCAATAACATAGGTGGTGCAGTATGAGTTATAAAGTGCTTTTAAATGGATTATAAGTATCCCTTAAATAATATTTTCTTAAAAACATGCCTTAGAAAATATGGCTAAAACGTCTCTCCCAATTTCTGTATCAGTAAATTAAAAATCACTTTAAGTTTAATGAGTTCCTTTCACATCCTTACTTTAAGGAAGGTGATTTCTGCCATCCTATAGTGATCAACTGGGAAAGGTACACTGAGGTAACATGATATGCCTAGGCCACCATAGTCAACAAGGCAGCAGCAGCATGAACTGAATCTAACATTCTGATTTCTGCTCATTAAAACAAAAACCAAACACGAAATAAAACAGTGACTCAGATTTTAAGAAATAACTTTTGAGAAATAAAATGAAAACAGATTAATTCGGTTTCTTTAATAGTTAAATATTTCCCTTAAAGATCTATGCTACATGACAAAAGAGGTGATAGTTACAGTGTAAGAAACTCGTTTCTTTCCAATAATGGCACTCGGAGAGATAGAGAAAAGACTGTGATTGAGAAAAAGAAAAGGAGATTATAATTTTTCAGTTCTGGCAATTTCAAATATTATCACAGTAAGCACAGCTCCCATTTAAAAGGGTTTTTAAAAATGAACGTCAGCACCCAAAGTCAAATCTCCTTCCATCACCATATATTTGATCCCCTTTACACTTTTCTATCTCTTCACCTCCTTCCGGTAACCACTAAACTGTTGTCTGTGCCTGAGTTTTTGTCTGTCTCATTCTTTTGTTGCTTTCAGTTTTATATCCCACATATGAGTGAAATCATATGGTTTTCAGCTTTTACTGTCTGACTTATTTCACTTAGCGCGATAATATCAAGATCCATCCATGCTGTCGCAAATGGTAGTATTTCATCAATCTTATGGCTAATATTCCATTGAGCGTGTGTGTGTGTGTGTATATGTATGTATGTATGTATGTATGTATGTATGTATGTATGTATGTTATCTATCTATCTATCTATCTATCTATCTATCTATCTATCTATCTATCTCACATTTTATCTAATCATCTATTGCAGGACACTTTGGTTGTTTCCATGTCTTGGCCACGATGAATAATATTTATGGATAAATGTTTTCAAATTTAGTTGAAATTGCTGGGTGATATTCTTAATTTTTTTGAGGAACCTCCATACTGCTTCCATAGTGGCTGTACCAATTTACATTCCCTCCAGCAGTGTACGAGGGTTTCTTTTCCCCTACAATCTCTCCAACACTTGTTATTACTTGTCTTTTGATAACAGACAATCTTACAGGTGGGAGGTGGTATCTCATTGTAGTCTTGATTTGCATTCCCCTAGTAAGACGGAAGGAAATTTGACTTTGGGTGGTGAACACACAATGCAATATATATATGACGTATTATTAAATTGTACACTTGAAGCCTACGTAATTTATTAACCAATGTCACCCCAATAAATTTAATAATAAAAAAAGATGTAAAAGCCAAAAAAATAAAAAAGAACTTCGGAAACCAAGAATTAAGAACAAAGAGTACCTATCTTCCAAAATATTGAAACTAATTAGGATAACAAGCAAAAGGGTAAAAGGTGTGTGTCGGGGGGTGAATTAGATGATTCCCAAACCTCCTTGTCATTTCATATCCTCTGGACTGGGATTTACAAAAGTCCACGTTAGGGAAAAAAAATTTGTAAACCATTATATACTCTATTTAAGTGTCATTATTTGAAACCCCTCCCTCTGTAGAGACCACCTTCTGACAAAAGAATTCTTCGTTCCTGCCTCTACACTGAATCCAAACCCTTAGCCCCAGGTATACAGCCTCTGGGCAGCACCCGGCCGGGCAAAGGAGAGGAAGAGGAGGCTGAGATCACTAACAGTGAAGACTTGGGCATTCCCACAGAACTGAAGAGTGCCTAGAAATCAACTGGTCGAATCAGCCATGTTTTAATAGATGAAGAAACTGAGGCCCAGAGAGAGAAATGCTGTGTTCAATTCATAAGTAAATATCAGAGGCTGGATTTGAACTCAGGTCTTCTTTCGACTCTGCCATAAATGTTTTACTATGCTAGAGAAGGAGTTTGGGGGAAAGAAGGACTCCAGGGCTCCCTCTCTCCAGAAACGAAGTGGAATGTGTTTAGGTTAACATACTACTTTCTGGGGACAAAGTCAGTCACGTTGCCTTCGAAGCCTCCCACCTCATATTCAGGTAGATATGACTTCAAACTCTGAAAAAAGATTCTCACACATTAATCTGGAGTTTGTAGAAACATCAGAAGAGGGAAATACAATATTCTGTCCCTTGCAAAGAATATTTACTTGCAACTCAGGTTTATTTGGCATACGTATTACCTACTTACATTTGTCACTCACATGCAGAGAACTTTTATAAGAAGGCTGGAAAAAGAGGCATGTTGAGCCTTTAGGTTAATACTGGATTCTTGGCAAAAGTGAAGAGAAGAGAGCCTCGTTAAGAGAACAATGCAAAATATTTCCTAGGATGCTTCAGAGTCACAGAAAATAATGTTTCTGTCAGTCTCAACTAGCGAAGGCTGATATGACATTAGCATTCCAGTTCACGGTGGTATTTAACTTCTTGCTAACATGGTTTATCCTGACTTTTATTATTTTTAATTGTTATTTATTACACTTACGCTTCCCCCTTGTGGGCAAGATATGGAAGGATTCAAGAGTTGGAAGGACCCAAGATTTGGAAACTTTCAAGATGTGGCCTAGGAAGCCACTCCCCTCAGGAAACTGTCTTTCACATCTTCATCAGAAGTTTGTGGATCTATACCTGCTAATGCAATACTCTCCTGTATTTAAAGTACCCAACAGAGTATCAAAGAAAAGGCAAATCAAAGCGTAATCTAAAATTAATCATTTATGGTATCACGATGTGTAATAGGCACAAATGACTATTTTGCACATTTTGTACCATTATCCGAAAAAGTGTGAGGTCCTTGAAGCAAGTATTTTGCTTTTAGTTACTCTTTTCTCTGTAGGTTCCAGCCAATAGTTCTGTATTTAGTTAAGAATTCAATTACTATTTCTTGAATAAATTACATTATTTAGTACCTATTTGTTAAGGAACAGGTTGGGGAAAGCAAGTTCTTTATACAAGTTGGTTGCTTTAATCAAATCAAAACCAGACTGTAATCGGTCTAGTGAAAGTAGGCTAGATATTGGTGTAAGTTTCTTTTGGAAAGGCAGGAAAGGTGAGAAGACCAGTTACCTCTTTGTAGCTCACTGTGGGTGGTGCTCCCACCCTCCAACTACCTGCCGTGGGTGGGTGTGGCAGTGGTTTGTCCCTGGGTTATAACATCAAGGACTAAACTAGAGGAACAGCCACAAAGTAGAGATTAGGCCTTCATCCTGAAGGACTGGTGAGCAGAAGGGGGAGATGACATGGATATAGGGCTCAAAATCATTTCGGATTCTCTCCAGAGTCCCTCTCCTGACCGCACCCCCCACCCCCCGCCGCCCCGCCCCTTCCAACCTGATTCTGAGTTGCAAGAACACAATCTACAGCTCAAACTTACTTGGCAGCAGCATCTTTTCTCAACTGTTCATGCTTCATGAGGAGATTTTTCCGGTCTCGGAAAGCTTTCCTGACCTTGTACCCTTTGTAGACAGCTTGGATTTTGAAGGCGGCAATGTCTTGTATAGCTGCGATGGACAGGGCACCACGCTCCAGCATGAACTGGATCACTTCGTGGCGCTCACCGAGCAAAGCATAATCAAGGGGAGTGTACCTGAAACAGAAAAGGTTGGTTTTTTTTTTTTCTTTTAAGTGTTGGCATGTAATTCAAGGCACAGTTAAACTGGCAATATTACACAGTAAAAGGAAACTTCGTTCTAAGATGTGAAATATTCTCTGGCAACACTATCTTCTTACTCCAGGGCTGTTCTCTTTTCTCTCTGAGGGTCATAAAACAAGGGTAAAGCTCCTGACCATGTCCATTCCTGAGTTTTACTCACTGGCTCACAAACGGGGGGCTGTGAGAATACAGGATCACTTTTCTTCTTCCCCATATTCCAAATAGTTCCTAGCTCCTATCTGAAAAAAGTTACTGCAAATAATACTCTGTGAGATTCATAAGTTTGAGTCCATGATTATCTATACATAACACTTACAGAATAAAAAGTATACCTATAAATGGAGAGATTTAGTGTATGATAAGAATGGCCCATTAAATCACTGCAGAAAGAATAGATTATTAAATAGTGTTGGGACAACTAGCTAGCCATGTGGGAAAAAAAGATTCTTACATTACATTTTACTCCAAATTCATAAATACACACACACACACACACACACACACACACACACTCTCACCCTCACAATTAACCACACACATTCTCACCCTCACAATTAACCACTAATAATATCTTGGCAGAAATGCTTTCCTTTTTTAAAAAGAAAAATAACTACTTGGTAAAAATGACACATTTTAATAATTCAAACAGTGCAAAAAGTAAAAAAAAAACATATATATAAATAAACTGTGAAAAGTATTAGAAGAAATCATGAAAGTTTTTTAAAATTGAAGTGGGAAGTCTTTCTTTTAAAAAAAGATTAAAAACTTATAAACCTTAAGATTGATAAATCTAAGTACATGAAAACAAAAATTTGCAGGGTACATAGATACAATGGAATATTACTCAGCCATAAGAAGAGATGAAATACTGCCATTTGTGACAACATGGATGGACCTCGAGATTATCGTGCTAAGTGAAATAAGCTAGACAGAAAAAGTTGAAAATTACATGATATCACTTATATGTGGGATATAAACCTAAAAGCAACAAATGAACAAGACAAACAGAGACTCATGGACATGGACAATAGACTAGTGGTTATCAGAGGGTAGAGGGTGACGGAGAGGGGAGGTAGATGGGGTAAAGGGGTCAAATATGTGGTGACAGAAATCTAACTATGAGAGCTGAACACACAGTGTAAATGTATATATGCCTTACTGTTAAAGTGTATAGCTGAAACTTATTTGATTTCGTTAACCAATGTCACCATAAAAAAAATAAATTAATTAATTAAAAAAATTTGCAGGGAAAAACCACCAGAAAACAAAGATAAAAGATAATTCCCCAGACAGGAAATACTAGAGGCTCCTAAACATGTCTAAACCCACTCATTTAACAGAAATACAAATTAGGACTCATGTAGGAGAATACTTTAATAATAAGATTAGCAAAAATCAAAATTTTAAGAACATACTGTGGTGGCAAGGATGGAGGGAGACGGCCTCTCTCATATACTACATTAATCTTTCGGGAGAACAATTGGGCAATATCTATCGAAATAATTCATGCTTTTGCCCTTCAATGCAGCCATTTCACTTACAGGCATTTATCTTACAGATCTGCTCTCATGTGCGAAATGCTTTATGTACACGGATATTCATAAAAGTACAGTTGGAAATAGTGAAAGAATGGAAACGACCTCAATATCCATCAACAGGGGTCTGTTTAAATAAAGCAGAGGCCGTCTACACAATAAAGTCATCTGTATGATGCAGCCACTACTGTGGTATATGAATAAATAAGAAACAACCTCCAGGACGTCTTATTAAATGAAGAAAAGGAAAAAAGTAAAAAACAACAGTATTATGGCGTGCTCCATTTATACAAAGACTGTATCGCTGTATGCTTATCTATGTCAAATGTAACTCCAGAAGTTTCCCAAGAGACTGCTAACAGTGAGAGGGAAACTGCTGTCCCAGAGGCAGGGGTAGGAGGGACATTTAGTTTTCACTGAACGCCCTTTTATGCCTTTTAAATTTTGTACAAGGTGCATATAGCACCTTTTTGATAAAAAGATGGGTATTATTGTCATATAGTTAGTTATATGTATAAATATCAACTGGCTACCTTCTAGATGTATGATCTCGGGTAAATTCCTTTTTAAAAATATATCTTCTATTTTTAGAAATACAAAATAAATTGGATAAATACACAGAAAAAAATAACAGTTATATATATCCACACTCTCACAATTAACAACTGATAATATCTTGGCAGATATGCTTTCCTTTTTTAAAAAGAAAAATGACTACTTGGCAAAAATGACAGATTTTAAGATTTCAAATACTGCAAAAAGTAAAAAAAGTAAAGTAAAAAAACCCCCAAATTCTACCATCCAACAAGGTAAGGATAACTGTTACTTCTTAAACAACCTAACCTGATGTTTCTAAGCTCCAGCTTTCCTCATCACAGAGTCAGCATGAGGAAAGAATGAATAAATGTCAAGTCTGACATTGTATCAGGGAGGAGTTCATAAATGTCAGCTATTAGTGTTATTATTATAGGACATACACTGCAGTATGATTTGTCATACCATAGTCACTTATCATAAATACTATTTCCACAGGACCCAAACTAGTATTTATAACCACCTAATGGCTGCCACTGGATCTGATTCTTCTTTGAGTGACTGTTACTAATTCAATGCAATAAGAGGTGCCAGGAGGAAATAATCAGCTAATTTCTGAGGTGGAAAAAATGATGATTATATAGATGTATGATTAGACACAGAAAATCATTTAATGATCATGGGGAAAAAAATGATCTCTTTTCAAAATTCACCTAACAGTCATAGCAAGACATACAAGGACGAGGTTTTCAGTATAAACAAAGGGTGGTTTGGTCACTTCAGTAAGGAAACTCTGAATTCAGAAGGAAGCCCAAATGCTAAAACTAAGGAACCCCCATTTTAGGACAGCTCAATTTGCCATTATTGTTTACTGACCAGAAGGCTATAAGGAGAGGTGTCTATATAAACTTTAAAACATTATTTATAAGTGGGTAATGTTTTATAAATTCAGAAGAACTTTTAAAAGTTTAACTAGATATTCAATGGAAAAGATGATCAGAGTCAGAGAACCACACAACAGTCTCATGAATTTTAGAGAACATTAAACTGTAATAAAATGAATAAATAGACTCAGAAAAATTAAACAACTTGCTGAAAATAATATAACTAGTTACTTGCAGAATCTAGACTGGAACTAAGATTGCATGATTCCCTGTTCAATAATCTTTCCACGACACATCTATCAATTATTAAGTATGTCTCCTATAGAATGAAACTTCTAAAATCAACATGCAAATAACATATATTTAGTAAGCCTGATCATTTCTTCCATAATTAAAATGTAGTGTCTTTCATATAGTATACAAGCAGGATTATCAAAATCTGGTTTATGAAAGTAAGGCCCAAACTATGCCTTTACTTACAAATATGACAAAAGGAAATAACAGGGAACATAATATACCCTAAAAAATGCCGACCTAGGAGTCAGCATCAGCAGACCTGTGGGACCCTGGGCATTTTCTTCAATTCTCTTCACTTTCGTTTTCTCATTTGTAAAAGTTGAAAGGAAGGAGGAAAAAAGAACTAGATCTCTCAGGCTGCTTCTGGATGGAAAATTGCACTTCAAATATTTTAAATATTTTTATTATGAAAATATTATATGTCTTTATGAGAAAATTTGAGCATAAACAAAAGTGGGGAGAAAACATAAGAATCCTTTATATATTCATCACTCGAATTTAACAATTAGCAAGATTTTGCCGCATTTGCTTCAGCAAGGCCCTTCCTCTTTATTTTTGATAAAGTATTTTAAAGCAAATTTCAGAACTATCATTTCATCTCTCTGCATTTCAGTATTCATTCATAAATAATATGGATATAACCATAATGTTATTATTGTGTAACAAAATTAACAGGAATTCCTTAGTATGATCTAATGCCAATCCACATTCAAATTTTCCCAATTTTCTCAAAAATATCTTTTTTTTAAAAATTGGTTTATTCAGGATTCTCAGTCAATTTTGATCAAAGAAACACAATCCAAATATCTAGCAAGGTTTTAAGCCTGAAGTTTATACCTAGAGTTTAAGCAACTGATCATATTGTGATTATTCCTACTAAATCTTTCTTCATCCCCAATTCAATTTAGAAACATTCAAGTGCTGTGAATATTACCATCGATGTCAGAGTGTGGCTGTCAGATAGTTATTGACTGAAAGTCAGATGTAGCTGGCAAAAGTTATGTCTATGCTGGGCACATCAAGTGGTTAGTGTCAATGCATGAGAAGTAAAAATTAGCACTACATTGATGGTAACCAGTCAAGAAACAATGTAGATAAAGACAAGAGATAAGATACAATTGGACCTGCCATGTGGGAATGGTCTGGTGGGATGAGCAGAATGCCTAAACCAGAATGTCAATAAACATAAGAGGCAGTGCCAAGTTCTGACATTTGTACATCAAAGTGCATTGCTGATGAAACATTAAAGGAGCCTGGAATATTGCTACTGTCTCTTTTCATCTATAGATTGGCAAGTACAGTTAGGAGGATCTTTCCCGAGGTTTTTTGGTCTGTAATTAATATGTGTTTACTCCAGGAGGCAGTAAGCACCTTAATTCACAGGCTTACTTAGGTCTGAAATACAAGGCATAGCATATAAATGGGAATTGAATTTATACACACACACGTTATGTTTATATACATATATATTTACTGTTTCTTTAAAAACAGTAGTCGGTAAATACTTATAGAAAAAAACCCTTATAGAAATAAATCATTGCTAATTCTTAGGATTTGTAAATTTTCTTTTTTTTTTTTTTTAGGATTTCAAAGGGAGAAGTCTTTAGCTTTCTCATATATCTGCTTTAATGTCAAAACCTCAGCTTTCCACTTGGCTTTCCAGCTTCCTTAAATGTCCAACCTCCTAAATCTTCAAATCTTTTTTGTTTTGCAGTTGTCATTTGACTATAGTAGAGAGGGAGTTCTTTATGTAACTGCTCCTGAAGTAAGGCAAACTAGTCTTCTTTATCTAATTCTGCATGTGCTTGAAGAATTTCAGAAGTTTCTAATGCAACTAGTATGAAGCAGGGTCATGCTACTAGAAGCCTGAAAACACCAAGTTGACAATGCAAGTTATTTACTGAGCATCTACTTCATGAAAAGCACTGTGAGCAATACAAAGATGACCACCATCATCTTCAGGAGTTCTCAGCTAACAGAGAGGACGGAGTATACAGAATGATAATATAAAGTGAAAGGTGCCGGGTGCTATAAAAATATAAAAAAAAGTGTAGGGAAGAACAAAGTTTGGGACACATGATGGTGGGATCAGAACAATCTCCTTAGACTGTATTTGAAGAGAGGAAGGATGTGACTAATACTTACATTGGAAATATGATTTAGGAAGGCTACCTTGGAAGTAGATGAATGAGGAAAGATCAAAGGAGAAAAAACAGCAAGGAGACATTGGAATAGTCCCAGAAAGAGTCAAGAGGGCTTGATTTAGACAACGGTGCTGGTAATGGAGAGGAGATGACAGTGTGAACCAAGAAGAGATACTGAGTCTGAAATATAAGTTTAGAACTCACCAGCACCCAGGGGACTGCTGAAACCTCGGTGGTAGGTTGGATCGCCAAAGGAAACAGGTGGAGAGAAGAGATCCATTCCTTGAAGAATGTTTATATTTAAGAAACAAAAAGTGGAAGTGGAGCCAAAAGAAACAGAGAAGGAGCAGACACGATTAGAAAAGGATCAGGAAAATAATACTGTCACAGAAGCTTAGAGAAGATACAGTCTCCATAAAATAAAGAAGAGAAGGCGACAGAAACAGGTGATGCAGAAGGGCCAATGAGAGTGAAAAAGAGGACGACATGTGATTTTTCGACTAGGAAGTGGTCAGTGACCATTCAGACACAGATTTCAGCACAGATGTGAGGATGGAAGCCAGACTGCAGATGCATGAATGGTGAGTATGGGGAAATGGAGGCAGTTAAGACGGTTTGAGAAAAAGAAGACTTTATAGGCAAAGAAGACAAATTTCAGAAAAAAGTGAGTGATGGAAAATAATGGATGGAAGCTATAACTAATGGAGAAAAGTTCTGAAAGAGGTGAGAAAAATGAAGGGGCTGGCTCCAGAAAGGAGGATCATGATTCCTCTGAGGCAACTGGCTTAGAGAAAGTCCCTCCTTCTCCTCAAAGTTTCCTATCTCCTGAGAGAAAGAAAGAATTGGTGGTGGCTAAGAAGGTCAAAACATCCAGAAACATAAAAACTAAAGCACAGGCCCAGGCTCAGGGCCTGTGAATCTGACCATAAACTTAGTTGTTACCTACAAATTACTAGAATCTTCCTAGATCTAAGACTGCCAAGAGTCTCTTCTGCTTAGATTTCATGTCTGGTCTTTTTACTAGGTCCTTGGGGAACAACTTGAGCCTAACTCTGTGGATCTCATATTATTCAAGACATCTGTATTTAGACTAAAGTCCCAAACTTGAATCTTAGCTTCTCCTCACTTTTTCATGCTATATGGTGGCACCTCTATCCACTAATTGATAATGTCCTCTTTACCAAGAGAAACTTATAACACATTCCACTGGCCTAACCGAACTCCTAGTCTTGGTCAGTCAGGAACCCCCTGACTTTATGCTAGTCAACAGCCAGAAGGAGTAAGCTTCCTCATCTATAAAATGTGCGCTTGCCCTATGTAATATTGAAAGTTCTAAAATAGCTTTAAAATCCTATGATTCTAAGTCAACATTGCATGGAACCTTTGCTCTTTTCTTCTGATTCAGGATTTCTTAGTACTGTAGTGTTTCCTTGAGTATACTTAATATTTCTGAACCAATATCTAAACTTGAGATTTTTTAATGTAGCAGAAAGGATGTAAGATGAACCACAGTACACTTTTTTTTTTTAATCAACACTTTACTTACCTCTCTTCATTATTTTCCATCTGATTAGGAAAAGCAGCAAAGTCTAGTAGTAATTTAATGGCATCAAGGTATCCGTTGTTACAGGACCAGTGCAAAGCTGTTCTTCCCTATAAGAATGAGCAAAACTCAAGTATATCATGGAGAACGTATTTTTGGACTCATGGTTATTTATGCTAACTCAAAAATATAAACAAATCTCTCCCCCAATTGCTTAAATACAGAAAGGGACAATATTAAGTGTAAAGTAGAGAAAATGGATTGTATCTTAACTAAGTGATCAAAATTAGCACTACGTGATGGGGCATCACATGTCTCCAGATTCGATATCACTTATATAAATATATTATTCCAACCAAAAGTGTAAAGTTTGAATCTAATTATGATGAATCATAAGGTAAACCCAAATTGAATAAAATTCTGTAAAATAAATGGCCTGCATTCTTAAAAATTTTCAGTGTCATAAAAGATAAAGAAGGCATGAAGCATTGCTAGAGATACATAGGGATATTTCATAGAGTTCAAGCAGTCAAAAAGGAAGATATCACAATCCTAAATCTATATGCACCTAATAGCAGCTTCTAAGCATATAGACTTGAAATTGACAAAATTAAAAG
>NW_011888904.1:4237135-4238697 GCF_000151845.1 Pteropus vampyrus | reverse complement strand
CAGCAAAGAGGGAAAAAAATAATATGATCATATTGATAAATGCAGAAATAGTGTCTGACAAAAATTAAACAGTTAATTGTGATTTAAAACAACTTTTAGCAACTAGAAATATAAGGTAGCCTATAGCAAACGCTGTATTCAATGGTGAAATATTTAAAGCTTTCTCCTTGAGAAGCCAGAATGAATTAAGAATGTCAACTATCACCAATTCTATTCAACACTGCATTGGAGATCCGAGCTTGTTCAATAAGGTAAGACAAGAAATGAAAGGTATAAAAACTGGAAAGGAAGAAATAAAAATGTTATTATTCACAGACAGTATGATTGTTTATGTAAATAATCTGAAATAATAAACATAAAAACAATACATATAAAAATAGAACTGGAAAGTAGATTAATATACTACTTACATAAGAAACTGGAAACTTGTAAAGAAAGTAAAACGTATTGCAAATTATAAAAGATGCATTTCTAACAACATAGGTACAAGGACCACATTTTACATATTTTCATTGTTACTTTTATATATAGTAATAATCTCGATAAATATTTATGGAAGGAATTAATAGGGAACATATTTTCTGACATGAAAAACAAAATAGGCTAGTATTTTTAAAGAGTTAAAGTAATTAAACCAGCAAAAAAGTCAATACTGGCTAAATGGAGAGAAATCAACACATTACTACATAGCCGAGGAAAGCATAGATCAACCCGCATATTTTAAAAATCAGTTCGAAAGTATGTACCAGAGCTAATCACATTATTATACCATTCATTACTTTGACTCAATAATCTCACTTAGGGAAAATTATTCTAAGGGGATAATCCAAAAGAAAAAGAGTTAAATGCACAAAGATGATTTATGCTACATGATCTGTAATAAAGAAAAAGTATCCAACAACAGGAAGTTACTTATTTAATTCTAAGATTTGGGTTATAGGCACAATTTGGACCTGGACTCCCTCCAACCTCCCTGCCACCATTGTTAACTTAAGGAAATTATTTAAGCTCCATGAGCTTCAATTTCCTCATCTATAAAATGAGGATAATAATAGTAACTTTTTTATCGAGTTGCTATGGGGATTGAATGAGTTATTAAACATAAAATTCTTAGAACTTTGGAATATTTACCATGTATGATTATGAAAAAGATTATATACCAAATGAGAGAATACTGGTGATAATTTTAAGTGGACAAAACAAAACGTGGTTTGTAAAATCATATATATATACATACACTTATATCCATATGTATACATATGCCACGTGTATGTATTTGATAAACGTTACATTCTATATTATGATTTTGTTAAATTATATAGACATATAGACAAGGACTTAAAGAGAACATGGACAAATAAAAATCATTTTTAATTAACAGATTTGTGAATGATCTCATTTGGTAAACAGTCATTTTAACTGAATTTTAGTTAACAAAGAAAAAATACGTTAAACATTTATAGAAATGACCCAGAATTTCTACCTCTTTGTCTTGAATGTTAGGGTCTGCATTATTTTCCATGAGTACTGCCATGCAGTTGATGTATCCCCCATATGCAGCA
>NW_011888904.1:4219975-4236819 GCF_000151845.1 Pteropus vampyrus | reverse complement strand
TTATATCCATATGTATACATATGCCACGTGTATGTATTTTATAAACATTACATTCTATATTATGATTTTGTTAAATTATATAGACATATAGACAAAGACTTAAAGAGAACATGGACAAATAAAAATCATTTTTAATTAACAGATTTGTGAATGATCTCATTTGGTAAATAGTCATTTTAACTGAATTTTAGTTAACAAAGAAAAAATACATTAAACATTTATAGAAACGACCCAGAATTTCTACCTCTTTGTCTTGAATGTTAGGGTCTGCATTATTTTCCATGAGTACTGCCATGCAGTTGATGTATCCCCCATATGCAGCACACTGCAAAGGGGTCCTTCCTGCATAATCTTGCACATTTGGATTGATCTTGTTTTCTATCAATATCTGGCAAACATCAGCATTTCCTCCCAGCGCTGCCCAATGTAGAAGAGAATGTCCATCTTGGTCAACTAGATCTACCCTTGCTCCACCTGAAAAAGCAAAAATATAATGAAAATGTTTAATATAGACAGCATTTACCAAAAAGAATAGAAGTTTAAAAAATATAACAACGGTCCCTCAAATGCTTTTTTACTCTTAGCAAAATGCTTCCACGTATATTACCTACTTCAGATTTTTACAATAAGCATGTGAGTTGATCAGGGTAGGCATCATTTCCCTTTTACATAAAATAAAGCTGAAGATCAGGCATATGAAGTGATATTTTTCCAAAATCACACAACTACCAACAGATGGAGCTAGGACCTCGAGTTTCCTGATGCCACGTGTGGCGCTCTTCCCTCCACCCTTCTATCCAGGTGGCTCTCTGCTACGTCAAGCTTTGTATTTCAAATCACGAATGCAAGAACTCCTGCCTTTTGAGAGTGACTTAATAACTAACCTTTAATAAGCGTCTGAATCACATCCTTGTGTCCCATCTCACAGGCTCGGAAAAGGGGAGTATGTTTCATGACATCAGTAGCGTCTACTTGAGCATTATTTTCCAATAATAACTTCACGGTGCTGACATGGCCAGAAAGGGCAGCAGCGTGTAAAGCTAAAAAGGGAGCAAAAGAAAGTGATGGACTCTTTATTAACAACTTTACCTCTTTATTATGCTAACCATATATCTTTTCCTCTTTAGATTTCCCCACCATTTTGGCTAAATGGAATCTAATCTTAAGGATTCTCTATTTTCCATTTTTGAAGATTTCTATCTTCCTTTCTATTTATAGGTATTATTTATACTTTTTCTTTTTTTTCTACCTTTCTTATCTCACTGTTTTCCTCCCCTTTATCTTGTTGGCCTGAAATGGTCCCTTCTTCTCAGTTGCTAGTTTATTATATTTTCTTCTTTCTGAGAGGGCAAGAGAACAAAAAATGAAAAAGAGAAATAATTTAAATGATGCAGGCAATTCTGCTCACCAATCCACTCAATAAGCATACACCCCTGAGGGATCGTGTGACAGGAGATATCAGTCTACTGTTCCTTCAATTGGTTACACAAGCTATTCTTGCAGCTGGTCTATGTACCCACGAGGTACTGAAAGTTTGTGCATCTTACTTCATTGAGTGTATTTTTCATACAACATAACTCCAAAGGCAAGCCAGCTATTTCCTCACGGCTCAATTTAAGAAACAGCAATTTGTTTCAACATTGGAGAAAACACTGAGATGGAATGTGGTCTCTCCTCTGGTGCTTTTGTAAGGGGTTTGAAAGAGTAATTGTGACTATATGTGAGTTTCATGTTATACTGACCCCTGCCTATGTTATTCCACTCTAGTGCTTGACTTACGCCATCACTTTTTAGATTACTCTGTAAATTCTATTTAAATTAATCACTTTTTACATTCTTCCGAATTTGCTAGGTTAACTATCTAGAGGACCAGGCTAGTTCTTTCTCAGTGTTATGGCTCTATATTGCCTAGAACAATATTTCTGTCATAAAATGTGATCCATGGACCAAACGTGAGATATCTATAAAAATGTGGGTTCCTGGAGATTTATTGAGCACCTGCTAGGAACTAGTATTAATGTAATGATGGGAATTCAGCAGGGAACAAAATAGATAATGTTATAGCCCAGTAGGAGAAGCAAAACAAAAACAAAAACAAAAAAACAAAAAAACCCACCAAAATATAATAACAAGAAAGTACTCAGTAGTGATAGATGGTATAATTAAAGTAATAAAAGGTATTCTGATTTGTAGGGTGACTGGGGGATAACTTTTGATTGGTGGTAAGGGGGAAGCCTTTGCTAAGGAGCTGACATTTAAGGAGAGACTTAAATCATAAAAAAGAGAATGCAATGTAGAGATCTGGAAAGAGAGTAATTTGAGCAAAGGGAATGGTTAGTATAAGGACAGGGATGAATCCATGTGTTTAAGGAAGGCAAGGAAGCTGCAGCACAGTAGGTAGAAAAGGCCAGATCATAAATGGCCATACAGATCAGAGTACTGGGAGATACTGAAGGGCTTTAAATAGGTAAGTGATATTATCTAATTTATGGTTTAAACAGAACACTCTAGCTGTTCTGAGGAAAATGCACTGTAGAATATAAGCAGGGAGATCAGTTAAGACTATTGCAGTAGACTGGGTAAAAAGTGAGAGCTTGAACGAGGGTAACAGGAAAGGAGATGGAGAGAAGTAGAAAGACTTAGAATACATTTTGGAGATGGAGTCAACAGGACTTGTTGACGGAATTTGAAATAGGATCTCTGTCCATATAGTCTGTATTTAAACTAACACCCCAGTAATTCTAATGCACACTTGAGCTTGACAACTCTGATCTGAATGCGTAAGTGTTAGTTTGGACTAGATGAGATTCAGACAGGTGTGAGATATTTCACATATCTGAAGTGCTGTCACGTGGAAGAAAGCAGAGTGAACATTCAATTTGACTCAATATGAAGAAGAATATTCTAAAAGAGTTAGGTAAAGAGGATAGCAGTGGATCCCTCATATTGAAGCTGTTAAAACAGAGACTAAAGACCACTACTTAAAATGTTTATAAGGCAGATTGAAGTGTGATATACTTCAGTGATTTTCACATTTTCAGGGTATAAGAATGCTTCCCCTGCCCCAAATAAAAACTTATAAAACACTCAACATATAAACAGATGAGAGCTGTTCTGACTAAAGTAGGGGTAGAGGGTTATCCATGTAAGCATCTATGCCCTCGGCAACATTTCAAGTACCTCTACAGAAACCTGTTGTCCTGAAGAACATGGCTTGGAAAACCCTGGACTAGATCTAATTTTAAGGTACTTTCTAATTCTGAAATTCTACATTTTGTGATATGGCATCAGGATACAAAAGATATTCTTCATATAAATATCAATGTCAAATAAAAAATAGACAAAATGTCAATTAAGCAAGATAGAACAAATAATCTTATTAAAGGAAATTCCCCATTTTTGACTATTTGCATTTACTTTATGTTAAAATAACCTTAGATGTAACTACTGTTGCCCCCTCTTTGAAAAAGTGCCACAAGTTTACATAGAAGTGCTATTTTTTTTTTTAACTCTAACTTGATATTATGGAAAATTTCAAACATATTCAAAACTAAAGACAATAATCCAGTAAACTCAATATAGCCACCACCCAGCTTCAGCAATTACCAGTACATGGCTAACCTTTTTTCAACTAACTGCTATCTATTCCTCCACTTCTGATCATTTTGAATAAAATTCTAGAGTTGTATCCTTCCATTTGTAAATATTTTGCTAAGAATAGCTGAAAGACATGTGTTTATTTTTAGAAACACAACCACTGTATCAGTTAGGGTTCATTTAGGAGACAGAAACCACGCCAGACACTATAACAGAGAGAATTCAACATAAGGTATTGCTGCTACCTACTGAAGAACTGAAAAAGCAAAAAGGGAACACGAAGGTATCACAGAAGTAGTAAATGCAGGAAACAGCTTCAAATTCTAGGACTAGGGGAACAGAAACAAGAGGATGGAATTATTAACACTTAAAAGCTAAGAAGAGGAGCCCTGCAGAGCTGAAACTCAGACCTCTGAGAAGGGGCTGTGCTTGGCTGGTGCTGGTTCCTATGAAGGGGGTGCTCTGAGGCTGGTACTATTGAGTGATGAAAAAACTGCAAAGTGAAACTGACTGTTGCCATTGGAACGAAGTGTCAGCACTGTGTTGAAGATTTACTAGGGTGATGCTGCCATGAACAGAAAACAAACACATAGAATAGTAAGCAGATAGAAAGATGTAATCTTTTGTTCCTCTTTAAGCTTTCCAGTCTCCTACTGCCACATAAGGGCTGATTCTAACAGGGCACCTGCTGACAAGGGGGAAATGTGTTTTGCAGAGCCCTAGCCCCAGTATTGCAAAGAAAGGATAGTCCCATGTGCCTGATGGCTTTATCATTTTTTACAGGTTATTTATTTGAATCAAGATCCAAATAATGTCTGTATATTGCTGTTGATAAGAACTCTTTTTTTTTTTTTTTTTTTCAGTGGGAAGGGAAAAAACCCTGTAGAGAGATGATGGAGAGAAACTCACTTTCATAGACAAAGAATGTCAGGAAGTATCTCTGACATATAATAAAATCCCCTTAGGAGAAAGAGCCCAGGAAATTAGTGAATCTGAGAAGAATTTATGTCTGAACTCCAACCACGGTGTACATCAGAAAGACACCTTTGGTCGAAAGGATTCATATATCCTCACCTATACTTTATTAAAATACATGAAAAAGTTAAACTAAAAGGCTAGTGATAAATTAAAAGACTGCACACTAATGGAAGTCAGACAAAAATTAAATGTTCAAACTACTTATAAACTAAATGTCTTACATGTCTGCACTTACCTCTTAAGAAGCTTAAGGTCTACTGTGAGGTTTTGATAAAGAAATACTTTTGAAAGTTAAAGCCTTTATCAAAATTGGTATTACCTTAAAATTATTTGTTAAAAACTCTTAAAAAATAACTTAGAGGGTATGGTGGTGTAGGTACAGGGAAAGTGAATACTAGTTGTAGCAACTTCCTTTCCACTTGACCACTCATTGCTGGATCAATAGTTTTGGTGGCCAAGAAAGATCTTATCCAAGACAATAGGTAGCTGCAAATGGTTCTAGTATGTTTCTATAAGTAAGAAAAAAAAAAAAAAAAACCACTGAGAAGCTTGTAGCTGAGTTTTTATTCTATTCAGTGTTATTGTGCTGTAGTATGAATTTTCTTCCAATTCGGATACAGAACACAAAGAACAAATCTCCAAGTTGACAATGAATGCTAAAAAACTTATACTTCTCTTATTAACCAACATGTAGTTAAAGGGCTCTCTTATTAGAGAAAGAGACTGAAAGAAGCATCTAGTAAGACCTTTTGATGCAAAGCTGACTTGAAGCTTTGAAGCTTCTAGAGTCATGAGAGGTTATCTCTAAAATGGCAGATTTAGGATAAGGTAATTCTATTCAAACCTGAGAAAAGAGCATATTAAACATGTACAGTTTTAGAGTACAGGTTTATGCTTTTTTTTTTTTTTTTTTTTACACAAAGATAATCAGAAGAGTTCCCATAATCAAGTCTAAGAAGCAACCAAGGTCTTAAACTAAATAAATGCCTTCATTTACCAGGTAAAAACATAGGCTAATTTTAGTCATAATACCTGCAAGAAACAAAGACTTTGGAGTGATCCTGGCAACCTAAACTGGAAAAGTGAAGATGAAAGTCTAACAACATTAAATTAGGAATAATGATTTTAAGGTACTATTGTACAAGTTTTACAGCACCATCTCCACTTTGGAACCAAATTGATCGTGTCCACCAGTTCTTACCTGTACCTCCATATTTGTCTGCCATGTTAATATCAATATCAGATTTTAAACTCAGCATAGTCCTAAGGACATCATCACTGCCTTTCCCAGCAGCCCACATAAAGGATGTTCTTCCTTCGAGGTCTGAATCATCTTTCACTGAAGGATGTTTTAAAAAGACTTTAACTGTTTCCTGTAAGAAAACTTCATTTAAAAATTTGAGACAAGAGAGTAATATTTTTCATGATAACAAAAGCACCGTTATATGTGACTTCAAATAAGAAGCAAAGTATTTTTACCTGGTTTCGAATCAAATGAAATTATTGTGGGGTTTTGTTGTTGTTGTTTGCTGATATTTTTCAAAAAGAGAACTGCAATCTCTTGTGAATTAATAGAGTCTAAGAAAGTCAAGGGGCTTGAAACTGAGCTTAGAAAATTTGCATAATTATAAAAAAATCATCTTTAGGATTGGCTGATTATCTAAAGCGAGTATTTCTTTCAATAAACATCCACAATGTTCTACCATTCTTTCTTACTATCATTAGCACAGTTACTTAATTACTGGTACCTGTACATATGTTAAATTTGGAGTCTAAAACTTGGGTTCAAGATCTTAGGCAAGTGATTTAATCTCTTGGAACCCTGCTTTCTTGTAAATAGGGATAGCGTGTCTTATCTCATAGGCTTGTATTGAAACATGGATTGAGTTCTGTTTTCCACAGATTGACTAGACTGGGCCAACTGAACTTCTTATGTGTTTGTAACAAGATTCTCATCAAAATCTATCTTGTATTTTTCTGAGATCTTGGAAGATAAAAGAAGATAATGGCTTACCAAAACTCTAGGTGATAAATAAAATCAATTTTTATGAATGCTATAAGAAAGACTATAGCTACAGTTGTTCTGAGCACCAGAGAGAAAAAAAGGTAGGAAATAAGATATTTTAGCCATCTGAGTACTCAAGATATTCAATGGTGCATTTGGTAAGGTCAGGAAGATGGAATTATACTATGCTGAAGATAGCATTCTTATAATTTAATGACACCAAACACGTCATGTAAAAGGCAGCAAAATCAACTTTGGCTGCTTTAATGTGTGCCTCTATGGATAAGTCTGTGGTTCTTGGTGGCCACTCATTCTCAGGAAGCTGAAGCAGCCTAGAGACGATCATGTTGTTGGCTGGACTGAGTGATATAATAGATGAGAAAGTGCTTTGTAAACTATAAAGGTGATAAGGGAAGAACTGTTAATGATATTCGATATCTTTGGAAATACCAATAATTCATATTATTGCTTTCTCAGATATGTAATATACATAATTAACACTAGTAACCATATGAATGCATTCTGTTTCTTGAGTACCCGCTCAATGCCAAGGACTAAACTAGGCACTTGCCATAAATTTTCTCTAATTCTTACAACAATCCTGAAAGAAAAGGTATAATTATGCCCATTTTAAACATGAAGAAACTAAGACTCAGAATGGTTAAGAAACTTGTGCAAGGTTACACAGCTAGCAAATAGCACACTCAAGATTCCAGCCAAGGTTTGTCTAGTTCTAAAGCTTTGCCACACTGCCTTCAGGACAATTATAGATTGCTGAACACTTAAGTTGTCCTTAGTGCTATAAAGTAACAAAAAGATGAAGTATACTTATGGTAATGCAAAATGTTACACCAAAGAGTTAAAATAAAAACTGTATAAAACTTCACATGTGACTAACAATTCTACAAAAACTCAAGACTATCAGTTAACAGTATGAACAATTGTTGAAAGATAACTGCTGTACAAACATCCACAAATGAGCTCATGTTAAATGGTGAAATATGAATAAGGTCAGTGGATTACATAAATGTCAATTTTCTGTTTATGATATTGTATTATACTTTTGCAAGATATTACCATTGGGGTAAATAGAGTGAAGGGTACATGGGCTCTCATGGTTTCATTTTTATAAATGCAAAAAAATTTACAATTGTATCAAAATTAAAATTTAATCAAGAAAAAAAGATAATTTTCACGTTTTACTTACAGCAAAGTTACTCTGAGCTGCATAGTGCAAGGGTGTTGCTCCTTGGCTATCAGAAGGGATGGTTCCAGATTTATTTCTTTCTAAAAGGAGATGGACAATCTGTGCATGGCCTGAAGTAGACAAAACGAGGTAGCTGTCATATATCAAGGACATTAATTAATTTATAATCTATTTAAAAGAAAGGGGTAAGAAAAGTCACTAGCACATAGTATAGCATTCAAAATGGTTTCTGAACAGCAGCCCTCAGTGCAGCTTCTTCTTACTTCTCTTAAAATACTATGATAATATAGAACAAAGGCAAAAACTTACAACACTAAAAACTTAAATGTTCAATCAGGAAGGAAATAACATTAATTATTATTGCCAGATTGAAAAAAAGGCAACACTAGATATCAGCTCACTGCATTCCCTGGCTTCACTTTATAAAACTGCCTATAAGAAAGGAGGAAGGTGTGTTAAAAGCCAGCCCCTCTCAGTCGTCAATGCCCGCAGTCTCCAGGTTCCATTGCACAACCAATCAGGACTGCACACCTGCTCTCTTCTACTGTCCAGGAGGACAAACTACAATTCAATCTCCTGACTCTCCGAGGTCTCCTATCTCTCCCCTCTAATCTCCCTCCTCCAATATTTTAACATCTAGGCAGTGATTTCAAATCATAAGAAACAAATGTGCAGGAATGATGTGGTGGTGAAGAAAATATTCTACAGTACAATCTGGAGGATGTGTCTCCACAAGGAAAGAACTGATGAAAGGATCAAAGGATGAACAAACCTGTCAGCACTATATTTAGGAAACCTGAATTTCATAAATTCTCTTGCTTCAGCATATTGGGGAACCAGGCAACGAAGAAGATGTCACATTAATAGGGCAAGCATACACTGTGTGAGAGCCAGGCAGAACAATAGAATTTAGTGAGAGTTCTCGTCTACCTGCTCTCCAGCCATAGTTTGAGATTGAGTTCTCCATAACACAAATGGATGAAAGTAGGATCAAAGGCAATCCATGTCACACAGTCAACTGAAACATATCTTACTTTATTTGAAGGATAAAGAGAAGCATTCAGTAAAGGCTATATGAAAACATACTATAGGACAAGGGAAAAGGAACACCATCAGAAAGATAAGAGCATACCTCAGAAAATGATCTAGAGAAGGATCCAGAGGAAAATTTCAAGAAACTGTTTGGTAACCTTGATTTAGTGCAAAGAGATGGTGGCTCTATGCAGTGAAACAGAACATCCTAAGAAGAAAACAGAATGAAATGAAAACATAATGGAATGAGGTAAAAGGGGACATAGACTGAGATAAAAGGAAATATGGATGAGAGAAGGAAATCAAATAAAATATATAAGGGACAGAAAGAAAGCAGAACTTAGGGAACAGAAAGCCAAGTTAGTGATGTGGAGATAAATTTGTGAAATCCTCCTAGAATGCAGAAAGAAAGAAAAAAAAGGGATGAAATTGCACATTGAAATGAACTCTAAATAACAATTATAAATCCGACTATAAAACTGAATGCAAATGTAAAAATCATTCTCAAAAGACAATGCTTAATTTAAAAACTAAGACTATAATAATGATCGAGGAAAACCTCAGGCCACATTAACGAATACTAGAAGAGTATTAAGTAAAAGTGTGCTAAATTCTTCATTTTAAATAGGTTAGAATTAACAGATACAGTTTTGTGTTTTGACTCTGATTCAAGTTTTAAAAAGTTTTTGATCAATTTAAAAGTAACCACTAATAAAACTTTAAAAGCTCCTAAAACATTAGGCAATTCATACCAAATAACAACAAACCTAATCCGTACATTAAAAGGCAGAAAACAAAGGAAATAGGAAAACAAAAGCAAAAAACAAACAAACAAACCCAAAACACTATCAGTATTCAAAAAGCAGAATAGCAGGAAAAAGATCAAATTATATATCTCCTAACAATGACTTTCAATGGGTAAAATGCCTTCACTAAGAGAGGACTCTCAGATTGCCCCTTCAAAGCAGACATATACACATATATGACTCTCTCATCTAAAAAAGGGATCCCCAAAAAGGTTACATAAAAGGCATATTAGTAAAATAGGAAGAAAAAAAATCAAACATATCCATACATAAAATTAAAGCCCTTCTCCCTAAAAATAAAGACACTGAATATAAAAAGAGGATTATTTTACATTTATATTTGTAAATGAATTTATATTACTTTTAAATAAAAATTAAATGCTAAGACATGATGTTGAAATTAAAACAAATATAAAACAGATAATACATTTATATTACTAAAATTTAGGCATAAACAGATGGACTTAGGTGTAAAATAATGTCACATAATTAAAAATTAAAACAATTAAATAGAAGATGGGACCTAGGAGAACAGAAGTCATAGAAAGTTTCCTATACTCATGCAGTTCCTCCTACTATTGATCTTTTGATTCACATTCAACTCACCTAGTAAAGCTGCCCAATGAAGTGGGGTTCGAAACAAGTTATCATAAGATGTTATATTACAGCTTTCATATGAGGTCAAGACATCAACCACCGTCACGTTCCCATCGGCGACTGCAAAGTGAAGGGGTGTCCGACCCTCGTAGTCTTGCCAGTTCAGTAAAGACTCTGTTGGAGCAGCATCCTGTTTTTAAGGAACCAAGGACTTCAGACAGACATTGACTTCTCAATAAATCATATTTGCCATAAGTATTAACTGAGCAGTTTTCTAAACCTCTATATTCTTGCAGCACAAGTAAAGTATAAAATTTAGAAAAAAAGTATACATCTAAATCTTTAAAAATATTTTTGCATTTAACTATGAAAAGTACAGAAAAGATAATAAATACCATGTACTGATTATCTAGATTAAATGGGTATCAAAATTTTGCCTAATGTACTTTGGTATTTGTTATGAATTGAGCTATAGCTGTATGTTTTGTTCTTTTGCTAAATATGTATGAATCCATGAATAATACATAAATTTCATGTGTTTTTAATATTTACTCTTATGAATTATACTATGTATATCCTTTGGCGATTTTTTCTTTCAACACTATGCTTTTGGGTATACCAGTTCATTAGTTAAACCAAAACTTAGTTATCTATTCTCCTACTAAGGGACATTTAGGTTATTTACATTTTTTCCAACTATTAACAATTATGTTACAATAAACATACTTCCTTTACTTGTCCCCTTGTGGCACATGTGTGACATTTTTCTCTAGCCAGACCTGTAGAATGGGAATTGTAGGGCTGAAGGACATCTGCATCTTCAACTGGATATTGTGAAGCTGTTCTCCAAATGGTTGTACCAATTAGCGTGTCTATGCCAATGCATAAAAGTTTTTACTACCCAAATGCTGGTACAAATAAGCCATTTGATATTATCAAGCTTACTACATTTTCCCCTTATAGGTATGAAAGATATTTCACCGGTGTTTTAATTCGTATTTATTTTATAAATGAGGTTGAGATTTTTTTAATCATATATTAATTGGCTATTCAGTTTTATTTCTCTGTAAATTGACAGTTCACAACATTTACCCATTTTTCTACTGGATTTTTGTAGCAAATAGTATGAGGCACTGCTTAGGCTCCCCTTCAACACTAAAGGACTTACTTCTCCCAATGCTGGGAGTACTGCCAGCAGATGACCCTAAACAGTCAGCTTTCTGGAACCGCTTCAGTTACAGAGAGTTACCTCACCCAATGCCATGCCCCTTCCCAGATTAGGTCATAACCAAAGGCAAGACCTCTTGCCCCTATTTGAGAACTCTGAAGGGCCATCCTAGATTTACAGCTGCCTATACAGTCAGCCTATTTTACAAAAAAAAAAAAGAAAGAAAGAAAAAAGAAAGGTATTATAAACACTTCAAAAAAAGATGTAGAATATTACCATGATGGTATTTTAGGCCCTTGAGTTTCCCGAAGACTAAGATATGTTTACAAGGGGGAAAAAAAGACAAATCTGTGAGGAAATAAGATATTATGAGTGAGAATTATCCTAGGACTTCACACATAAAGCATATACAATAGCTATGCAAATAAAACCATGAGAAAAGAATTTTGGACAAGCCTTTTCTCAACTAACAGCTTGAATGTGCTTTGGGAATACTAATATGATTTTTTAATTAACATTAATTCTGCTTAGCTTCAACTATGAAAGAAATGGGGTTTCTTCAAACATCAATTAACAAAGTAAACCCCGATAAAGGAAAAATACTCTCTCTCCACTTACAGCTCACAGCAGGAAATTCCCCTGCTGAGTCTTTCCCAAGGTCTCTCTATATAAAGTCTTTCTGATGAACTTGCTAGAGCCTTAATGAGAATGAATCAGCACATATTTTCCATCATATAAACAGAAACATTTACTTTCATGAAAGGAGACAGCATGCTTGACTCTCCCCAGCTCACCACATAATATCTTCAGTTTTCCTCCTTCCTCATAATTTATTTCTCATAGTATTTTCATTAGAGTAATTCCTCAGGGTTTCTCAAACCTGAGGACTATAACTAAACATCAGAGATTAAAAAAAAAAATACAAAATAACTATCAATAAAACATGTACATAAATGAAAAATGAAATAAAAAGTGAGCAAGGAACAAAAACTATCAAAGCAACTAGGCAGATTTGAAAAAGAATGAAATAGAACTTTTAGAAGTGAAAATATAATTACTAAGATTAAAGAGCCAATGAATATGGTAAACAAGTGGTTGGACTCAGCTGAAGAAAGACTTAGTAAACTGGAAGACAGATCTTACCCAAAACGGAGCAGAGAGAGTGAGAGAGAGAGAGAGAGAGATGATGAAAATGTAAAAGAGAAGTTAAGAGAAATGGAGAATAAAATGAAAAGGTCTAAAATATGTACAAATAGAGAACATAAAGGCAAGAGTAGAGACAATGAAAAAGAATCAATATTTAAAAAGATAATAGCTATATATTTTCTAGAACTGAGATACAATAATCAGAATGTATCTCAAACAGAGAGGAAAAAAGCCGCACCTACACGCACTGTAGCAAACATTGTAGAATGTCATATAGAGAAGGATTTAAAAGCAGCCTGAGAGGAAAGATGAATCAACTCTAAAGAAATGACAATTAGACTAAGAGAAACAATGATAGACAGAAAGCAGCAAAATAATAGTCTGAAAGAGTTGAGAAAAGTAACTGCCTAGAATTTCCTATGTATGTATTTGAGCGCAACAGAGAAATACAAACGTTCTTATTTTAAAAAAGAGTTTAACACCAATAGATAGACAATAAAGAAAGTTCTAAGAATTATATTTCAGGAAGTAAGATAATAACATTAGGGGAAAAAACTGAGATTCAAGAACAAATGCAGAGCAAAGAAATTAGTTATCATGTACAAAGAAATAAATAATCATTGTAAATACAAAATAATAACTTTTAACATCTAATTTATATTGCACAATAGGACAAAATATTAAATTACCATAGTATGTAAGCAGAAATTTGGGAAGAAGTGATCAGAGAACCTCAAAAAAATCTACTGATAAATAGTCAAAACCAATAAAAAAGTATAGCAAGTTAGTTGGATATTCAATGGGCAAAAATATCAATTGCATTTCTATACACTTTAACCAGCTAAATATATACCTATGGATATGCTAAAAAAAAAAAAAGTTCAAAGCAGCATTGTTTATAAACAGCAAAAAAGCTGGAAACAGTTCCAAATGTTTGTCAATGACAAAATGAATAATGTGTGGTTTATTCATAAAATGAGGTACTATGTAGCCATAAAAATTAATATGTTATAGCTATACAAAGCGATATAGATAAAATCACCAGCATGATGTTGAACAAGAAAATCATGTTGCAAAAAAACACATAAAATATGACTCCATGTATATATAATTCAAAAACATTAAAAAATAAACAATATATTGTTTAGGGACATGAATATATGTGGTAAAACTATAATGAAAATCAGTGGAATGATATACACAAAATTGAGGCTAGTGGTTGCCTCTGAGAAAGGAGAGAATCCAATGGTACTGGGAGGTACCCAGGGAACTTGAAAGGTAATTAACAGTAATGTACTTTTACTTAATCTCAGTGATGAGTACATTTGTTGTTTCCCTATTCTTAATATCTTACATGTATTTTACAAATAATCACTTATATCTATTCACTATTTAATAAAAACAAGTATACAACAAAGTCAGGGAGTGATAAATAGAAATTCAGGAAAGTAGTTGATGGAGAACAGGAATGAGCATGGGGAGAGAATGCATTTGGAAACTGGCATGCAGAAAACTTCTATGTGGTCACGGAATGGTATTAAAATGTTCTATTTCTTGAGTGATGGGTTCACATTTGTAGTATTTTTTTCCTTCATAATTTGCTTGCGTGGCATATACAGTATATGGTTTTGTGTATATCAGGTATTTCACAGGAAAAAAAAATTTCGAAAGGCCATCAAGGTCTAACAGCACCGCTGTACTTACCAGAATACACCGTGCTGTGTGAACAGCACTCGGATCTTTGTGGTTGGCCGCCCAGTGAAGTGGGATCTTGCCTTCGACATCAGGAATCCCAATGTTGGAATCATGCTTGATAAGCAGCTTCACATGCTCGGGGTTATTGTAGTAGGCACTCCAGTGCAGAGCTGTTTGCTGCAAAATTGAGATAGATTCTCAGACCAACAACAACGACAGTAACAGTAACAATGCAACAACAAATGTTCCCCAAGCTTTTACTGTGTAATAGGCACTGTCGTATGAGTTTTATCTCATGTAGTTGTCATGATAACTCTGGGAGATAAATACTCTTGAATTTATATATGATTGATGAGGAAAATGAGCACAAGGAGGATAAGTAATCTGCTCAAGGACATAAAAGTAATAAGTAGCCAAATTGAGATTTTAACCCAGGTAGTCTGACTCCAGAATCTTCCCTCTTAATCATGACAGGCATTTAGGTCATCAGATACTACTAAATGATAACACTGAGAAGAGAAAAGCAGCCCAATAATTTATGAATTATTATCAACAAAATAGGTGATGATCTTGATGTTATGCCAAGTATCTTAAAAATTTGATAGAATGTTTTGAATTTTAATATTTATCAAAAAGAAGATCCATGCGTAGGAAATCACAGGCCTGGAATCCGTTTCTTATATCAAAGGATAAATATAACTATAATTTTACCAGATAAATTGTTAGACCTACTTACTGATGAAAGATACATTTTACAGATTTGCTTTATTTTAGATAAAAGTTAAAAGTGAACATCCTGAACTTGTTGACGTTGCTTTGAAATCGCTTCTGCTTTCTCATCAACACACCTCAGTGAGGCTGCTGTCCCTAAACCGGGAGAGTTATTAAGGAGACACACAGAAATAGTTTAGATATACATTATCCTTTCAAGTAGCAGTTATCCATCCAATTTAGAATTAGATCATTTAACAGCAGGAACCAAACTCACTTGTCACATTAAAAATTTTAAATATTGACATACACGGTATTCATTCAATGTGTACCTACAAGCATTAATATGAAGAGTCACCATTTAACTTATTACTTTTTATTTAGTAATAACTGCAGGAAAAAAGTCACAGACATAATAGCAATTAATTGCCTATAACTACATTTTCAATATACAACATATACAGTTGCTGTAATTCTTTTTTCCCATGTTATGTTTGTTCTGAATATTTTTACTGAAATGTAACATTATGTCTGTTGAGTCTAATAGTAAAAAGTTTGAGGTTGTATTTTCTACATCTCTGTTTTTTTATTTTTCTAGTAATTTTCTCTTTTTTTTCTGTGATAAAATACACATAAAATTTACTATTTTAGCTGTTTTTAAGTGTACAGTTCAGTAGCATTAAGTACATTCGCATTGTTGTGCAACCATCAGCACCATCCATTCTCACTATTTTTCATCTTCCCAAACTGAAACTCCATACTCATTTAACAATAACTCCCAATTCTCACCTCCTCCTAGCCCTTGGCTAGGTATCTCATAAGTAGAATCATATAATATTTATCCTTTCGTGTTTATTTCACTTAGCTTAATGCCTTCAAAGTTCATCCATGTTGTAGCAAGTGTCTGAATTTCATTCCTTTTAAGGCTGAATAATATCCTACTGTAGGTATATACTACATTTTATTTATTTAGCCATCTGTCAATGGACATTTGCGTTGTTTCCATTTTTTTGGCTACTGTGAATAATGTTGATATGAACATGGATATACAAATACCTGTCCTAGTTTCTGATTTCAGTTCTTAAAGAATTACTGGATCATATGGTAATTCTATGTTTAATTTTTTGAGGAACTGCCATACTGTTTTCCACAATGGCTGCACCATTTTATATTCCTACCAGGATTGCACAAGGGTTCAAATTTCTTTATATCCTCACTAGCACTTGTTATTTTTTTTGCGTGTGTAAGATAATAGCATCCTAAAGGGTGTGAAGTCCTATGTCATGGTGGTTTTAATTTGTATTTCTTTAATGATTAGTGATGTTGAACATCTTTTCAAGTATTTGCTGGCTATTTGTATATCTTCTTTGGAGAAATGTCTATTCGAGTTCTTGGTGAACAACACATTTTTTAATTGTGTTGTTCATTTTTTGTTGTTCATTTTTAATGTATGTTATATAATTATTGGTCTGTGACAGACTGGAAATTAAAAGACAAACAAACTGATCCTTTCCCTCGGATATTTTGAGAAACACTGCTCCAGGCTTTTATTTTGCTCTCTTCTCTGTGTCTGCCTGGACTGTGTAGACCATTTTTCATTTGTCTGACTCAATAACCTCCCATTTCTGTTCAATATGGAAGAATATACAGATGCTGGAAGACAGCAGAAAGTTTCTAGAATATTTGGGAAAGACATTATAAAGCCCAAAGACATTTGTAGCTTCTTACATGATTAACAGGTATTTGTGGATTTATCAAAGTGCTCTTTTCAGTGAAATATTAGCACTAGAAATGCTGAGTTAGGAATATTTTAGTTTATAAAAGCTGTAAAATAAAGTTGATTATAAAACTCTGGGTTATGTGAGTGACTACTAAACAAAATCTGAAAACTACATAAAAAAC
>NW_011888904.1:4016484-4219005 GCF_000151845.1 Pteropus vampyrus | reverse complement strand
AAGCGCCAAACACTTAGGGCTCTTGTGCCGAGTGGTCAAGTGCAAAGGAGTCATCTCTTCTAGATCTTTTTGCATCCAATTTGCTCTACGTGTTAGCAAGAGTTTCATGAAACGATAATTTCCCTAAAAAAACAAGAGATGGTAAGAAGAAATTTAGTTTGGAGCCACTTTCTTTTAAATTTTAAAATGTCTTAATTATTCTGCTAGAGTAATAAAATTCAGATAAATTAATAAAAGGAAAAATACTTACAATTCTACTACTCATCATTTTTTTCATATTTCCTTCCAACCAATTTCTATATGCATATAGTTTCCATGGTAGCTAATCAATATTTCATTGTTAAAGCAACATATTTTATTTAACCATTCTAATATTGTTTTTAATATTTTCTTTATAGAAAATGCTACAATGTACATCTTTTTTCACATAGTCTTTTCCATTTTTTCATTAGAGTAAAATATCAGGAACCAATTTACTGAGTCAAAGGAGTTTTATGGTTTTTGGTATATTCTCCAGATTGCTTTCAAGTAGCAGCAATAAGCATATTAGTTTTAGCACATTTTGACCAACATAGCACACACTATTTATATTCAAAACATAATAACTTTGTAAAATAAGCCCTCAATATGCTTGAGACAACAGATATTTCAAAGTCAACATAACCAAACTATATTGCATGATCAAGTTCTCTGCCTATTTCATGCCTATTTTCTCTCCCCATTCAAACCATAGTGAGCAGGGTTATCTGTTCTTTTCATCTTCTGAGATCCTCTCCATCCCTTAACTTTGTTGGAAATATGGCCTTTTGGCATTATAATGCATTGATGTGCTACTATGACGGGGCTATCAGAATTAGTAACAAAGACATTTGTTATTTAAGCAGCCCCTCCCCCTACTGTGAGGACTATGAGGCTCAAAGGTAAAGGGGACTAGCTAGAACAGCAATGAGGTACAGAAGGATGAATGAGAATTGACTGCAGCCCACAGGGGCACAGACAGGACTCAATTCAAGGGTTAGGGCAGAGATAAGAAAGAACAAGTCTAGAAAAGGAGTCTAGAAGACTATCTATATTAGATGGGCAGATATGAAATGGACAGAAACCAAACTGAATCAGCTTAGTTATTTCTTCTCAGAGGCTTGTCCTTGACTATCCTAAGCAGAATTTATTTTGCTCTTTATTCTAGCACCATTATAGCATTCATTTTACTTTTCTTAGTTTGTACTTACATATATATTTGTTTTTTTTCCCTTCACTGTGATCTCTCTCACAAGTTGTAAGCTACATGAAAGCAGAGACTATGTTTTAGTGACCACTGTGCTTGGCATAGTTCCTGGCACAAAAGAGGTGCTTAATAAATATTACTTGAAAGACTGAGTAAATAAGAAGAAATGAAATATATTCTAGAGGTTTTGTTTCTACTTAAAAATTCTTATTAACAGTTACCACATTAGATCATAACAGTTAAGAATCTTAATTCGCAGATATCTGCTATTTTGTTACTCTTATTTTTTAATGTTTTATGTATCTGGGCTTCATTCACAGTGGACATCATTTATCTGGACTTCTAATTTCACCTAGTGTCAGCTTTTGAGACAGAAAGTGCTAAAATTTCCTCAAGAGGGCACCCTGCTCTAAATCTCTTGTTATCTTTTCTTTGAAAAAAGAGAGTACCCAGGAAAAACAAATCTATGTGGTACTTCATACTAAAAAATATAAAGTTTGACCTTTCTGAGCATAACGTTTCAAATATTACAGAATAATTCATCATGACCTTTTTAAGATATTAAACCAGACAATCATTTTGATTCTGAAATTTAGAGGAAAAGGGAAGGAAAAGGAAACTAGAACATGCTGGTGGAGGGCGGGAGACTACTGAGTTACAGAGTGCTGGGTGTATTTACATTTTACATTATTCTGAGGATTCTACCTAAATAAAACACGGTACACCTCAGTGATAATTTATTTACTTGTTCATTCAACAAACATTCAACGAGCCTTGTTCTGAAGCAGCCAACAGTAAAATGTTTGCACTTCACTTATTACAAAGTTCTTTGACACAGATTTTGTCTTTGCTCCTCACAGAAGTGTCGTGGAGAATTTTTACAGAATAAATAAAGTATCTTCATGTGCCTCTATTGCCTCATCTGTAAACTAGAAATAACAGTACCTCAGATTACTGTGCATATGAAGTGATCAAGATAATATTGGTAAAGTACTTAGAAAAGTACGCAAAGCAAATGTTCAGCAAATGTCTGCTGGTTTTATTAGGAACAGTTTTCCAGTAGGGCGGAGGCAAGAAAACATAGATGTTCATGAGTGGCCCATGATAGAGAGCATGCAGATAGAAAGATTTACTACACTTAGTATATATAGTTCAGCTAGTCATTAAGGAAAGAATCAAGGTTAGGGATAGGTAAAAGTAAAAAAATAGGTGGAATGTTATAAACAATAGTCTTTGATTTTTTTTTTTTTTACATTGAAAAAGATGTCTACACTCTATCTACAAATAATGATGATATAGAATCAACTAGGGCATACCTAATAGGAATTTAGCTGGTATATGATCAGGCCAGCTTCTCCTATTCTAAAGGACAGAGAAACATCAGAATGCTGGAACTAGAAACAACATAATCTCCTTGATCTCATGAATAAGCACTTATTAAATGCCCAGTGTATGCAAACTCAATTCTAGGAATGAGCAGAGGGGACAGAGAACTCTTACAGCTAAAATCAGGAGAATATTTCTAGTGTCAGTGCAAAAGGAGAAGATATTAGTTAGAAGCAGCAAGCCAATTTGGTAACTTTCTGAGGGTTGTATAACTCTGGGGACCCATATTACAAACTACTTTGCTTCCTGTAAAGCCTCCCCAATACAAAAGTAAACAAACAAAATGTCTAAATATTCCCTCACTATTGCCTGAAATTAGGACTTCTTAAGTTTTCTCGTTAATTATCGTAACGCAAATACTTTGGGGAGAATTTGGAAGTAATCATTCAGTATCATCTATTAGGGCCACACAGAAACTGATCCTGAGGTGTAGACTGTTTTAGGATCTGCTTTTATAATTTCTGGCGAGGCAGAAAACAGTATAAGAGTAAAGGATATAACAGATCAAGAGTGTATATTCTTAAGAAAACTGATGGTAAGTGAGCAGAAGTGAGGGAGCTGAAGTTACAGAAAAGTCCTGATTTAGTCACTGAAAGGACATTAACTGATATGATCAGGTCTATTATGCCACTCAAATGTGAAAAAATTTCCCAATGTCTCTAAAACACTGAATGTTTTGTTTTGTTTTTGTTAGGGAGTCATAATCCTCATCTGAATATTCTTGTAATTATTAACACAAAGAGCTTCTTTTGTAAATGATTATAACATTTGGATGTTCTCCAAAGGCATGAAAGGAGTACAATATCTAAGAGGATAAAAGAGAATGGAAAAGTTCTCTGACCTGGAGACTAGAACTTGAAATGAATCTGGGAAGCAAATCAATCCAAAATGACACTTTTAACCTTATATAGTATTTTTGTTTATTCAGTCCTCTAAGATAAATTCCTTTTTTAGAAAATAACACAAAGTCATTAAATCTTAATAACAATAACATTAGAGTTTTGAGTGAAATACTTTGATATTTTGCTTTAGGTTTCTCATTTTTAAAGAAATAAAACATAACGGATTTGGTTAATGTTCCCTTTTTGCCCTTCCCCAATTCCATTAACTTCTCTCCTTCTTAAGAGACCATATCCCGAATTTGTGTTTATTATTCCAATGAATGTTTTAATAATTTTCTTTCTTATAAATATATGTATCCATAAGCTACACAGTATTGTTTTACATATTTCTAATCTTTGTATACATGGTACTGTATGAGTCACTTGTCACTTTTTACTCAATTAAATGTTTTTTTAAGATTTATCCAAGTTGCTTTGGTTCATACATTTTCACTAGAGAAAGTATTCTGTCATATGAAAATAATATATTGTACTTATTCTCTAGAGGAATATTTAGCATGTTTCTCATTTTTTACTACTATAAACAATACTGTGATAAATTTTCTTATACATATCTCCCTGGTAAATGTGCAAGAATGTCTCAAACTTGCTCAATTGTTGGCCTGAAGTTGTTCAATAAAGTAGCTACTCTGATTCACATTTCCACCAGTAATGTATGAGAATTCTTATTTCTCCACACCCTTGTCACACTTGGTTTTGTCAGACCTGCTAACTTTGCCAATAAAATGGGTATACAATTGCGTTTTACCGTGGATTTAATTTTCATTTCCCTGATTGAAGTGGAATGTTTTTATATATTTGTTGGTTATTTCTTCGTTCTGTGAATAACTTTTTTGTATTGTTTACTCATTTCCCATCTTAGTTATTTGTCTTTTCTTACTTATCTGTAAGAGTCATTTACATATTCCAGAAACTAATTCTTGGTTGATTTTGCAGATATCTTCTCTGTGTGGATTGTCTTTTTGCCTTGTTTATGTTCTTCCACTAGTACTGAATTCATGATCTGAATAGTGATGTCAGCTTTTTAAGCATTAGATTTCTTTGTGTATTCTGGAATTTCTGTTTGCATGCTTATTTTAAAGAGAAGATTGTTTGCTGTTATTTTTCTTTTTTTCTCTTTGCTCGCCTTTATAGCTGCTAACACAGAGCTCCTAGTCTATTACAAGATGAATAGGTTCTTATAGTGATCTTTTGCAGCCCTATGTCTAGGGAGATGAGGGATATCAGTTATTGTCACTGAGCAAGAGGGTTGCTTCCTGGTCCTGACGCTTGATCTCTGTCCTGCTCCTGCTATTTCTTTAGACAAACAGTTTCTTCTAAAGCTATGACCTCATATTAAGGTAAAGAATATCCCCAAATTCTAAGTATTTTCTTGACATTTAGAATTCATTATTTTTAGTATGAATACGACCACTTTTCACTCAGTAGAAAAACAGGGAGTATATCTCTGAACCAGACATATCCGAAATCATATTCTACAGAACTGTTGCCTGTTCCTGGTAAATGCCTTAATCATTAACTTCCAGACAACTGGGAGCTGATCCTCAAAACACTCTGGATTCCCACTGCTATGTTTTTCCCAAAATGGCTACCATAGTTTCCATAACTGGCTCCCAGGAGCCTGTGCTATCTGCTTCTTCTTCAGTTGAAACAATTACTTTAACAGACTCCAATGCTCAAGACTTAGTCAACTCTGCCTACAGCAGCCCCTTTCCCCACTGGAACACCAAAGAGAACACATATATACCCCAAACCAATATTTTGGGATATACATATTTTCTGATTAATATCTTTGCATTTTTGTTCTCTCTCTGTTGTCAGCACTTGTATTTATTCTCATTGTAGTTGAGGAGAAAACAATTGTTTGTTATATATACAAATGTTCACTACATGTTTTTGTTCACTTATAGACATGTGTATATCTTTCTCATGGAAATATTATGACTATATATAAGAGCACATATGAAAAGGAGGCACTCTGCCATATTTCATTCTGAATCCCAATCATATTAGGTACCAAAAGATATTGCTTAAAACAGAAAAGGAAATAATAGAAACATGATTTGTTATTAATTCTAATGATATCTATATAATTACATATTTATAAACTCTCAAGGCATTTACCATATTAATTTTTTAAAAGAATCACTACCCTTAGGAAGTATATAGGTCACAAATGTCAGTAATCTAATTATATCAAACTTTTCTGTAATGGCTGCAGACACAAATGAGCCTAGGAAATACCACAATAGTATTGGGAGAGGCAATCTGCCACGGCCCTGTGTGGCCCTGCATTTACTTACAGGGCATACCAATGCAAAGCCTTGACTCCTCTTTACCTGGACCATTTTTTCATAGTTGAGTTTGCAGCGAGCAATCTTAAGGAATAAGGTAATATTGCCCTCTGTACATTAGACAAAGAGCAGGCTTGCCTATTGCATACTAAGAGTCCTAAAATTCAGCATTCCTCAAATGTAAATCCACTGTGTGCTCAGTGTCCATCTGGGTCCTCTGCATTGTCCCCCATGGTTCTTGGAGGTAAGGGAATCTGATGTAAACATGAAAGTGCCTGTGCCACTTACTGTGCTATTAGGAAATAATAATAAAGCTTTCTTTTCCCCTTGGTCTCTGGAGGTAGTTTTGTGTCTTCTACCAGTACTCAGGGCAAATTTATTACCTTGTAGTAAGTTAATATATACAAAAGAAAAAAAGTAGGGTAAAATTAAATTCAAGACCTGTCAGTATAGGTCATGAAGGCAGGATGCTGACAGAGATATAGTTTTCTTGAAGAGGAAAGATATGGGCTCTGAAGGTCAGGTTCAGAGAGGAGACTCCCTGAGATCATGTCTGAGTGGTGGGCAAGGCTGGGGAGGGAAGGGACCCCACTGTCCTATCTATTAATGAGTGTGAATGGTGAGGTGTAGGATTAAAACGAGGAGCGCTAATGATGTCTCTGGGCAGGCAGAGGAAGGGATGTTAGCATGACAATGGGGCAGCAAGCTGAAGAGATGATAACAATGAGGTGATGGCTGCTGAGCCCAGGAATCTCCAAAGTGGAAACAAATGGTGAGAGTAATTGATAAAGATCTTGCTCTTTGATACAGAACTTTGGGCGGACTGAAAATATTAGAAGTGCACTTGGTTGAGACATGTGAGCAGTTGCTCAAAAGTGAAAGCGAATGCAAAGCCTAGTACAGAGCCAACTGCACTATGTATCTGATCCCCACTGCAGCCTGACTTGTCTGACTTGTCTGGCAATAAGGACAAAGTATGGGGTGTAGAAGTGGCCACTGTCTGAAGCATAGCTGCTGGCTTAATGGTGCCTTTGATGTACAGAAGTTCCTCTGAATGGCTTGGCCTAGTTTGCTGATGATCTGGCCAAGTTAAAATCCAAAGGTGTCCATTGGGAGGCAGTCCAACATAAACTGGGAGGCAGTCCAACCTCTGTGGCAACTCTGGAAGAATGCTTGCAGTAAGGGCGAGTCAGCCCAGTGGGCTGAAATGAAAGCCGTCATCCTCACCTTAGACACTACTCCTTAGGATGGGGCCTGTTTTTACTAACTCCTGGGCTGTTACAAATGCTCCAGTCTTCTGGTCTGCCACTTGAAAGACTACAGCTGGTAGATTAAGAACACCTCTCTTCAGAGACAAAAACAGTGGAAACAAATTATAGCTGCAAATCAAACAGTCTGGATTACTCGTGTAGATGCCCACAAGAGGGGTCTATTCTTTGATAAGACTGACTGGAATAAGATCGCTGAATAAGCCTACATTGCCCAGGTCACTGGCCGTTTGCCACCTGGATCTATGACTGCACCGAACATGACAATGAATCCATCACCATAGACTTGACACAAAGTAAAAGGTATGTGTTTTTAATATAAATTAATATAAAGTTTACTATTAAATATAATTTTTATTTCAGAAAATAGCAAATATACTTAATACAATAAAGACATTTATTGTTTATCGAATTTATAAATTTAATATAGAATATAATTTTATTCTACATTATTTAAAATAAAACAAGCTTTAATTAAAATATAAGTTAATATTTAATTTAAAAATAATATAATGATTTAAATATATATTTAGTCGTCTGCCATGGTGAAGTAACCGCTTGAGCTAAAGCCGACCCTTAAATATATATTTAGATACCAAACTTACATACCAGATTTGTGTATTCTTCTAAGTTGGCTTAGTTTTTCTGCACTGAAGTAGGCCACATCATTACACAGGGCACTGCGCCTGCCTGTTCCCGGCAGAGACTTCTGATCAGGGACTGCCTCTCAGGGCCACCTTGTGCAATGAGGCCCACCTCATTGCAGAAAATTTTCAGGTTACACTGTTGCTGTTCCACCCTGATTACCCTAACCACCCACATCACTGAAGCCCTTGAAATGAAACTGGTTCATGTTTTTAGGTTTCATACTTTCTGACTATCATAGTCTGACTATGGTGTGCCTTTGTCATAAAGACTATCTGACAATGAGCCCATAGCTAAAGTATTTGATGGATGTTCTATGCTCCCTACCATGTTCAGGCAACAAAATTGTCAAGAGCTGGCATGGCTTCCTTGAAAATAAACTCAAGAAGATTTCTGACTCTATCTCAGTCACCTCCTCCTGGTCCACACATCTAAGTGAGGCAGCTTGGTTACTGGTTGTGGCATCCCCAGAAAGAGCTCATCTGCTCTTGGCAGCCTCCTGGGAAATAATCAGGACAAAAGGATGGGGGATTATATATACCTATTTTGAAAATTCTGCCCTGCTCATTCCTGGTTATGATATTTCTTTCTTTTCCTTAAGAGCAATCTCAGTTGGCCTGGTTGGTATACCCCGTGGATGATAGCCTGGCCAAAAGGTGGCTTAGAGAGTCAAATTTAACTATGGTTCAGTCATCTGGATATGTTTTTTTCAAATGACATAGTCCTAGATCATTAACATCCATAATGAGCACTTGATTGAGTATACTGCTCACCAAGTCCTCCCGTAATGTTCATATGGGCTAAGGTAAGGGATATAAAAGGTCTCTGTAAATTTGTCCCATATGCACCTACCATTCCTGATGAAGGACTATGGGTGCAATTAGGGGATGACTGGAGAAAAGGTGAAGAGTTATAACTATGGGACACAATGATTTTATGGTTAAAGAGAGAAAGCAACGACTTCAGTATCTGAGAAGGGTACCCTTAAACAATGGAAAGTAGAAGGAGGGAAATGACAATTAATGCTCTCTGTGTCCTCTGGAGCCAGTACTGCATCCTGGGGTTAAATAAAAGAAAGATTTTGTTTGCTGCTTGAATCAAACAGCAGCTGAGGCTAGCGATCTGATTTGCTTCTGTATCTGTCATTCCCATTCACATGCTATGAAACAGAAAAATTAATGGCAACTCTTGAATGTGGACCCCTTTTACATGTAGAAACACAGACACTGGCACAACCTTATTGTAATCTGATGGATACAGATCAATATGCTCCTTCCGATGTGTGAGGAACCTTGGGTTATGCTATGTAAGACTACTGAAGCTGTAGCTACTTGGTGTTACTGCCCGTGGCTTAGCCAAATCAGTGTAATAATGATACAAGTTTAACAGCTAATCCTGAACTAAAGTGACTTGTGCCTCTTCAGGTTATATGTTTGTATGTGGTGGAGAGTGGGCCATGAAATACTCCTTCACTGGGTTTAGTTTGCTTTTTGGTCCATTTAATGTCTCCTGTAATCAGTGGCAATGACAGCAAAGATCAGCAAGCCAGTCAGTCTTACTTGCACTGAGTCATTATAGATAACAGACTAGCCTTAGAGTATATACTGGTTGTAGAAAATAAGACATACTGTTTCCTTTGGTGCTTATTCACAGTTGATTTAGTCTAGGATACTAAGGGGCATAGGTGAAGTCAATACTGCAGGTTGTTCTCATCCTGCTGCTTGGAGTCCTATTAATTAAATGCATGAGACATATTCAACAGATTTGCTCCTGGCCTCTATTGGTCAGATTAATCAGAGTAGCTGATGGAATGGCATGCTCATGTCAAGAAAATGTAAGGCTAAGGGACAGATTGTTGGAAGAGGCAATTTACCATGAGTCCTGGTCATCCCCACGTGTTCTTATGCCAAGAGTGCAAAGTCTTGACTGCTCTACCTAGGCAACTTCTCAAGGTTGTGTTTGCACCAACAGATTTGAGGGATAAGGTCATGTTTTCCTGAGGGCTTACTTACTGCTTACTATCAAAGCAGTCGATTCTGGAAATTCAATGTTCCTCAGCTGTGATGGAGACCCACTGTGTGTGCAGTATCCATTTGGGACTTCTGCAACTCCTCCATGGTTCTTGGGGACAAGGGAAATCAATGCAAACATACAGGCACTGACACTTTTTGTTATTCTGTGAGTAGTAAACTCATTTGTCTCACGTTTATTGTCAGCATCCAGGAAACACTAAGACTAACTTCTCAGACTCTGAAAATAATTTTATATTATTATATTATGAAATGCTGTGTAAGAGGAAGTAAAAAACATGATTAGAGAGGCTAGAAAATGAAGAGTCTAAAAGAGCATGGTATAGAGTCTAAAATTTATTGTATGGGTAATGGGGAGCCAATGAAGAGCTTAAGAAGGAAATGACAAGTGGACTTATGTTTTTAGAAGGTATCTGGGGGCGGTATGAAGCATTGGTTTAAGCAGAATGAATCTTTAGGTAGAGTGACTAGTTAGGGGGTTACTACAATAATCCAGACTAGAAATGTTGAGAGTTAAATGGAAATAAGGAGACAGTGAAATATATAAGAGAACTCCTGAACGAGTACAAGATGGAGAATGCTGCCAACAATTGAAAAGATGGAAGGAAAAACAGGAATGGGGATAAAGATTTATGAGTTCTGTTTTTTTAACATGTGGAGTTTGGGGCATGTGAGGGAAATCTATATAAAGATGTCTAGCAAAAAAAGTATATATATGGATCTAAAGATTTGGAGAGATAGTTAGATTCAAGATACAGAGTTATGAGTCATCTATATTAATAGTTGCTTCAACCGTTTTATCTAAAGACAGCAATTTCTGGGATAAATGAAAGTGCATAAAACTGGAAAAATGATCCTCTACATACTAACTGTAATATAATTTAAATATACACAAAAATAGCTCAGTACAATGCAATCTAGTATTATTGTTCTTTTACCTAGACCATGAGATTCCATTACCATATCAAATACAGAGTATAAATGAATTAGAAAGGAGAAGGGCCTTTCCTCATTATTCTTATCTGCTTGGATCATTTTGTTGTCTGGTTGCACTCTGGTTTCTTGGTCTTTTATTTAACAGAAATCTTTATAGGAAAGCAAATAGTTACAAAAAACAAGTTTTTAAATGACACTGAACTCACTGAACTCGATAAATGATATTGTATCTGCATTGCTTTTCCCTGTCACAGACATTCTCCCCTTTTCCTTAAATTTCTGATTGTCAAGCCTAAATCTCTGGGCTTACATCTAAATTTTCTAATTACTCAAGAACTATGATGGTAATCACATAACTAACCTGCCATCTTAAGCTAATCTTTAAAAACTTTATGTCTAAATTTTATTATTTATTTATTTATTTTTAGCTATTTGACAATTCTCTAAGGGAAGGCTAAGAATGGCACTTCAAAGACAGAAAAGGAGCTTTATTTGTTATTTTCCAAGTTTAAGATGTTCATCCATCTGGCAGAGCAGCTAGACAATACATCAGCCAAGAACATCTCTCTGGCTTAAAACAGATTTTGGCTCTCAAACGGGATTTGTCTGAAGGAAAGGCAACATCTTTAGCTGCTTCGTGGCTGAACTCTTCTAATATTTCTCCCCAATGCTTCCTCCAAGCCCTGGCTCTATCCACTAACTTGGTTTCCATAGGAATAGACAAAGCTATCAAGTGGCACATAGTCAAATGACACAATAGAAAGAGAAAATGTTACTGTCCAAAAAAAGTAGATAGACTTTTATTTAAGAAACTATGGAAAGGTGTCCTTGACTCTGAAGCTTCCATATCCAATGCCAGACTTTTCATATGCTTTTCCTGCCTAATACAGCCTATTTTATTTAGATTATTATGAAAATTATTATGGAGAGCATTTCGTACAAAAAGTAAAATACTTTAAACAGCTATAAAACACTACAATGCTTATTTCCACAAGTACAATTCCATTGTGCTTGCAATGTATTCTCATTTATTTATAATGGTCATTTAAATTGTTATAATCTTTTGGGATGATTACAAAATGTATTCTGATTCTCATAGTTGATATTTTATTTACAGGAAAACATTTATCTTAAATCAGTTCTCAAACTCTAGCATGCCTCAGATTGCTGAGGCCTTCCCTCAGTGTTTTCATTCACTAGCTCCGGTGTAGGGGCCCAAGAATTTACATCTCCAAAATGTTTCTGGGAGATGCTAGTGCTGTTAGGTCCAGGAGTCCACATTTGAGACTCATTATTTATACAAAGAACCTAATGTCAGAGATTTCAACACTGAAGAGCTTAACACAATAACAAGAAAAACCACTACAACAAACCACTCCCAAAAAGAATGCCTGTTCCATCTCAGGTCAATGAAATCAGAATTTCTGAGGCATATTATTCAAAGCTTTTATTTTAATCTTCGGAGTTATTCTAGACTTTGGAATTAATATTTTCTAAATGTTCTGCAGGTGATTTGAAAATGGTATCAAGGTTGAGAAGTACTGACTTAATCATTCATTCAACATTCACTAGTTATTTACTGTGTAATTACTTACTTTGAATCAGACACTATGCAACAGGTTTTGGAAGCTTTACAAAAATAATTAAAATACAGTTATACACTCATATACAATACAATATACAGTACAAGGAAGGAGGGGGTAGTAAGTGCATAAAAAATACAAAAATGAACCATAGGCAGGAAAGAGGATGTACTTTCAGCATTTTGTGAGGAGGGGAAAAGGTTAAACCAGAAAAGAATCCACAAAGAAGATGGTAGTTGTGTTGGATCTTGATTTGGAATCACTAATAGCACGCCTTCGTGTCTCCATTTTGTTCTGCCTTCCCATTTCTTTTAAGTGCTAAACAAAGATAGCTTTGGGTCTTATTCCCTCCCATCCCTTCCAATTAATTTGTCCATATAAGCTCCTCCTATACAGAAATTCTGAAGCCAACATTAGTTGTGCATATCAAGTCTCTTGTATCCAATTATTGCACTATTACACAGTGTAATAATTCCCACATTACCCCTCATTTTGTCCATAACAGACAGTGAAGCCATCTTCAAATATTATTATTCACTATTGTAATATAATGAATGAGATCAGTGCTATGTCAGGACAGACAGTAATAAGAACTCTGGAGAGGGGCCCCTAAACCAGACTTGAGGGGCCAGTAAAGGCTTCTTGGAGAAAACAGTGCCTGTGCTGCATCTCAAAGTGTACACACAATCAAGACAGTGAGAAGGAAACTGAATGTGCAAGGGCATTGTCTGTGGAGAATAAGGGTAAGAAAGAAGTGATTAGAATAAAAGCTTTAAATAGTATGCCTGAGGATAGAGTAGAAAGGAGGATTCATGAAGCTGAAGCCAAAAGGTAAGTAAGGAGTAGATGATGATGAAAGGTGCTAGTCTAAGGAGTTTGGATTTCTTCCTTGAGGTTTCTGAAGCAGTACTGGAGGGTTTAAGTAAGGCAGTGACACCAATGAGGTCTCAGCCAAATCACCCTTACCCACTAAATTTCTCCTCACCTCAGTTTTCTCCCACATGGAAAACGAGAAGGTTGGATTATGATCTAAAGACTCATCCAGCTTAACGTTCTGACTCTATGAATCTAAGAAACGAGATCCACTCTTTATAGCTACTTCAAAACTAAATGTTTTTTATTCTAGCTGCCTCAAGAATAACTTCATTTATAAGACTTTCTACTTTTCTTAACCACAGGGTAATAGTTTTTGAGTCTGTTTCCTTCTTCCTGATACAAAAATTCATTTTCCTAGCATAAAGATGTTCAAGCTTTAGGGAAACCAGAAATGCTATCCATGGGAAAGCAGCATGATACAATTAAATGAAAATATATTTTAGAACCAGTTAGATTAGGGTACTTTATTGGCTATATTAACCATAACCATGTTACTGCTTAAAGCCTCAGATTTCCCTTTGGTAAAAACAAATGAACAAACAAACAAACAAACAAGCCAACCCCATAGTGACTGGTTCACAGAAAGGGCTTAATAAATATTGGTTTCTTCCTCTGATACAATTATGGTTCTTCTCTCATTATAAAAGTAGTCTTTGTAAACAAAACATTTTTATTTGTCCATGTTTGCTTCAGGTACAGAAAAAATAAAAAAGTATTCGTTCCCAGTGGTCTCATTGTTTGATGTCCATTATAATCTGCCTGGCTTATTCTCTTCATTGACCCTGACCAGCCTTCTGAGTTACATTATAAATAGTTACTTTAAAACTCATATTTAAATATTAAATTCAGAAACAATCTTGTTTACCTCCTGGTTCCTTTGAAGCACCCCAAGTCTTGTGGTAGGTTCCATCTTTAGTTTTCCAATAATGTGCTTTAGTTTTATTGATACTAACATGCAGTTTTAAAAAAATTATTTCATTTACTTGGCTAAGATATGTGCCTCCGGGGGAACTATTTCAAACAACTGATTGAACCCATCTGTTGCCTTCTCTACTTCAGTTCCATACTATGGATGGGATTTCTTAGATAGTGGAAAAGATAAATGTACACATAAATGTACAAATAAATTCAATTATACTCATAAATTTTTAACAAACCTCATTAAGGCTATGCATTAAAGGTTTTAATTAAAAGCTAAGCACTAACTAAAAATTTGACTTGGTAACTATTACCTATTCTCAAAATGGTAGCCTAGGTCCTTGGAGTGGTAATATTTGAATCAAACCTGAGTCTTCTAGTCTCAAATCTAGCCATCTTTTAAAAATCATATCATAATCCACCTCCATCTACAAGTCATTCCCTGAACTCTGTACTTCTCTTAACCTTCCTGCCACTATTCTACACCTTTTCTCTTTGAAAGAAGAGAGGCAACTGAGCTGGTAAAGCATAGCGCCAAGGTTTAGTGGTTGAAGTGGGGAAGAAAGATTTGCAAATCGAAGGCTACTTTAATTGTACCTTATCCCAGCACAGGTGGTCTGTTTGCAATGGCTATGTTTTAATTCTAGTCTAACAAGTGTTCTAAGTTCAAGCACATCACAATTCTTAAATCAACATCTTAGTAACTCCCTTAAGCTCTTTGCGGATCAATTGGAAATAAACGTATATTTTAGAAAGTCATTCAAAGTTATGAATTATATAATGTACAAGTGTTGAAAATTTTGGAAAATTATTAAAAATTGGAAAAATAAAGTAAGAAGGAGATCACCTACAATTTCATTACTCTAAGACTAACATAAGCTCTGTTAGCATTTTGGTGTAATCTCTTCCGTTCCTCTTCAGCTTTTTTGTTTAACACAAGAGGTGATTTTCATTATTCCCATCAAACTACACATCTGATTTTATATCTGGAACTAGCAGTGATTTAAGAATAATTTTTACCATTTGGTAATCATCATAACAATAACTGATTCAGGTGGCCAAAGGATGCTAATGCTAGTGGGTAAAAGTATGAGGAATAATAAGATATTTACATAGTTTCAAATTGGCTCTCCACAAAATATTCATTGATCGTAAAGGGAAGAAAAAATAATGTACCAAAGAATCAAAGTTAACACCACTACATGCTTTCTGATGCGATGCACAGAAAAGAGCACATCGCTCCTCTACTATTCCCAAAGTGCATAACCTGAATTCGATTATGAAGAAACATCAGGTAAATCCAAAATAAAAGAAAATAGAATTGGCCTGTATTAGAAAATGTCAATGTCACAAAGTGTGCGTGTAGTGCAGGTGCATGTGCACGTGCGCGTGTGCGCGCGCGCACACACACACACCCACACACACACACCCACACACACCTGAGGAACAGTTGCAGATTAACGAAGACTAAACTGACATAACAATTGAATGCAGTGCCCAATCCTGGCTTTTCTTTTATATAGAAAACATTATTGGTGAAATCTAAATCAGGTTCATGGATTAGATAATAGTATTTATGTTAAATGCCTGATTTTGATATTAAATCTGGTTATATGAGAGAATGTCTTCTTTTTAGTAAATATGCACTAAAGATTTGGAGGCAAAGGAGTATCACATCTGCATCTTCTTCCAAATGGTTCAGAAGACAATATCTACACACTCACATATACTGACAGAGTTTAGATAAAGCACATGTGGTTAAAGATGCATACTTGGAGAATTTGGGTGAAGGACACATGAGAATTCTTTGCACTATTCTTGCAACTTTTCTGAAAATGTAAAATTATGCCAAAATATAAAGTTAAAAGAAAAAAGAAAAAAAAACTTCAATTTTTATTATAAAAGTAATAAGATTCAGTAGAAATATAAAGAAGAAAGCAGTGACCAGCCTGCTTCTCACAAACCTGAGGTAACCATGGTTTATATTTTGATATACTCTCTTCCTGTCTCTTATCTACAAGAAATGTTTCTTATCCTTAGATTGCAGTTAAATTGTGAAATGCTCCATAGTAACATTTTAGTTAATATTCAAAATATCCTTGTTCTGGAAGCCAGAATTACTGTCACTCCATAGACGAGAAAACAAACTCAAAAAAATTAAAGTACGGGTTTATTTTGAAAGGTTTATCAGTTTATATTATATAACAACAAAAAAATTATCCTACTAAGTGGCTGGTTTACTGTGATTTACAAAATGGCTATGATTTAGTTCCTGTAAAATGGTAAGTTTGGAGATGAATTCTGGGATCCCTTCTACACTGGAATGCTACAATTCTAATCTCTTCTATTATCACTAACATTTTTTTTTGTATACAGAATTTGTAGTGCCTAGAATAGTGCTTTTATGTATAGTGGGCACTAGATAAAATGCTTTTTAAATGAATAACAAATGCGTTTCAAATTATAAAATAGTTATATTATAGAAATCATGAAGATTAAATAATATAAACATTTTTGTAAAGTATAACTTATAATAAACTGTAATTATTGATGATTTGGAATAGAAACAATATAAAACTAAATGTTCATCCTTAAGTAGAAATTAAAGTTAAGAGATGCTACCCCCCTTTTTAAAACAAACGAAAAAAAGATACCTTTTTGTAGGAATCTAAGAAATTTACTATGAAGTTTATTTCTATATTACTCTTGTTTCAAGTATAATTCACCTTATTCTCATCAATAACCCATTTAACTGACTGTTTACAGACAGATGGAGAGACAAATGACAAATTAGTACTCCCCAGGTTTGTGGCATGGACATAAAAAGTGAATTTATTTTTCAAATACCTTTTATAGCTATAGCCTTGCAAGTACAAGACATCTTATCTGGTTTACTATTGATCCAAATGACAAAGCTGAGCATCAGATTAAGGATATGTCAGAAAACTGAAAGAAGGCTACCAACGGATACAGCAGGATGGTGGCTTCTTTCAAAATGATCTATTAAGGCTCCAGTGTTTACAAAGGCAGTTGAGAAAATGCAGCACAAGATACTGGGTTGTATCAACTAACCAGCAGAGTGCCCATAAAAACTTCTGATACTAACATGAGCCCCTATACACCAATCACGGTACATTTTATTTCCAGCAATAAAAACTATGCATAGATTTTTAATGATAAAATAATAGATACAGGGCTTTTTCTTTATCCCATATCTCTTTCCTATTGTTATTATTTCTTTCTCGGCAAATGGTAGCATTCCTAAGAGATGATATGTCTTTAAGATGATGAGAGATACTATCTAATTTAAATCGACTGTCAGCCAGAAAGGTCAAGCACAATTCAAGAATTTAATTCTAAGATATCTTCTTTGGTGAGAGTGAAATATGAATGACCAAGAAATATCATGCCAAAATGGAGTACTGAAAAGTAAAAATTCCAAGAGTGTTTCTTATATATAATACAACATTTTGTGGAAAAAAAAACAAAACACCTTGGGGATAAAAAATAAAGCATGCTAAAAAAAAATGAGCAAAACAAAATAAGAAACCTGATCAGAGGTGGGAAAATCTGTCTTTTGTAATCACCTTGGGATTAGCACCTTTTTAAGGAAGATCCCCTACTTTCTAGACTAGAATGAACTGAAGAACTTTGTGAGAATCATGGGAATAGAAAAAGCTTCAGAAAATTCCCCTTTCAGGTGGCTTTAGAGAGACCTGAACTAGCTTTTCAAAACACAGAGTGCTCTAGGGGTTTTGAAAAGGGGCAACATTTGGCATTGTTATAGAATAAAGAGATAGAGAGTTGTAGTCTAAAACTATTTAAAATATCAGCAAACTACGCAACTTTTTAGTTTGCCTTTTTTTTTTTCCGTTTATATATACTTTATTTGTATGAAAATGAATTAATTTAATGTGACACCAGTAGACAATGGAATCTATCATGGGGAGAGGCAAAGTACTTTCACAGAGGAGCAGTTTTTAATATAATCTTTAAAAAAGCCATAGGCGCACTGATACTTTACAAGCAGAAAACTAAACAAGTCCATGGAGGAACACTAAAAAAAGAGAATAAACAAAATTAATTTTGTATAAAATATTAAAATGGAATACTTTTGGTATGCTCTGGGTGTGATCGAAAGTTAAGCATTCCTACCTTATACTTATTCACAGAAGGAAGAGGGTGGGTATGCGCATAGGGTGACCTAGGCCAAAAATGGGGCTGCATGGAGGTGGGGTATTAGAGATCCTGATAAACAAACTTTAGACTTTTGAGAGGGTCAAGAATGTTGTGAAAATAATAGCTAGAGGAGAAATGAAGATGATTTCCTCTATTTTTATTTTGCCCAAGATCTGGTCTAGATTTGATTTCATGCCAGGAAAAAAATTTTTCAGTGTTGGTCACAAAATTTATCTTAGCTCCATGCTAGTCAAGTGTAGTTTCTGGACCAGCAGCATTAGTGTCATCTGGGAACTTGTTATAAATGCAGAACTTCAAGGCCCCCACCTCAGATCTACTCACTGAACGCAAACCTGCATTTTGTAAGATTGCCAGGTGATTCTCATATACATTAAAGTTTGAGAAGCACTGATCTAGCTTATTGGTCTCATGTAGCATTATTCACATAGTGAAAACTATATTTCTATGGCATAGGTGAAATTTGTGTAATTGTAATTCTCATTGGTATTACTTAAAAAATAATATCCTTTTCAGTTTACCTTTTTAGCTAGCATGTAACACTTTTTATAGCAATAATAAAATGATTTTATTTATCGCCAGTGTAAATAGTGAATATACATTTAACTGTCTTAGCATTATTAAATGCTGTATATAATTTAAATACATAAGTATTAATATAAGTATTAGGTCTTGATCCTGGCTCTAACTGGTTATCTAAACAGAAGCACATCTTTACTGAGCATCTATTTTGTGTAATGTAAGGCACTGTTTTTAGTGTGATGAGTAAGACAACTTTCTGGGCCTCAGTTTCCTCAGCTGTAAAATAAAAGAATTCAATTAAGTTATAAACTAGTATTTACCGAAGTGCTTTGCAAATCACCATTTCGTTAAGATACTATTAGCTTTTGCTAAAAAAATGTATTGAGATAAAATGATTATGAGAAATCCTGTATTAAAAAAATAAACAAGTTACTGTATGACTTCTTAGAGCCTTTAAGTTGTGAATATGCACTATAAATTTCCAAAAAAAGAGCATGCAGTATTTCCCAAACTTATTTGATCATGAGACTCATTTTTCACACACTATTTCATGAGAATATTGTGCTATGGAAGCAGCTTTGGGACATGCTGCACAGAATAATTTTCAAGGTCCTTTAAGCTTTTAAAATATATTGCTTTTTTTTAAAATTAGAAACATAGAGTTCCTTAATATCTAGTCTTCTTTTCCTTGGATGGAATAAACTTGGGAAACTCTGCTTGAAAAAAAAATTCTCACGAAGCCAAAGAGAAAGTTAATTGAGACTACAGTTAACAACAAGTCCAACTACTGGGTAATGGGTAATATAAACCATTGAGAATGAACGCCAGAAAATGTGACAAGAAAACAAAATTAGAAAAAAATTATAAAAAACAGAACAAAAATACCTGAAGCAGGGATTCTTTCCAATCAAGCCTCCTTTTAACCTACTTAATCAAAAGTAACTGGTAGGTACTTCGCAATGGCTCACCAAAAGCTATAGATGCTAAACATCAAATAGATATTGGACTTTATGTTTTGTACCTTAGGAAATATAATTTGCCTATAGCTATGGTGAAATACCTCTCTTATTACCTCCAACATGTCATGCACTCACCCTCTTCAAGTCCATCACATTACTTTGATGCTCAAACTCCCAATCACATCTTTAACTCTCCTCTGCCAAAGGATAAGAGATATTGCTCTTATTAGAATCAGATGGCAGTAAACAGGATTGTAAAGCTCAGAGCTTCCAAGGGCAGTCAAGCACATCTGAGAAGGATGTCTGGTAGCCCACAATAAATCTAGTTAGTCTGAGGAGACTAAATTTATGAATGAGTCTGCTCAGTAATAGAGCCATTTTCAAGAATGACTCTGCTGACCTAATAGTGGAATATTCAATGGAAAGGACAGAACTTTGGAGATGAAGCAACTTCTTTAATTATGAAGGCCACTAAAATGTGTAAGCAATGTCTCTCTATAGATGCTACTGTGTGACATGGGTGGCGGGGGGCGGCGGGGAGGGAAGGACAGGGAAGGGAAAGTGTGAAATAGTAGAAGAGAAATAAAAATAATGAGATTAGATAGGAAAGAAAGAAAATGTGTAAGATAGGAGACTCTAATCCATTTCTCATTCTCTTCTGCAATCAAGTTCCACAATATTTCTAAAATATGCCATGGCCATTTCTGCCTTTTGATCTTTGCTCACTCTATTCTCTCTGCCTGAAATTCTATCCTCCATTCCCATTCTTTGTCTAAGTTTGACCATTTCATTTAAGGCCCACCTGAAATTTCTGTTCTACCATTCATTAGGCCTATTCAAGACAGGAAATAGTAGTTATTTTAGGTAGGAAAGATTTTAATACAAGGAATTACGTGCTTATAATTGGAAGAACTCTAGCTAGGCTTCAAGGAATAATTCCCTGAACAATGCAAAGCTGCCACTGTGACTAGTTCAGGGCATGGCTGTGGCTGCACCAGAAAGTCAGACTTAAAAAGCTGTGGTAAAAACTGCTTCTCAACACCTAGAAGGAAGAACAGAAACTGGAATGCTCCATAAAAGCGTCCTGGATGATTGCTCCCACCTGAGAAGCATTTACAGCCTGACTGTATCAAAAGGCATACTCAGCATACCAATACTTTTTCTTATAAGATTACTCAAGGATAGGCCCTTGCTCCTTATCTTGAGTATTAGGTCCTTGCAGCTAGAATCAGGGTGTATATCTCTAGTCTCTTTTTTTTCTAATCAAATCTAACTCAATTCCTTTGGTTAGTTGTTCAAAGTATTAATACATTGCTAATTATGAACAGATAATGCCTTTGCAGACTACACCTTTCCAGTTTAGTATAAATCTAAGACTTCCAAAGTAATTCTTATTTTCAGCCTACTATCTTATTGTGGGATGAAAGATTTAAAATATATTGTGGAAATTTAAGCCCATAATTAGCATGCAGTTGAGGTTTCTTTTTTCCTCTGAAGATAGAAAGGAGAAAGATAAAATGACTTGGAAGAACAGATGGACACATTCTGTTATCTCTGAAATCACTCTCAAAGTTTGACCAAAGCTTTGTACTTTGGTCTTTGTGCTTCTTTGGAGGCAATTCTTTATAGTATTTCTACACGTCTAGTAACTGGAGTATTTTTTCAAAGATGTCTGTATAGTAAGTGGCCTTGGAAGCTAGAGATAGTACTTCCCTTCAGGTCAGAGGATAGATTTGTTTGCTGACCAGAATAAAAAAATAATGTCTCACTTTGGGGTAAAGGTTGAGCCTGTTAGCCAGAAGCCCTAGTGTAAGACTGGGGGTTTTCTAAGCTCAGGTTTCCTCAGGTATGACACAGATCCATTTCCTATGCAGTGTCTACCTGGACCTGCCTCCAGATCACTCCTGCAGGACTTGGGCGCAAGGAGAACCAATGCAAACATAAAGCTCATGCTGCTTGCTGTACCATAAGTAATACTCCACCTAAATAAATTTGGTCTTGGGGTCTCTACCAGCTAAATCTATGTGAGAAGCCAACCAACATGTACAACAATTTGACTGCTTGACAGTATTGTCTTTTGGATGAATACTCATCAACTATTTAACAAACGAGTTAATGAGTGAATGAAATCTGGCTGCAGCATGGAGAATGGTTTGAAGAGGAAAAAGACTTGAATTGGGAAGACTGATAGGCTATTTCAGTTGTTTAGACAATAGATTATGGTAGACTGGATTAGAATGACAGAATAACAGAGATGGAAAAATGAGCCAAAGGGGAGGAGACCTCAAAAGCATATAGACTCCTCAAAAGTCCTCATCTGATGCCTGAATTACAAAGGCATGTGGAGACTACAAGAAGTCTGCAGAAACCCACAAATAAAAGGTTGAAAAAGCTGTCAGAAATTTCAGCTATGACCCAATAGAGGAGACAGAACTTAGAGTTGAGCCCCACCTTGTTAGACTTGATACAAATCTCAGGATTTTTACTGAAATCTTAGAGGATCTATGCCTATAAAGTGTAGACTTTCTTTTTTCTTGTGGACTATGGATAGGTCTAAGAGACTCAACTAAAAACTAGGAGAAAAATGGAAATGCTCAACAGTTTCAGTGTGATTAGTCAGTTCTAACTGCCTGATAAAACACACATAAAAAAATTGACACTCTTTAGAGGGTGATAAGAGAATGAAGAATCCCAGAATGTATCATCCAAAATTCTGAGTATACAATAAAAAATTACTAAACATGCCAAAAAAAAAAAAACCCAAAATCAAAACAAAAACAAAAACAAAAAAATCCAAAAACCCAAAAATAGAGAAATAGGACTAGTGTTAAGAGAAAAAATAATTAATATAAAAAGTCTTCAAGATGACCTGGTTGTTGAAATTAGCACGCAAGGACTTTAGAGCAGCTGTAATAGGTTAACAGAAAAGACGGTTATAATGACCACACAGATGAGGAAATCTCAGCAAAGAAAATGGAACTATAAAAAGTAACAAATTCTAGAACTGAAAAGTACAATATCTGAAATATAAAAATCACTGCTTAGACTTTTCACATTTGATTTTATTGCTGAAAACAAAAGCTAAAAAGAAAACATTGAAAGAAACCAGTAAAACAAACAACAACAAACATTACACACATGGGAACAATAGGAAAGATGGTGGACCAGAAACAATGGAGGCCAGAAGACAATGGAATGACATATTTAACTTACATTTTATGAAAAATAGTATAATATGTCAATGCGATAAGTAAAAGTTTCATATTGGCAACCCTAAAGCAACCTCTTAAAAATAACATATAGGTGTAGCTAAAAATCCAATAGAAGAACTAAAACATTAAAAAATATTTGATTAACCCAAAAAAGAACAAGAAAACAGGTTGAGAGGAACAAAAAACGATGGGTCAGACCGAAAAAGAAATAAAATGGATGGAAGACTGAAACTCAACAATATCAATAATTCATTAAATATAAATGGACTAACGTTCCAATTAAAATGCAGATATTGTCAAACTGGGTTAAAAAAGAAAGCAAAACTCAACTTCATGCTGTCTACAAGAGGTGTACTTTAAATATATTTCTATTTATTTTTATTTATTTACTTTTTACACCTACAGCACCTGGTCTTCCTAGGTGGTCTCCTATCCAAGTACTAACCAGCCCCAAACCTGCTTAGCTTCCGAGATCAAACGGGATCGGGCATGTTCAGGGTGACATGGCCATAGATTACTTTAAATATAAAGACATAGATAAGTTGAAAGTAAAAGGACGGAAAGACTTATGCCTGAAACAATAATTATAAGAAAGCTGGAGTGGCTACATTAATAACAGATAAAGTAGATAATAAAATATTTGCATAGTTTCAAAGCTCCTCCCTACAGAATATTTATAATTACTAAGATGAAAGAGTGGAGAAAAGCAAACAATCAAGTGAGCAAGTGAACATCATTAGGAATGGGAAAAATCAAGATTGTGCGACACCTGATAGGATTCAATGAAGACACAGTGTCACTTCTACGATATCCCTGACAATATGAATAACATAAATCTAATTATGAGAACATATATATATATATAAAACAATCCAAAACTGAGAGATATTATATAATACATCTAGCTTGTTATTTTCACATATGTCAGCACCATTAAAGTTGAGGAAGGATTAGAAATTTTTCTACATTGAAGGAGACAGAAGAGACTTGAAAACTAAATGCAATGCATGATTCTGAACTTAATCCTTAAAGATATTATTAGGATAATAATTGAGTCTGAGGATTAGACGGTAGTTCCGTATCAATGTTAATTATCTGATTTTGATGGTGATATTGTGGTAATGTTTAGGAATGTCCTTGTTTCTAGGAAATACACACTAAAAAATTTGGAAGTGGTGAGGTCAACAATTCACTCAAATGGTTCAGGAAAAAAGTTTATTGTACTGTACTTGAAATTTTTCTGTAAGAATGACGTTTCAAAAAATTTTTTTATTAAAGTCAATTTGTACAGAAAAGATTTGAATATCACATTTGCCTAACTGACATTTTATAGAACACTACATCCAACAACTACAGAATACAACTGGATTTGTATCTTGTGTATGTGTGTGTGTTTTGCTCATCCAGGCTTGAAAATATCATTTAAAGTTAGATTTATTATCTAAAGGGAGATCTAACTAAATAAAAAAGAGAGCGTATGTTAGCTGAGTTGACTTCAGGGTCTGTTCCTTTGTATAAAGGGCTTTCACATGCGTTCCTCCTCAATTCTGAAAACACACGGTACCTTATTCCCTTCACCATGAATAAGGCCGACATTTGACAGCTTCACAAGGCTGACAGGGTTACCCAACAGCCCACCCTCCCTATTCTCAATCCAATTAGACCTCTAATCCTCCAGATGAAAGGCCCAACTGCTCACGTTCCTCATGACAACGACAGCTATTGATTATTTGTCACTGCAGCTAACACCTTCCCTGTCGAGGCTGCTCTGACAGAAGCAAACCTACCAAATTAGACAGCACTTTATCTGCCCTGGAGGCCAAATGGCACAACAAGTAAAGGCTAATAAATGGTATAAAAATGAACAAATCATAACATTATGACAGGCTGATCGTTGCCAGCAGCCTCCCAGCTCAAGTTTGATGTTCTGCTACACTTGCTCCTTTTCTTTCCCCTCTGCTCTAGCTCCAACTTTGACTGAATTAAAGGCCAGAACAATTAAGGCATTTGACCAGCAAAGATAAGCCAATTGAAGTATCACCTAGGGACATAAATGTCAATAACTGACTGCCATTTGTCAATACAAACATTCTGGAAATGCAAATGCTCAGGCCTCTGCTCTCCACTAGGTTGCACTGACTCACTTTCCAAAGAGGGTCAGTTCGAATGGACAGTCTGTGGCTATTTAACCAGAAGGAAAAAAAAAAAAAGAAGAAATATATACTCCCAAGAGAGGAAGTATTCTATGAAGAACAAGCAGGAGTCATTGGGATGAAGGCAGAGGGTTGTATCAGAAAAAGAGATAGCAAAGCAAAGCTATTCTTCCTTTTAAAAAATATTCTACTCTTAGACAATGGAAATATCATGACACATTTTTAGTCAAGAATACATGCATAATGAAAGAAATGCTGGACCACCAGGGAAAATTAATAAAGCTATAACTTTAGAAGTGTCCTTATTCATTCAATGAATACTGTTTGACCAACAGCCATGTACCAGACACAGTTCTAGGTAATGCGGAGAAAATAGAGTGAAAAAAAAAAAAAACCAGACCAAAATATCTCTGACTTCATAGGAGTTTACATTCTAGTGGGGTAAAGGCAATAAACGAGGTAAATAAGTAAAAAACATAGTATTTTATGTAGTGTTGAGGAAAAAGAAATAAAGCAGAGTAGGGAAAATAAAATATGTGAAGTGAGGGGGTGTTAGATAGGATAGAGGGGGAAGGGCTTCACTGAAACAGTGACTTTTGAATAAAGAACTGATGAAAGTGAGTTAAACACAGAGATAGATGCCCGTTAGCAGAGAGAAGAGTAAATTTTAAAAACCTTGGGGCAAGAGCATTTTTTTTTTGCTTCTAGGAGGAACTGCACTGAGGCCAGAGAGGCTTATGCAGAGAAAACAAAGGGAAGGTTAGAAATAAGGTCATATAGATAACAAGGGATTCCAAACATATAGGGCCTTGTAAGTCATAGGAAGTATGACTCTTACTCTCAGATAGAAAATACTTAGAGGGTCTGGAGCAGAGGAGTGACATGATTTGATGTGGGGTTTAAAAGATCATTCTGGCTGGTGTGACAGGCATAGACTGTAGGGGGACAAGAGCAGAAGTCAGAGGCCAGTTATGATGCCACCACAATAATCCAAGCAAAGCAACTACATTAACCCAATCCAAGGTGCTGTTCGTTATGACCAAGGTAATGGCAAAGGGGTGATGAGAAATGGTTGAATTATAAATAAATTTTAGAATGTAGAGCTGAAAAGATTTGCTGAAGGATATCAGTCTTACACAAGAGAACAAGATTTTGCATAAAAATGGGTGTTCAGTCCATGTTGGTTGAATTGAATCCCTTACCTGGCAGTTCTATGCAAAATGCTATGCTTTGAAGCAAAGGAGCTATGCCAAGCCAAATTTTTATAAGATGAATTTAAGCAAAGACTTTGGACTCATATCTATATTTGAATCCTGGGCTCTATCGCTTAATGAAAAATTTCTCAAGCTCTTTGAGTTTCCACATTTTAATCAATACAATGTGATATTCTATCATTCTCAGCTGGATGAAAACAAAGAGTAGAGATGTAAAATAAAAGAAGTTAAGTTAAAAATAAACACCTTAGTCCTGAATTAGAATAGGAAGTGACAAAATCATGTTTTTGTTAAAAAATATTTCCAAGCAGTGTCCACTATAAAGACTTAGAAACAATCACCAACAATGAGCACTCCCAGACTCTAGACTGTGGCCTCCAAATACTTTTTTTCTGCTATAAGGAACCACAGTTCCTAGGAGAAATGGCTGATTCCAAGTCTGGAACAAAAAAATATAGCATGAACCTAGAATATCTGGTAATAGCAGATCGAAAGGAAGCTATCAAATAATTGGATTGTGTCAAAACAATCCAGGAACTAACTTGAAGGACCTCTCACAACTAAAGATGGAGTAATTTGAATATCAATTAAGGATAATAATGTCTATAGATTGATAAAGCAAATATGTTTAAATGATACTAAAAATCCTATGCCTTGTACATAATAATACTAAAAAGGAAAAAAAGAAAACGATTAATTGGTCATCATGGGAAGGCATAAGAAACCAACTCATTACTTTGAAAACTGGTAAATAAAGAGAAAGAATCAAGGATTTTCCCCCTCCTTTTCTATGTGAACTATACCATTTAGTCATCTAATATTAGACAAGGAGAAGGTTCTCTTTAATGAATTATTCCAGCTAATAATTGTAGAAGGGATGGTATAATTAGAATATCACCATTTTGCAACTCCTAATAAGCAATTGGCTTTAGGCACTAAATATCAATAGCTGCTAATGTCACAAACATAGAGACAATGAAACATAGTGACAATGAAACATAGTGTGTCTCCTGATGAGAAATGTATCATAACAATGAAGTTGTTTAGCCAAAAAAAAAAAAAAAAAATCTGAACCTGAATCAGATCAAGCCTATAGATTCAATAACTAATTTACAGGGAACACAGAAGACAGAGGAACAAGTTAACTACACCCAGATAAAGAATCAATATGATCTAGCCTGAGACAATCACTCTAGAATTAGACATCAGGTTTGGATAAGAGTTAAGCCACATTACAAAAAAAGTAAGGAAAAAAAGAAAGAGGGATGAGGAAAAATCTATAGATTAAAAAAGACTTAAAAGACATAAACCAATTACAACATGTAGCTCTTATTTGGATCGTGATTCAAACAAAAGTAAATAAACAAACATAGACATTTATGAGACAACTTAGAATCTGAAAACTGATGAGCTATTTTATAATACACTGATATTAAATAATTCTTGCTAAATTTTTAGTATTATAATGATTATATTTAAAAAGACTCATTTTCTTTTAGAAACATTCATATGATATAATATCTGAGATTTGCTTCAACATGGGAAGGGGAGAAGTTCTCCCTAATAAAACATTTAAAAAGACATGAAGCTTAAAAAAACCCCTTAGTGTCAAATTTATTGATTCATCCTCTCATATCGATAATCTATCAGTAAATTCAAAATATATTTAAAATTGGATCACTTCTTATCACCTCCACCACTACCACTCTGGTCCAAGTCAACATCATCTCTCAGCTTCCTATTTAGTCTCCCTTTTATTGCCCTCATCCTTTTGACAGTCTATCCTCAGCACAGGAGTGAGAATGAGCCTTTCGAAATATAAGTTATATTTTCTGCACTCAAATCCTTCAATAACCTTCCCCTCTCATGCAGAGTAAAAGCAGAATCCTTAAATACCCTACGGGCGCAAAATGACCTCTGACCTCATCCTCACTCCACTAGAGCCACAGTGGCCTTCTTGCCACTGTTTCTTGTAAATACTAAGCATGTTTCCATCTCAGGGTCTTTGTACTTGGCATTCTCTCTCCCTCCAAGGTTTGTTCTCTCAACACCTTTAGATTACTTAAGTGTTACATGCTCGCTTAATGTTACTTTTCTATGTGAAGTTTATCCTGATCGCCCTATTTTTATTTGCAACTCCTAGACTCCTGCTCTATATCTGCCTTATCTTTTCCATAGCATGTATCCCTGACGTAATACTGTATATAGTTTATAACACTTATTCATATATTTATTTATTTTCTACCAACAAAATGTAAGTTCCTTGAAGGCAGGGATTTGTTTTGCTTTGTTCACTGCTCTATCTCAAACAAAAAACAGTACCTTAAGATTAGTAAGTGCTCAATAAATATCAGTTGACTAAATGAGTCCTTTGCTTTACAACTATACTTCTCAAACTTGTGGATTTAAGGGTAAGGTAACATGCTAGGTGGTGCGCATACTTGTTACAGACAAAGCTGAGTGATTTGACAATTCCCTTATTTGAGAGCACTCAGGAGAAGTTCTTATTTCTATGTAGCCATATTCATTAATCTTTTTCTTTGTCATGTCTGTGTTTTGATTCACAGATAGGTTTTCCCTACTCCTAGATTATGCACGTGAAGATTAAACCTTCACGGTCTATTTAATATTTGGTAATATGTATGTACATTTCCATTCAATTAAATAACAATTTAAAACATAAACCTGTGTGCACATGTACCTACACACACACAGATTGTATTAGTTTACAAGTTGCACAACTTTGAAATGACCAGTTACATAGTTAGAAATTTACAGGCATAACTTCAAAGTATACTCTGATATTTTAGCTTAAATTCCTAACAAATTGTTTAAAAAAGAGTCAGTCTGATGAATCACAAAGAGATGGAAAGGATTTGAATAAAAAATTGAAAGGGATATAAACCAAGTCTCCTGAAATCTAAAATTGTTTGAGAGAAACTGAGTATACTCAGTACATTTCTTGAAAATGACTAGTTTCACTGGTGAAATGTTAACTTCATGATGATTCAGAATTTGAAAGACTATAAATATTTAGACACAGATTGAATTTACTACTTCAAGATATATAGTGCAATGCCTGATATATAAGTACTAAATATTTACTTCTTGAGCAAATGGATAAATGAATTACATACTCATTAGAATTGATATGGTGAACAAGTGGATTCTGACAGACAATTTTTCAAGAGGCTTAGTTACCACTGATAACATTGTTTAGATAAGAACAAGGAAAGAATAAAACAGTATTTTAAACTGATGAAGCTAACTTTAGTCGTAGTGTTTCAATGATTAAACTTTCTGCAGGCAGGATCTGTTTTGATATCAAAAATTAGGATGAGAATTCTGGTGACTCATCTGTGGCAGAGATGAGAACTATACTGAATGACAGATATAAGAATCAAGAGGAGTCTACGGCCATGCTACCCTGAACAAGACTGATCCTGTCTGATCTCGGAAGCTAAGCAGAGTTGGGCCTAGTTAGTACTTGGATGGAAGACCAACTAGGAAGGCCAGGTGCTGTAGGCGTAAAAAATAAAAAAATAAGGGAATGTAAACTGACAAGGTCCTTGCAATCTGTTAGGTCAACCAAGGGTTGCCTCACCTAAAAAAATTAAATTAAATTAAATTAAGAAAAAAAAAAAAAGAATCAAGAGGACATGACAGGTTGCATGATGAACCCAATTCAATTCACTAAGCATTAAACTTAGAATTTGTTGAGTACTAGGCACTGGAAATAAAAAAGATGACTAACATTCTTCCTGACACTAAAATGTGCATTGTTTGTGGGGAAATCAAATGTGTAAACAAATTCACATTTTTCAGTGTGATAGGTGATATAACAGTGGTACACAGGTACTGGAAAAACAAGGGAATGGTAAACTCAGGTTAGGTAGGTCTGGGATGTTCTAAAAAATGATTAAATATGTATACCATAAGATGTTAAACTTGGGTCCAAAACCACAACAATATAAATACAGGATTACTTTAAGCAGTAATAAGTATAAAGCAGATTTAAGAGATTTTACTTGAAAAACCTCAAACATGAATCAACTATATTTGATTGTCAAAATATTAATGTTCATCAGACAGACATTGTATTCTATTCCAGGTGTCTTATTTCGGGGGAATTTGGGTAACTGTGTGCATATATGGTAAAAAGGATTAGGATGGGAAGGAGACTTGAAAGTATATTATATGAAGAAAAAATGAAAGAATAGATAAGAGCAAACATGAAGAAAAATTTCTTCACTTGGCCAGAACAATTTTATTAAGACATAAGACAAGATCATGTCACTCCTTTCCTTAAAAGCTTCCAATGTGGATATGGTTCCATAGTGTAGTGGTTAGCATGTCTGCTTTACACGCAGAAGGTCCTGGGTTCGTGCCCCAGTGGAGCCACAGTCCATGGTCTATGGCCATGCCACCCTGAACAAGCTTAATCCCGTCTGATCTTGGAAGCTAAGTAGAGTAGGGTATGGTTAGTACTTGGATGGGAGACCACCTAGGAAGACCAGGTGCTAAAGGCATAAATAATAAAACAAAAACAAAACAAAAAAACCTCCAATGCTTCCTCATCTCATTCAAAGTAAAAACATATTCCTGACAATAGCCAAAAGGCTCAACAGGATGTGGCCACCATTTCTTTCTTGTCCTCATCACCTACTACTCTCCCTTTGCTCATTCATTATAATCCCCCCTTGTTATTCCTCAAACATTCCAGGCACACTCTCATTTTAAGGTATTTGTTCTGACTCTTCCTTCTGCCTGGAATGAAAGAAAGTTTTTCCCTCAGCCATTCACATAGCTAACTTCCTTATCTCTTTTAAGTCTTGCTCCGGCATCTTGATGAAGATTTTGATTGCCTTATTTAAATTTACAACTGGCTCTCCCCAGTCGTCTCCTCTCTGGCTTTCTTGATCCCCCATACTCTGGCATTTTGGTTATATTTCTGTTATTATAATAGTAAATAATTACTTGGGCTTTGAAAAAGCTTAACGGTCAAAGGAGGTATAAAGAGCCCTATGATTGGTCACAGGGAAAATGCTGTACCCAGGGGTTGACAAAATTCACACTATAGGGTTAGTAGGCCCCCTATTTCCTCTCACTCTCTTTTCAGTAGAAAAAGAAGAAGAGGAAATCATATGAACAAATACGGTCCTGTGACATAAGAAGGTGAGTAGCAAATTAATGCCCAAATTTTCTTTAGAATTGATGTTGAAGGGGTTCAGAACACGCCTCCCCAAGATGTGCCACTTTGGCATGTGAATTATTTTGAGCTAAAAACAATCAAGACCCTGCGGGCTCTCGAGAAACTTTTACCTTTCCTTTAAAGAATTTAAATTTGGAGCCTTGGCCATAATAAGAGTTATTATCAGAAATAACTTTTCATGATTTATCAATACAGCAGGGCAAACTTCTAATGACTGAATATCTGCTTTCTTATAGTCCTGTGAACGACCTTTCTCCCCTCTGAAATCCCAAGGTGCCTTACTTCATCTTTAGCTCAGAATGTAAGATATACCTTATTTTAACTTTCTGTCTATGAACCTTTCATGCATGTGGGGTTTCCATACATATGTATGTAATTAAATTTGATTATCTTCTCTTATTAATCTGTCTCATGTAGATTTAATTATTACACCAGGAAGAAGAACCTAGAAGGATAGAGAAAAATTTGTTCCACCCCCCACAATATTATATACAAAATTAATTTTTTAAAGTTTAAATGAAAGTAAATGGATCTGAAGTTCCTTTTTATCAGCTGTAAAAATATTCACTGGCCTTCTGCCCAGAATTTAAAAGAAATCAGCATGAGTCTAATGAAAAACAAGCTGTAGGTCTCAGGGAAATTCAATATATACTCTTTCTTTTCCTTTTAGTTTTTGATTGGTTTCCATGGGAATCTAGGCTTATGGGGATCTCTAATCTATTCATGGAAAGCAGATGCTTGTATTTTCATGACTCCGTAAAAGTGGCGGTCAGTGAAGAGATAAAGATGATTAGGAAATGAATATGGTTGTAGGAAATATGATCATGCTCAAAACAAAATTCTACAAGCCACATAGATTTTAAAATACAATCTGCAAGTCTGCTCTACTGTGTTTGAGAGGTATTATACCACAAAGAAAAAATACTGCACCTAAAAGCAGAAGCTCTCTGTTCAAATTCTCAACCTGGCCCATGAGAAATAAACCCTCAGGTACTTCTTTGGGTGTGTGACTAGAAACTGGATTTGAGAATTACTCTAGGACAGAGAAAGTAAACTTCAGAAGAGCATGTAAATTCTCTTTCAGGGAAGCTTTACCAGGAGCACTGAGCTGGGAATCAGAGAAATGAGATAATTCTTGACTTTACAAACGACAAAGTAGCCTTGAAGAACAAACTATATCTCAGTTTACTGATACAGAAAATTGATAATATTCAACTATTTTAACTGCTATGATGCTACTATGAAACTGAATGAAATATTTTTTTCTTACTAGAGCTATGTTAGAAAAATTCAAAGTAGTGATTTCAATAAAGATTTGCTGACATGCTGTTCCTTGTGACTATAAATTTTACCCATGCAAGTAGAAGTACATTAAGTATAACCAAAATATTAAAGAATGGGTTTTTGATTTCAATTCTCAGATTTGTTTAAAAATAGACCAATTCCGGTTTTTGTTAGAACACTCATTTAAATGCAAGACACTAAATATCTGAAACCAGTTGCTAAACTGGAAAATCAGAAGACAGGTTTAGAGATAGTTTCTAAATGCTCAGAAGAGGAAAAACTTGAGCTAGTTTGGAAGCCTCAGAAGTTGTATGTAATGAAGCAAAGATTCTTTAGATTAGGACTCTCTGCCTAGCTGGAAAAGGCAGCCTAGCCAGGGTTGAAAGTCAAATGGGGTAAACTGCAAGGGGTGTCTAACATCGCCCGTCTCAATCCAGAGATTTCTTGAAAAATTGTTAACATTCTAGAACATAAGGGTTTCTTTAGCTCAGACCTTCATACATTTCTAAGTAATGGCATTGCAAATGTATATTGGTGCTTTCTTTTAGAAGCACACTAACAGCTAAAACCTCATTTGCTTACTCTTCAGATATCCTTTGGCTACGCAGTTTGTGATAGAGGGTGTACTTATTGTTTTTAAATGCACTGAGTAAATATAGCCACAGAGAAGCCTAGAATTACCCACTAAACAGCTCCAGGTGATTCTGATGCATGCTCAAGTTTGAGAACCATGGGGCTAGAGCACAGATACAAGATTTCATGCAGCTCCTGAGGCTAAAGTTAGGGAAATGTGACCATAGTGCTTAAAAGCCTAGGCTGGGAACCATTCTTCCTTATCCTACCTACAAGACATAGTCACCAAGTTCTGAACATTTTACCATTTTTACAATAATTTCATTGAGGTATTATATAAATATATATATATATATTTATACACACACACACACACACACAATAAAGAGCATAAATCTCAAGTATAGAGACTGATAAATTTTTATGTGACCACACAGAACAAGATACAGAACATGTTTTCAACGTGAATAAATCTCAAAAATGTGATATTAAGTAAAAAAAGGTAGGTTGGAAGTGACACACAGAGTATAATACTATTTCTATCAAGATTTTAAGTATGTAAAATAATATTATTTATGGGTGTATATATATGGTAGAAAAATATGCATGGGAATTGATACCACGAAAATTAAGACTGAGGAGGCAGAAAAAGAGGGGAATGGGATTTTGGAAGATAAATAGAAAATTTCCAAGTTTGTTTTATCTCATTAAAAAAACAGAAGCAAAAATTTAAAAATTCAGTTTCATCTATTCTGGATATTAGCTACCCAGTGTTTTTTATATTATTTTCTTTTCTAATCTATAAGTTTAAAGAAATTAATTTAAAAAACAATACGACAAAGAATATTCAGGCATATGCAACGGCACAGAGAACGATGAATAATGTATTAAGAGGAGAATTGAAAGGAGAATTGACTCAATCTCTTCACCCAATGATGAATTAGACTAGAAGATCCTGAAGGACCTTTCTATCTCTGACATCTACGATTCCTAAAGAGTAATTTCATTTTTACACCTGTACTGCAATATGATTAATAGCAATAATATTGATAACTTACACTCTTAGAGAGTATACTTCCCTAGCAAGCAAAATGCTTTATAGCTAAGGATTCATCTTTTCTATATAGCAAATAGGGAAAAGTATTATCCCGTTTTATAGATGAAGAAATTGTGGCACACAAGGATACATTTTTGAGAAATCAGGCTCACAGAGTCTTGTTAAATCCTGCTTATAAAATTTTAAGAAAATGGGGTAGATATTGAAGAGGAATAAACATAACTATTAATTTAAACTTCGACAGTTTTGAAGACCATCCCATTCATGACAAATTTATCTGATGTTCCCATTGATTGACTGATTAATTCATTCTTTTATTCATATATTCATTATTCAAACATTAACTGAATCTTTATTAAATGGTGTGGGCTGTGTTAAGACTGAAACTATAAAATCAGATAAGACATGGCCTCTGTCCTCAAACAGCCATGAATGGGGGTGAAACATGGACAAGTGAAATCTGTGATTAACAGTGGCGGGAAAGGAGTTATGGCAGAGGTGTATGTATACTGAGGGGGAATATGATATATAGAGTTGAAAGGGACTGGAGTGTGGATTGTTTAGTGTGTATATGTGTAAGTGTGTGTGTAAAATAAGGAAACCTAATACTGTTACATGCTATTAAGTTTTCCTGAAAAGTTTCAGAGGTATTCTACTCTTCTCCTTCATTTTTTGTAAATCATTAACACGGACACAACATATTTTGAAAACTGAAGTTAATATTCAGTTTTCATTGATAAATAGGAAATTTTGTTTGTTTAAAAAAGAAAAAACACAACCATAGCCTGAAGCTTCTTTAATTTTTGCATTTAACGTGACATAATTTTTCAAAGTGGGTAGTCTTAATCTTTAAAGCCAAATTAATAACCTCCTAGATGATTAAAAATGCATAAGTATGAACATTTAGTAAGATTGCTAAAGCTTTTATCCTTATTAACAAATAAATATATCTGTGGAAGTCAGAGAAATAGTAGCTTCCCTGGAGCAAAACATTTTTAACAATTAGATACCTTTGGTGAGAAACACAGAAAAGGTATGACTGATTGCTTTCCTGGATTAAACTGAAGGTACTAAATGAAAAACAAATTAGGTACAGATGTTCAGTATATTGAGATTAATTTTATTCCTGTGGGTACCATTTCCTTAGCTGCTTGGATTAACAGTAATTTGTTTCTAGAGAAGTGAATATTTGTCAAAAAGAAACAAAACTAAGCCACTCACCACAGTTCAATAAGATTTTCCCATATATGTATTTTGAAAGTGGATAAATGTTTCTAATAAACAAAATGTCTAAGATTTGTATTAATAATGACTTTCTACATATGTAACATAATATGTTACAGTATAATATGTCACTCAACCAAGACATGTCAGATACTGTGTTATATTTTGGGGGGTTCAAAAATAAATAATGCAAGGTTCTCTCCTGGAGCTCCAATCTCATGGGAAAGAAGACAAATAAGCAATGATTACAATACGAAATAATGGTCTCTAGTAGAGACGTGAACAAAATGCTATGGGAACACAAGTTTTTCCTACCAAACAACCTCAAGAAAGATAACTCAATATAGTTCACTAACACACACACACACACACACACACACACACACACACACACACACACACACACACAAAAGCATAATAAATAACACAGGAGAATGATCTTCAGGTCAATAATAATAACTATTTACATGTTATGGTAGTACTTTATAAAACACTTAGGTATTGTTAGGTTTTTGGCCAGCTTTAATGTTCACTTAATATCTTTATCCATGTTCTTTGTAAGCAGTTTAAGAACAGAATCATGTCTTTCACCTTTGCAATCCAATGCCTAGCACAGTAGCCATTACACAGTAATAGTTTTAATATATGTTGAATGAATGCATATACCTGCACATACATGAGTATTGATGATTACATAAATAGCACACTTCTGAAATCACAGATAATAGAATTAAATGGATAGGCAATACTTGATATCTGAGATATCAGAGAGGTTCACTAAACAAAGGGAAATGAAGTTTAATAGGGATCAGTACTGATGGTATTTATTTATAATATACAAATATGATTCTGTTTTTATATTTTCTCTAGGTCTATAGTCATGACTACATAGACATTTCGCAACTACTTACTGAACGAACAGCTCTACCTCCACAATATATCTCTTGGATCCAACTCCTCCTGTCTACAAACCTGAACCATAATAGCTTTCTATGTACCTCTACTCTCTTTCTCTTTCAAAGTAGCTTTAGTTGCCATATTAGTCCCTCTGAAGTACTTTGATTGTGTAACTTTTATTTTCATATTTCCTAAGTGTCTCTCTAGTAGTCAGGACCCTTCATTTAAAAAAATATAACTTACAAAAAAAGCATAGGAAGTACTCAGTACAAAAACCTGGCATTGGCCCACATAAGATAATAAATGGCTAAAAATGAATGAGCTAGGTTGTCTTGGGAAAACTAGTTATGCATGTATTTTAAAATGAGAATGGATTCCTATACAAAAATGTAGTTGTTATATATTAAAAGACTTCAATAGGAAAAAAATATAGGATAATTTTTAAACTATCTCTATTTAGCTCTTTACTGTTGTATACTGCTGGGTTTCTGAGAGCCTTGCTCTATAAAAGCACAGTTTAGGAATCTGCTAATGTTTTGCAAGGAATCTGTATCCAGATTTTTGGGTTCCTTCTCTGTAGTCCCCTTCTCTCCAGGATTTTGCCCTTTAAGTTCCAGCCACTGCTAACTCCAAACTCTATCAGGTTTCTAAGCCTACTTCCTGCTAGGGTTGTATTCTTTTGGATTCCAATATGGAAAATGCCTTTAAGGAAAAAGGCAGGATGAATGTGGGGCCAATTTCACATGCTTCCCTTCTCTGAATGATTGTAGTTTCTTAGATCCTGCCTATACTGATTGTTCTCAATGCCATCAAACACTGTACTGTATATATTTTGTTCAGTTTTTGGAGATGTTTTTGGCAGATGGGCTATTCTAAAATAAGTGATCATGGCCAGAACTTATGCCTAGTTATAAAAGTCTTTTATGGGTTGCTCATTTTTCTGACTTCTTTTATATCTTTAAACATTCCATCAACGGTTATTTTACATTGTTTTTAATGATGCCAATATCTGATATTTTTGATGGAATAAATCTGCTTATTGTTTCTGCTCTCACTCATGGTAGATTGCTTCCTCATGTGTTTCACTGTGAGATCATGTTTGATTTATTTCAATATAGGGAATCGTAGAAGTTTAAGGTGAAAATGTTTTCTCTAAAAAGAATTTGTGCTTGTGTCTGCTCAGAGTCAGTCAGGGTGTGCTACAGACCTGGGACATGTCATCTCCAACTATTCTTTCAAAATTATTTCTATATCCTTCACCATTTTGCTCCTGCCTGAAGTATACTTCCTTGATTTCTTAATAATAGTGCTTCTGTATGAAGCACTAAATCAAACGCAACACCCAGGTTTGATCTGGACAGACAGAGTACTAAAGAATTATTACCTTACTTGTTTTGAAAATTCTACTAATGCTAGTATAGCCTAAAGATATATTACTGCTTTTGGCAAACACGAAAAACAAACCGCAACAGAGATGGGGAAATGCATAACTATCATGAAACTTGAAACTTGCTATTTATGAGATCAGCTATTTAAATTGTGACATGTAAATCATAGTTCTATTTTTTCCTTGACACTAAAAAAAAAAAAAAAAAAAAATCACAATTAACAAAAATAAAGGAGAAACAAAAAGTAAAAGAAAACAATGCATTGCATTTTGCGAAGAGACTTAGAGCTAGCATGTCTGGATGGGCACTCCCCTTCTTCCAACCTTTTTCATATTATACGTCTACAAAACTGTCACACTGTTGGCTCATCAACTTAAATCCTCATTTTTTCCCGCATGATCTGCTGATATTAATTAGGTTCCTCCAACCTACATTTTTGAAGTTGTTTTAAACCTAAATGAATCAAAAAAAAATCTATCAAATTCTTAATATTGGGGCTATTCCTAATCTGAAATGTTTACTTTTTCATGATAACAAGTTAAATAGAGTTACCCTTCCCTAGTGAATAATTTTAACAGCTGACAAGCCTAGGTGAAAGGTTATAGATACCCAAGCTGTAGTTAAATAAAAGATTGACAATGAGAGTGATTTTTTAAAAAATTACTATAATGAAAAGCAAATTCAAGAGCAGTAACTTTGGAAATAACCTGAGAGACCTAACTGATAGGAGCATATAACTAGCATATTGAGTAGTATAGCTCAATGTCAGTCTCTTTTCATGTATTCAAATAATGAAAAGGTATTTTTCTAACCCTCAATTAATATGCTATATCTAGTTCACATTTTTAAATGGGATATAACTCTAATAGTTTCTGCTGGATTAACTAATTTTCATTGCTTTTTTCTCAAAAAAAAAAAAACCCAAAAAACATAAATGTAAGATAACAAAAATAAAAATATCATACACCAGCTATATATTTTATAGACTGAAATTTTATGGTTGGAAAATAATTTTCAGTAAATAAGTCTTTAAATAAATTTAGAAGCTTCCCATTTTATTTTTTTGACATATTTAATTTTAAAAATCTGAGCTCTTGACAATGCCTTTAAAAACTTGAAGTCATTTAAATTGGCAGTATAGATTTTTAAAAAGTTGAAAATACATTCAGATAATAAATTTCTTTTATGCTCCCTAATGCCACTTATTTTAAGAGAGACTACAGATTTTTATTTTAAAAGTAATACTCATTAAGGAAAATTTTTAAACAGTGAAAAGGTATAAGAATTCATATATATTCCCAATATTTAAGCCCAACCACTGTTAACATCTTAATGGGTTTTATTTTTTTGGTCTTTGCTTTTTCTAATGCATAAATTGATTTGTATTATAGTTTAACCATATTGTACATATAATTTTCATTCCTTTTCCAAGACTTAGATCATAAAATAAATTCTATTGTTTGAAGAACTTGGATACACGAAAGTAGCCACTGAGGGTTATCTATGCTTTACTATCTGCAGTTTAAAGACTGTTTTTAGCGGAAACACATGAAATTAAGAGTCATATACTTCTGATTTCTTTATTATCTGTCCATTGAACAGTTCCATTAACCAACTAACAAATACCATGCAAAAAAGTTTATGCTTCAAAGTAATTTTACATCTCACCTTTTGAGCTGCAAGATGGAGGGCTGTTCTCCGGCTATGGTCAGTTTTATTGACATCTGCTCCTGCCTTCAAGAGAGCATCTGCACAATCCAGTCTGTCAGCCAACACACAATACATAAGTGGTGTTCTCCCAAATTGATCTTCTTTGTCTTTAAGGGCAGAGTTTCCTATGAGTATAAGAAATAGTGATATTTGATAACTGTTGCTATTACTAATATGACTAGGAACTACATTTACTGTTTGTTGTCAAGCACTGTGCTAAATGCATTAAACACTTTATCTCATTTTCACTTACCCTGTGAGTTAGTGTTACCATCCCTTTATTATAGGAAACTGAGACTCAGAGAAGTTAAGTAACTTGTTTACATTACACTGATATGGGATGGTGAAGCTACCATTCAAAATGATTGTTGACCATATCTTAACTACTATGTTATGCTAAATTACCATTTTGAGTTATGAAGCTACTTATTTTCCTCCCTCACTCCTTTCTTTTGCCAACAAATACTTAGTGCAGACCATATCCTAGGCAATGTATGTTTTGGTATGGTTTTGAGAGATACAAAAATGAATCATAGTTAGTTTTCCATTTTAGACAATATGGAGCAAGTGCCTACTACCCTAATCCTGCTAATTACAACTAAACATTCCAGGCAAAATATATGAAAGGTGGAGAAAAGGCAGATTGGCTACGAAACTATGAAACTCCAGAAACAACCTGATGGTGAGTTCCCTGAAGGTTTTTTGTTTTCATTTTTTTGCCTCTTCTGTATAGCCAGCATGGGTGTTAAAAGAAGCCCACCACAAACACCAATGGGCAAAGACACAAAATTATGTCACTCTCTCCAGTCAAAAGATTGGGAAGAGGGCAGCCCTGTAGGAGTGAACTCTCTTGATTATACCTGCTCTACTCAAAGCACATACAACAAAAGAAACTGCAATTCCTTTTACCCAGCTGGGTACTTTACAGACTGTGGCAAGGAGCCCTATGAACCACTGTGCCCTGAATTAAGCAAAGAATAGCAATGAGGTGGTATCTTATACCTTTCCAACTAGATAATGGGGAAGTATTATGGAGAGAAAGAAGTTGGAGAAAGCAATTCTTAAATAGATGCATGAAGTCTGAGCAGTTCATGTGTTAAACTGACCAGAACCAAAATAGCAAAATATCTAAGATTTAAATTCTGTATAGAATACTGCCCAGGTTCTAAATTGGCCTGGTTAGCACAGAAGTGGGATAAGAACAGAAGAGGCTTGCAAGAGCTCGGAAAAATAATTAGACATTTGAATTAAAGTCCAAAAAATTGGAACAAAATGTTCATTAAAAATCTACATAGATTGTCGGTCTATTAAAATAGTAGATTTAAATAGGATGCAGAGTCTCATAACATAATACACAAAAGGTCCACGATATAATCCAAAATTACTAGACAAACCAAGAGCCAGGAAAATATTTACTTAACCAAGAAAAGACATTCAACAGGCACCAACACTTTGATGTACAGATATTAGAATTATCTGACAAAGATTTTAAAGCAACTATGATAAAAATGACCCAACAAGCAACTACGAACACTCTTGAAACAAATGGAAAATTAAAAAGTCTTGGCAAAGAAAGAGAAAACATAAAGATGAATCAAATGAAAATTTTAGAGTAATAAACATTTAATAAGTAAATAACCAAAAAAGGAACCAAAATAAAAAATTCACTGAATAGGCTCATAGCAGAATGGAGATGACAGAGGAAAGAATTACTGAACTTTATGTAGACCAACAGAAGTTATTCAATCTGAACAACTAACTTACAGAAAATACATAAACAAAAAGAATCAACAGTCTTAGGGCTCTGTAGGACAATAGGAAGTATCAACCATTCATGTCATCACAGAAAGAGAGAAAAAAGAATGAAGGGCTGCAAACATATTTGAAAGAACAATGGCTGGAAATGGGCCTAAATTTGGTGAAAGAGACAAATCTACAGATTTAGGAAGCTGAGTAAAGCTCAAATAGAATAAACTCAAAGAAATCCATGCTGAGTCAGTCATAATCAAATTTTTGAAAACTAAAGATAAAGGAAAAAAATCATGAAAGCAGGCAGAGAGAAACAACATATTATCTATAGGGGAACAACAATTGAAATTACAGTATATTTCTATTGAGAAACTATAGAGCCAGAGGCAACAGCAGAACATTTTTCAAGGGTTGGAGGAGAGCTGTCAACCTGGAATTCTACAACCAGTGCTTGCCTGGGGCTGGGAGTGGGGGGAGGTGGTGGGGCAGAGCAGTATTTAAGGAGTCATAGAAAGGGTATAGGGTTTCTTTTGGGGGTAATGAAATTGTTCTAAAATCAATTGTAATGTTTGTACAACTCTGTGAATTGTACATTATAAATTGGTGAATTATAGCATGTGTCTATGGTGAATCTCAATAAAAGTGGTTACGAAAAGCTCCACTACATATAAATTAAAATGGAATACTAAGACATTCAAGAAATGCAGAGGAAGACAGGAAAGGGAACAAAGAGAAATGAAAAACAGAGAGAATAAACAGTATACAAATAATAAATTAAAAATCTTAAATCCTAACATTAATAATTTAAGGTAAATGGTATAAACACACCAGTAAAAAGACAGAGATGGATTTTAAAAAGAGGACCCAACTATATGCTATTTATAAGACACTCACTTGAAATATAAGTAGGTCAAGAGTAAAAGAATGAGCACAGACATACCATATAAACACCAATCAAAAGAAAGCTAGAGTGATTATATTAATATCTGATAAAGTAGACTTCGAAGCAAAGACAATTACCAAGGACAAAGAAAAATGTCATATAATGATAAAAGGATCAATTCACCACGAATACATAACAATCCTAACTGTGTATGTACCAAAACACAAAGCTGCAAAACACATGCAGCAGAAACTGATAGAATTGTAAGAAATACTTGAAAAATTCACAATTATAGTTGGTAACTTCAACACCACTCTTTCAATAATTGCTTGAGCCACTAAAATGAAAATCAGCAAGGACCAAGAATAACTGAATACCACCATAAAACAGCAGAATATAACTGATATTTACTGAATATCTCACCTAGCAACAGCCATATACAGTCTTTTAAAACACCCATAGGACATTCACCAAAATAGATCATATGTTGGGTCATAAAACAAACATGAACAGTTTCAAAGAAGTAAAGTCATACAAAGTATGTTCTCTGAAATAATGTAATTAAACTAGAAATCGATAACGAAAGATAATGGGAAATCAGTGCATATTTGGAAATCAACGCATAGATAATCCATAGGTCTGTGAGAAATCTCAAGGGAAATTAAAAAACATAATTAAATGAATGAAAATAAAAATACTGTTCCTACTCTACACATGAGGAGGGCTTAGAAGGAAATAAATAACATTGAATACTTGTATAAGAATAGAAGAAGTTTCAAATCAATGATTTATGCTTCTACCTTAGGACACTAACAAAAGCAGAGCAAATTTGACCCCAAAGGAAGTACATAATAAAGATAAGAGCATAGATCAATGAAATTAAAATGAGAAAAACACTAGAGAAAAATCAATGATGCTAAAAGTTGGTTCTTGGACAACATCAGTAAAATTGATAAATCTCTGATTAGTTGAACATTAAAAACAAGTATACAGGCATATCTAATATCAGGAATGAAAGTGGGAATTCACCACAGAGCCTGCAGACATTAAAGGGAAAATAAAAGAATACTATAAACGATAAACAATTTCATGCCCATAAATTCATAATTTAAGTGAAATGGCAAAATAAATAGATACACAGATCAATAATACAGAATTGAGAGTACAGAAATAGACCTATATCTGATCAATTGATTTTTGACAAAGGTGCAAAGGCACACAAATGAATAGTCTTTTACATAAATGATGCTGGAAAAATTGGAATCCATATACAACCCCTCCACCCAAAAAACCAAACAAACCCAAAACTCTTAACTTATACTTTCACCATAACAAAAATTATCTCAAAATCAATCATAAATTTAAATGTAAAACCTCTAGAACTACATAAAAGTTTTAGAAGCAAACAAAGGTGAAAAATCTCTGTAACCTTGGGTTAGGCAAAGATTTCTTAGATATGAAACCAAAGAACAAGCCATTAAAAAACTGATAAATTGGATTTTATCCAAATTAAAAACTCTGTTTGAAAGACACTGTTAAGAAAATAAAAAGACAAGCCACAAATTGGGAGGAAATATTTCCAAAACATGTATTTTATAAAGTCTTTTATCCAGAATAAAGAATTCTTACAATTGGATAAGAAAAAGACATAATGAAATTAAAGGATGGTCAAAAAGTTTGAATAGATATTTCACCAAATAAGCATATGAAAAAATGTTCAACATCATTAATACACAGGGAACATCAGACCACACATCTATGAAAATGGCTAAAACAACAAAACCAAAAACAAGCCTGACAACACCAAATGCTGGTGAGGATGTTAAAAAAAAAAAACTAGAACTCTCAGACATCACTGATAGGAATACAAAATGGGCCACTATGGAAAACTGTCAGTATCTTATTAAATATATACTTACTACATGGCCCAGTAATTTCTCTTCTAGATGCTCACTCAAGGGAAACTTATGTTCACATAAAAACCTGTATGTGGATGTTTATGGAAATTCTATTTATAATTGCTAAAAACTAGAAACATCTCAGTTGTCCTTGAACTGGAGAACAAAAGAGTCTATATAGTTCATCCATACAATGGAATATTGCTTGGCAATAAAAAGAAATAAATTAGGGATCCATTCAACAAAAGGGGAAAAAATTTCAAACGCAATATGCTAAGCAAAGAACTCAGTCCCAAAAAGTACACATATTGTATGATTCACTTACAAAGCATTCTGGAAAATGTAAAACTATAGGGATTGAAAATGGAGCAGTGGTTACCAGGGGCTGAGATGTAGGGAGGCATAAAGGGACATGAGAATTCTTGGATATGATGGAACTGCTCTATATCTTGTTGTGGTGGTGATTACATGACTATGTATTTGTTAAAATTAAATAACTGTACATTATAATGGTGAAATTTACAGTATTTACTGTATTATACCTCAACAAACTTAACAAGAATAACAACAACAAAAAATATTGTAGCTACTTACATCACAGACAATGATCAGGGTAGACTATACTAGCAGAGGGTAATCATGTACGTGTTAAGCATGAGGGAAGCCAGTTACTTTCAAGGTGTTTTGACATGAACCCTGCTAATGGGGGAAGAAAACCGACCAAATGAAATATTTTCTTTGGAGAAATATGTTAAATGAAGAAGGAGAAGGTGTTACACTTCTATCTGAGCTGTTTTGTGCCTGAAACTAAATTACAGTTTAGTTCTAAATATTTCAATATACATTTAAATCTCAGGTATATTGGGACCCAGAAATGCTTTATAGCTTTTCAAATAACTCACTGCTAATCCATGTTTCCATGTATCCTGGTAATAAAGCAAGAAAGGTCATTGTTCTTGAAATTTAAAAGAGCCTTACGAATATATTCAAATTGTGTATAACTCCTTGAGAAGGCAGGTTTTCTTTTTCAAAATCTTGGTTTTGAAGATGGATGCAAGTTCTACATTTGATTCAACATATGTGATAATAGGAGCCCCTGTGCAAAAGTCTTGTGAGTGGTAAAACAGTGCTAGGTATTATTCTCTCCATAAGGGCCTCCGTTATCTAATCCAGAAGATTCCAGAGATTTTATCACTACATTTATAGATAAAGACTCATTTAAACCCAAACTCATGTAAAGAACTAAAATGCATTATGGATAGAGAATGTTTCTTTTATCTTTTCAGCCTTTCTGGAGTCAGAATAATACTAACAGAGAATATGCTTTAACAAGGCTAGTTCCTAGTTATCTTTCATTATTAAACAACTCTCTACCAGCATCTTATTTGTTAGTGCTAAGCAAGAAGTAATACCTAGTATTAGCAAGATGATGGTAATTCGCATTATAATTTTCCCCTAGAGCGTGATTCCTCCTTGAAAGCTTTAGTAAGTGAGAGGATTTAGGAACTGTGGTCACAGGAACAAATGTTGAGAAATGGAGGCAATCATCACATACTGAGATAATCCTAACTGATTAGACCTCTCAGGCCCAAAGTGAAGTCAGCACCATGGGGTTAATAGGTAACTCTATCTTCTAGGAAACAACTTTAGAACAATTGTTATTCTCTTCCCAAGTCTGCTGTAATACACAGGGAAACTTCAACCTTCTCTTCAATACCTGACATACTTTGTTTTTTGTGTAACTGGTATTTATACTTCCCAACAGAGAAGATTTAGTTGGGTTAGGTCACCACCATTCAATATGTTGTGCCTATAAGGAAAAATTTGTGTATTTGAGGAAATTGAAGGCATGTATCCCCTAGAAATGATTAGAAAAAGCAGCATTCAGCCTCCCTTGGGTTCTGTTTTGAGTTGCTGTAGAGGGAAAGTGACTTTATGGCTAGTTTCTCAGTAATGAGGGTCTTATCAGGTTCTGAGCTTCCTGGCTAACTGAGAGAGGCCTGTGCCTTTATCTACCTACCCTACCCTGCTTCTTAGTTTCCTCAATTCTAAAATTCGACCAATACCTGTCCAGCCTACACATTAACTTATTTTGATGTTCCGGTATAACGACTTATTGATAGGAAGGGTTTGGTAACCACACCATGTACAAGTATAGGACTTACAGTGTAAACTAATATTCACTGGATGGCAGTGCACTTAAATTAGCATTCCTATCAGGAACAGCTAATAAAGAAAGCAGCTGGCTAGTGTGCCGTGTTGTTTTAATTATTCCGGCAACTGTAGAGATAGCCTCTAATCCATGACCAACTGGTGCCTGCTTAACTGGAGCTGGCATTCTGCATGTGCTCAGCCTGAGCATAGCTCAGAAAACTAAGCTGGAACCAGGACTGGAAAACCATTACTCTACTGCATTCAGTTAAAGTTTATTTGAAGCAGAAGAGTCTGTATGTACTGTGTGTGGTATGTGTGAAAATCAGAGTTCCAACTCTAGCAGTTACAGGAAATGACCGTCACCTGTAGTGACCACTGTGCCAGTCTACACAATAGCTATGGCATCATACTCTCCAACACTAGCAAATTCAGCATTCTCTACTGATTTCTTATTTGCTTGTTCTGAAATGTTACCTTTGTGTGGCATCAAAGATGCATTTCCTCTGCTTTCACCCATTTCTTATGTCACTTCTTTTGTCACATTCTTGGGAAGGCATTTATGGTCATTTAAAAAATATTTGCTTATTGTTATAAAGTCAACATGTGAACAATGGAAAGAACATAGAGTTCGTAATCAAAAGATTTGGTTTAACTCTCAACTTTGCAGTTCTTAGCTTTGCAACTGAATTTCTTAACATTTAAATTTCAGTATCTTAACATATAAAATAAAAATAACAATAACATGGAACATATATTTTTGAGGGCACTTGAGAGTTTATAAAATATTTTTACATACTCCTTCATAATTGTTGTGGAATCTTAAAATATTATTTATACTTATTGCTATTTTGAAATCATGATAGTTTTTAGATCTGCCATTAGATTTTGCTACTTAATGTGTTAATAAAAAGTGATTGCAGGTATACTGCTATATCATAATTTAAAAATCCTTTGATAACTGCATTTCAATATAGCTGATTTTCTTTGGATTCCTATATATTATATTTAAGCTCTTAAAAACACATTTCTGAGGAGGAGTCTATAAGCTTTACCATATTGCCAAAAGGACCTGTAGCACAAAAAAAGTTAAGAGAATTCCAATCTAGATAACCATTAAGTCCATTGGTCAAGGTTTAGACCTAATCAGTTTTCTTTCTTTTCTTTCTCATTCTCTGTACATTCATACATATGAATATGCTTATGTATGCAGAAATAGCCTCACAGTTAGTATTTAAAAGCTCAGGCTTTGGAATCTGACTTCCAGGCTTCAATTTTAGTTCTGCTACTTATTAGAGAAGTAACTTAATCTCAATGCCTCAGGTTCCTCATGAATGAAATGAGAATAGTAATACCCAAAACTCTTTGTAGTGTTTTACTATTGAATGAGTTAATGAGTTGCTAAACATCTAATATACTGCCTGGCACATATAATTTAAATTTATAAATGCTGGCTAATTTTATTACTATTATTAATATGAATGCACATACATGTACGTATACTGATACACGCATATGTATGTAAGAAAGCATTTATAAAACATTTAGTGACACTAACATCCAAGGTCATTATAGAGATAAAGGAGGAAGTATCCTGAAATGATGCCACTACTGTACAACTTATGAGGCTCCTTGCCACCTAACTACTGTGCTCGGGAGATGTCGTAAACAAAGAGGGAACATGAGTCAGAGAAACTTATACTTGCTCAGAACATGCTCAGGAGAACAAAAGTTATGGTAGAAACAGAATGGTGCTGCCTGGTCATTCAACCACTGCCAGTAACCCCAAACACTATAGCAGTAATGACAATATCAACCATTACACACTATGCATATTTACAAACAATTTAGTTTAGCTTTTACAAAAAAAATAGTATTTTGTTGTTGTTGCATTTAGTGCTTTTTCATTTTAAAGCATTTCTGAAACTATGTAAGATTTGATTATTTTACTGGAAGTCCAACCTGATATAACAATAACAATAATAAGGTCCTATTTATTGTCTACTATGTGTCAGGTGTGATGGTGGATTTTTTAAAAGATATAATCAGCATATAACATATTAGTTTCAGGTGCACAACATGATTTGATATTTGTACATACTGCCAAATGATTACAGTAAGTCTAGTTAACATCCATTACCATAGTTACCATTTTTTTCTTGTGATGAGAAATACAATTTTCAAATATACAATACAGTAATATTAACTATAGTCACCCTAGATGTTTTAGAGTCATTATCTAATTCTCACATATGCAGAGTATGATAATCTATACTTTGCAGATGAGGAAACTGAGCCTCAAAAAGATTAAGTGGCTTAGCCAAGGTAATACGGTAATAAATGACAAAGCCAGAACTGAAAATTCAGGTTTATCTGACTCTAAAATCCAAAATCTTTCTAGTACATTACATTACATTGTACAGTATTGAAATGAATCTATGAAATTCTATTATCAACTGTATCTCTGATATTCACTCAAATTATTTAGGTTTGATATTAAGAGAAAAGCTACATATCTCTATAAATGATAACTATAACATATAAGAATTTTACTATGTATGTTTATGCTTTCAGGGCCCAAGACTGAGCCCTAATTCATTGAATCTAAGATGTAATGAATTATGTTAAAACATTAATCCATTGTATTAGGTTAAACACTAAAAATTGCTACTAAAATTATGTCTTGCTCAGGGAAAGCCTCTTCAATCCTCCACTGGGACAATGGGCAGCACAGAAAGTGTTCGATTTTAATTAGTTGTATATGTAGAAAGACATTCTCATCTGTTTCCATGGAGTCAAACACATCACTGACATACTTCTCCATGGAAACAGAGAAGGGAAAATAGAAAATGCTAAAGTGAATGAATTCACTGAGCAGTTGGTGAGCAAGATTCAAGAAAAATATAATTCGTCTGTAGTACTATGTTACTAGTTTAGAAAAGAGAAACGTGCTACATAAAAGAATATATAAGATACATTGAAATTAAATAAGTTATTTTAGTAGGACTATACAAATATTGGGAAATACCACAGAGCAAAGATATTACTGTTTCTGCACAAAAGACACAACAGCAGAATTCTTAAAAGATGAGCAGTGTTACAGCTCAAAGTCAGTAATGAGACAAGATGATAGAAAACATAGGAAACCAATTTATAAATATTTTTATCATCTTTATACTGGTTTCACATCATTTTTTTTTTAAGGATTTTTTTCTTTGGGGATATAATATTATAGGAATATTTCAAACTTTATTATATAATGTATTAGTTAATTAGTATGATTAAGCCTGTATAAGTGTTTTTAATTTACAACATAATGCACATTGTTTCCTTTGAAGGTTATATTTTTAATTAAAATAATAAAGAATTCACATTATAAGATATTTTCTCTTAGGTATCCTGACTTAAAAAAATTATTTTCCATTGAAATTTAGTCCTGACCTGCCTCTCAATTCAGTTCAACTCGATTCCCATTTAATCCTGGCCCTCAAGATGATTACAGACTTTTTCGAAGGAAAGATACTTAAAAGAATGTAATATTTATTCATTCATTAACAAATATTTCTCATGTGCGTACCATATGCCAAGTACTGTGTTGGATTTTGTGAATATAGTGATGAATTAAACAGACACTGTCTATACTCATGGAGGCTACTGGCTTACAGAAGAGATACATTACAGAAGAGAGTCATGCATATAAATATACAGTTACAATCTGAGACAAGTTCTATGAAATAAAACTATAGAGTTCCAATAGAGAACACAATGAACAAGTTTCATTAAGACTGGATGGTTAGTGCAGGCCTTTTTGAAGAAGCGACTGGAACGCTGAGATCTGAAGGATGAGTAAGAGTTAGTCAGATAGAGAATGGGGAGAATGATATTTTAGGCAAAATCCCTGGGATGGAAAAGGGGTTGGAAGGTTTGAGAAACTGAAAGAAAGCAAGTTTTTCTTGGAAGGGAGTGGTGAAAGGTGAGGTTGGAGAGGGGAAAGGTATAGGTACACTTTTAAATTTTATTCCAAATACGATGAGAAGCAATTAAAGAGTTTTGTGCAGGAAAATGACAAAACTGTATGCACAACTTTCAGTACAAGTAAACATGGAACATTTAGCAAGAACATTTCAAAGAAGCAGAATGAAATTATAGTGTTTAAGATTTATACCTAGATGGTAAAACTATACTGTCATTACTATCATAAAAGTCAAGATAGAAAATTACTCCAAGGGGCAGGGAAGGATGCATTAAGGGCTTCTGGGGGAACAATGTTGTCTCTTGACCTAATGGTGGTTACATGGATGTTTGCTTCATATTTATTTGATAAACTGTACCTGTAAGTCGTATATATCTTTTTATACGTATATTTCAAAATAAGGAGGTATGCTTTGTTTTCTTTTAATAAAAGAGTAGACTGAGGTAAAGTAGTGGAGGCAATGGGTACCGACAGCTCAAGAAGCTTGGTTTTGGTGATAGAGAGTGATAATTATCTCCATATCCATTCTCTGATTTTTTCTTTTTATGCATTGAGCACCCTGAGCTTTAGCTGAGCATGACGCCATAGAGGGAGAGACTTTTTTTCAGGCTCTTTTGTCCTGGGTGTGGCTCTGTGTTTAAGTCCAGTGCATCTCCTGAGTGACAAACTGCTTTCCTGCACTCTCTTCCCGCTGGCTGGGCTATGACTACAGTGTAAGTATCTGCCTTTGACCCAGAGATGGCAGCCACATGTTGAGAATGGCAGAGCCGTGCCCTAGCAGCATCTCTGGATTTTGTGAAGCAGAGATGTCTATCCATCATAGGCTGCCTACTTACCTTTGTACTATTTTGTGAATGAAATATACTTTTACCTTATTTAAGTCACTGTTATAGCAGTTTAGCCTGTGCAGTTGAGAAGGAAAGTTGAGAAATATGGCAATACCTAGAGGGAGATGAAAGAGATTTGTAAGTAATAGAGACAACAGAGCATGTTTAAATGTTGATGGGTAGAATATTGAATAGAAGAAAAGGTTGAAGATGTAGTAATCGGAGATTTAAAAAAATGGAGCAAGGTCCCTGAGAAGACAGGAGGGATAGAATATGGAGCGTGTGTGGAAGAACTGACCTTTGACAGAAAAGGATATTTGCTTTGTTTTAGCAGAAAGAGAGAAGATGGGTGCAGAAGTAGGTTGATTTGCAGATATCATGCTGAAAGATGAGTTCTTATTTAAAGTTTTCATTTTCTGTAGGAACATAAAGTGTTAGGTGACAATGGAGAGAGGGAGAATGGGCAGTCAGAGGTTCAGTAGAGTGAGAAGGTATGAAACACTCATTATGTGAAAATGTGTTCTGAGCAGAAAGTACTGAGTATCCTCTGGAAGTGGGTAATCATTAATTTAGGGTGCTACCAATCTTCCAGACAGGTTAAATTGTCCAGTGGTTGGCAGAGAAGATGGACTAGGTCCATCCAGAACTGGGGCTTGCAACTGCCAGATGCAACAGAAGGTGAAGAGAAAAGATAATTTTTCAAAGAGAAGTATTTTAGTAATAAGATTATGGAATCAGGACTGAATAGGGGAGAAGGTAAAGACAGGAGACTGATAGTTGAAACTGGAGAAGTTAATGGATTATGGAAGTCTCAGTGAAAAACTATTGAAAAAGTATTGTTTTCATTAGCAAGTGAACTGGAATTGAAAGAGTTTCAGTTGGATGGTGCAATGTGTGAATGGATGATTCAGAGGTACTCAAGATGTCAAATCCCAGGGAGTAACTGTGAATATAGAAAGCTGAGGTGAAGCTGAAGCATCATGTGATAACATCTCTGATAAAGAAATCTTCACAGCATATGGTATAAGGATTCTGTCTTTGAAGATAAATAGGAGTTTGTTTAGTAGAGAAGAGAGTAAGGGGGGAGAAGGTAGAAAAGAGGAGAGGAAACAGATGTATACATAAAAGACAAAATTCACCGCAGACTGGGGAATAGAATGCCTAGCCAGAGGTTAGGGTGTATGGGTAGAAATTCCTGAATAAACTGGAAAGGTAAGATGAAAATAAATTCTGAAGGAACAGGTATGAAAGCTCAAGCAGTGTGGACTTTACTTTTATTTATTCTCTTTGGGACTAATGACTTGTTTACTGGTGAATTTGTGGGTTTTACGACTCTGGGAAATTCTTATCCATTGTGTCCTTGAATATTGTTTCTGTCCCATTCACTTTGTTCTCCCTTTCTAGAACTTCTGTAATGGACCTATCTCTATATGAATGATAGGCAGAACATTGAATCAATTTCAACCAATTGAATCAATGATAGAAAAAACATTGAATCGATTTTAAATCATTAAAATTTAAATTATTTGTAAACTTTAGTACTTTTGGTATATAGTAAATGTTAAAGATCATTATTTACTATGTCATCTTAGATATCTGTTATTACAAAGATGAAATAATTCTCTTGGCATCTTAGAGTACATATCCAGGTTCAATTCCAAACGCACAGATATTTCTCATGTACTTTTCACCTAATTTTAATCCATATTTTTAAGTTTCAGGACTTAATTTCTTTCTTGTTTAAGTTCTGGAACAAAATGTAAATAATGACATATTTCTATTAAAATGTGTAAGTACAGTGCAAATTAAAACTAAGGTTAACAAACTTCCTTAGGACAAAGTTATTTTTAAAGTTTCTGTATTTACAGGGACTGCTTACCTACAATGAGCCTGTGAAGAGCTCCCTTATCTCCATTAATAGCAGCAGCATGAACTTGAGATGTTAATGAGGAACCAGTAAAGAACAAGTTCTCTGATTTGTTCATAGTCTTCTCAACAACTGGAGCAACCTGAAATAATGATTTAAACCATGAGGAGACATTTCTGAAAGCTGTCTTATCAGTTCTAAATGGGTATATTATAAATATGATTTACTAGAATATGTGACTAGGATTAGAAAAATCTGCAGTCCTAGTCCTAGAATTGTTATAATGTGGCAAATTAGGGGGCTCTTGGTACAAAATTGTGCATCTGTAAAATAAGAGGGTTAGATACATCTAAGATTCCTTCTCAGGAGCTATCTGAGGAAAAAAAAAAAAGGAGGCTTGATATTTAACATGAAGCACAGGACCCCCAAAATCACATTGATTTCTAAGTTAATATAATTTGATTCCACATAACACTAAACCTTAGAATTAATATCGGGAATAAAGGAGATGACCAGGCCACAAAATGGGTATGATGTGAATTTAATTGTTAGGTCAGAATTAACTAGGTTTAAGGGCTAAATTAAAAAGTACCTAGTTCTTTTTTTCATGCAGACAAAAGGAGGAATTTTTATTTGTTCTCTCCATATGTCCATCAGGGAAACATATCCATCCCAAGATCTTGACCTTAGGATCCTACTTGGAATATCACATCATCAGGATTAACCTTCTTTCATTAAGGAAAATTTTGTCCTGACCGGTATTCAGATATGATTTACTAGAACTGTCTAGAAATACATTATCTACATAGGAAAATAATGAGTTCTCTATCATAAGAGTATTTAAGCAAAAGCTGGATTCTATCAGAAATGCAGCAAAAATTCAAGCTCCTCATGAGAAGGAAAGAGGGGTAGTTCCATCAGTAATCTTAAACTTTCTTCCTAAACGTAAGGTGTTATATCAAAGTTTCCAAGTTGAATGCCTACAAGGACCAAGGAGGTTAAAAAGTTTAAGAAACATAGGGAGTCATGGGGAGCACAGCAAACTGGAACATACATAGCTATCTAAAGAGAGCAACTGTTAATTGGCTACGGTTAATAGCTGTCATAAGGGTAGGCAGGCCCTCTTCTGATTTCACCAAAAAGCGTCACTTCAATCTCCATGAATCCCGAGAATCCGGAAGTTTTGTAAGATAAATTTATCGTTGCTGATGAGCTAGTACTTGTTGAAACTGACAAGGATTTTTGATTCAAATGCTAAGAGTGAAAGTGTTTTCTTAATTTTGGTAAAGGTTAGTTCATGTCTTTATTTTATATGGGCACTGTGAGACACTTCTGTCATGACTGAGCATGTCTTTCATGTCAGAAAAACCACTGTCATGTGCAGGATTATATTAAAGTGACCTGAAAGAATCTACAAAACAGAGGTGGAGGTGGAACACAGGAGAGGAGTAACTGTACTTGTGCTCTAGGTCCTGTTAATAATTAGCAGCGTGCCCTTAGGCTACCTTGCCTCTGATTTTCTGTAAAATATGAAAATGCAAAAGGTAGACTATGTTAATTAATTAAAAAAGCTGAGTACCAACTATGTGCTAGGCATTGTTCTGAACTCTGATAAGTTAAAATGTCATTTTAGATTCTAAGTGATCAGAGTTTTAGGCCCATCTGAATCACACACATACACATACACAAATACCTCCAAAACTCTTCATACTCTTTGAAAATATACTAAAAATTAGATCTCAGTTATATAAAGTTATATACATTTCACCAACAGGTATATGTATAGTTGTTCAGTAAATGTTGAATGAAAAGTTACAGGTTGAGTACTAGGTCCTGAGGATCAAAGTTTAATTTCTTGGAGTAATGTGTTCATATTCAGTGTCTGCTCAAACTCCCCATCTCTGTCTCCCCTGTCAGAGAGGAAGATGAGTGGCATAGAGAAGGGCACTGGACTAGGAGACAGGAGACTTAATTAAAAGTCTTGGTTCTGCCCCTATCTAATTTCATCACCCTGGGAAAGTGATTCCCTAGAATCAAAACCACTTTAATTATAAAACGCCATAAAATGCAAAGGTATCATCATCATTACTAATTATAAAACAAGCCAGTGTAATAAATGTTCTAATAATTATAACTGTACAAAACTAGTGGTGCTGTAGTCACGAGCAAAGGAAGAGTAATTCTGATTAGGATTAAAGGTTTGGTTGCTTGGGAAGTTCTGAGACAGTGACAGTTGAGATGGAAGGGGTTAAGGCCATTCCAGGCAGCAGCAAAGTTGGAGCAAAGGCGAGACATAGGGGCAACCACAAAAAGCAGAATGCCTCTCGGGTACTAAGTAGTGATTGTCCACCTACCATTTGGGAAATCTGGACCTGGCTGGTATTTGTAGATGAGGCTTGAGAGCTAACTGGGACCAGATTAAGATCCTCAACTGCTTGGCTAATGAATGTCATACCTTGTGGGGAGCGATCCATGCATTATCAGCAATTACTCTCACACTTGAGCTTCTTCAGTTTACAACGTGCTTTCCCATCCTACCTGGATCTACTCCTTACACGAGCCCACAGAGACAATTAGGGATAAGTCATTTACTTATTTAGCTGAGGCCCTGAGAGGTGGCTCCGACTTTTTAACGCAGTAATTAGCGCAGAAAGAAGAGGCAGCAGGCGAGGCGGTCAGCGATGGAGGCTCCGGCCACAGCCCAGGTCAGGTGGGCCCTGAGACTGAGGCAGGGGCCAAGGCAGTGCAGATTGAACGGAGCCTCCCGAGCCAGGACCCCTCCTACTCACCCTTGCCTCCTCCAGGACTCACGTCCCGGGGACGACTCCAGGAGGCACGACCCCACACTGGGCCGCCCCTCCCGCCAGGACAGTACACTACATCTGGCTGGAACCCCACCACCGCGCTGAAACTAACAGAGCCCCTCGGAAGGCCGCCCAAGACGGTCGACCGCACAGCCTTCTGGGAGTTGTAGTTCTCACCCTCTGTAACACAGTGGTGCACCAGCTCGCCGCCCTTTTTATCCCACAGGGCTCCGCGCGCAAAGGACTCGGTGGACCTGAACCGAGAGCCTTATGGGAAAGGAGTTCTGGATACCAGATGAGATGTTCAGTAAGAGTGGTGCAAGACTACATTTCCCGATGTACTCCGAAGTGGGCAGGACCCGGAAGTGAGGGTTGCGAGGCCTCTCTGGAAGTTGTCCCGGGTGTTCGCCGCTAGAGCTCCGGGTCGAGAGGACGAGGTGCTGCTGGCCGGGAGAATTCTCCGCTGCCACCGGCTCCCGGAGCCCAGCCCTTTCCTAACCCAACCCGACCCTGCCCAGTCCCAGCAGCCAGCGCTTGCCCCTGCCGCGGATCCCAGCGTTACCATGAATCCTGCCGTCTTTCTATCCTTACCCGACCTGAGATGCTCCCTGCTGCTCCTGGTGAGTGAGTGAAGGAATGACAGACCCTTCAACAGACGCAGGGATGGCCTCCCGCTCTCACTGAGGGGCAACACAGCTGCCCGTACTTTGCTTTAGAATCTTTTTCTCCGGTGGCGAAGAGTGCACTCTCCCTGCTGCCTTCATTCTCGGCATCCATCTGTCCACTCTCCAGGCCTGGGGTCCCCGAGGCCTGAGAAAACACGGTCGGAGGGAGGTTGAGACCTGTAAACAGAGGAATTAGCCCTGAGAGAAGGATACGGGGGAGGCTCACAGCAAGGAGCTCCCCTTTTTCCCGAAGTACGGTGGTGGTTTCAGACTCGAGAGCTCCTGGACCGGGTGGTAGCCTGAATCGAAAAAGACAGGCAATAGACCTACTGTCCCCTCTTACCCCTCCTTTTGGAAAGGGTATGAGGCCGACAGGTGCTGGGGTCGTGTGAAGCTCACTCTGGAGTCCTGAAACAGTGCCCGGGTTGGCAGAGCCCTCTGTTGTGGCTTGATGTGATTGGTTTGGAACCCGGAACTGTAGACTTGTGGTGTCCACTGGGGGGAATAAAGGTGGAGGCTATTATTATCTGAAAACCTCGACTCAAGGCCTCCCTCAATTTTTGTTACAACCCCTCCTCCCTACCCCCACCCCCAATTTAAGCAGAGTTCTTCAGCGCTCCTGATTTGAGAATTACCAGATCTTTTGCATTCATATGTACTCATTCCTTAACTCCCTCACCTGCTGAGCTCCAGCCCATTTATAAAGAAATCTTTCCCTTTTCTTCTAGAGTATATCTTGAGTGCACAACCCAAGTAATCCAGGCTGCAGGTCAAATTGAGGCAAAAGTGGAGGACTACCTATAGGAAAAAATGACATACCTCTAATTGAGTTGTTACTATAATACAATATTTGAAAAAAGTTTAATTGTACTAGATTTTTTAAAAGCCAAATTTAAGATGGACATTAAGTCAAAAGCATTTTCTTTACAATTTAAGAAACATAATTAAGTGACTCAGAAGTAGTCATATAGCTAGTTACCAGCAGCACTAGGACTTGAATGAGGTCTTTCAATTTGTGCTTATTTCACCGTATTACATTAAATGTTTAATATTTGTGTGTAGTTTCTCCCCCTCACCTTCCGTCTTCCCCTCCTCCCCCCTTCTCTCTGATTTGCAAGTCATATTCAAAACCCGCATACAGCACTTGGACCTTTTCAGAGGAAAAGCAATATAAAAAAACTAAAGGGGATGTCAAAGTACTTTTGAGAACTGACAGTTGTATATAAACATGGTATTATTAAATGATAAAGGGTCTTATAGACACTTCTTATAATTATACAGCAATAAGTGACTTATATGTGGAGGAAAATATTCTGTATAGAGCTGGTTCTTGGTAATTTCATTATATATTCTCTTCCTTTGAGAGTACTGGGATAATACTCATTGTTATTACATTATAAGATACTTTTCTGTATCTTATCCATAAAATGGCCTGAAATGAGTTGTCTGCCAGAAATTACTTTTAGGTTGCCAAAAAATACAAAGGGAAAAACTCTTAAGACATTAGAAAGAAAAATTGAAACACCGAATAGGAAAACTACATCAGATTCAGTTTCCTAGGATTTGTTTGCAGAGCTAAGTTTAAGAAGGAGAAAGCATTTATTTTGAAATAACTCTTGCTTTTTATAGAAGACCTACAAATCCTGTTAAATATAAAAAGGGATTTTTTTCTAATAATTCTAAAATCTAGTTAACATTTTGTATATTTATCTAAGTAAATGTAGAGGATTAGAAAGTTAGAATACATTTTAGAGAGTACCTGTACAGATTAATGGGCTGGAAAATAAAGCCCAAGAAAAGGTTTAATAAGCCAGACGTACAAGACAAACTAGATTCAATTTGAACAATGTTTACCAAAGTAGTTTTAACAATCATATACTAGTTAGCTCATATACATAAAACATCTGTCTAATCATAATTGGAGTTACTTATCTAACTGGTAATTCTGTCTGAGTGATGGAACTTCCTTACTCAGAATCTTTCCTGTCTGAAAAATATTCTTATTTTCCCCAATGTACTTTCTTCCTCCTCCTTCACTTCTCCTCTCAGACTTCACTTATTCCTTCTCATATGCAGCTATTGAATATTCAAGTTCTCACATAGCTGAGGTCATCATTTTTCCTTAAATGGCCTACTCTAAAAAGCCATATATTCTCTTACTACAGTAATTTTTTTCAGGCAAACTGTACCTCAGTCCTAAAGAATTAGATCTATTCAGACTCAGTGGTGTTCATAAGATGACAGTTGAAACATATAATCCTAAATTTTTGTAGGCAAGTAGTTTTCCCTGATCTCAAAGGCATTTTGGAACATATCACTCTATGCCTAAAAACTCTTTCTGGGATGGGTAACTAAACACAAAAGCTCAATGTGATTATTTCCCTAGGGAAAAATAAAAAAATTATAAAACATCTATAAAAGGTACCTATACGATAATATTCACTGCAAATCTCCAAATATATTATCAGGTAACTTTTCTAGAATTATACTTCTTAGATCATGTAATATGTCTATTATTTAAGATTCCTGATACATTGTACCAGGTTGCTCTACTGAAAAGTTGTACCAATGTGTATTCCTGCCAACAGTGTATGAGTATGCTTATTTCCTCACATGCTCTTCAGTCAGTGGGTGTTTTTGTAATCTGTGCCGATTTAGTAGACCAAAAATGGTAAAGGATTTAAATTTACATTTCTTTGACTACAATCAAAGTTGAATATTTTTCCCATTTATTAATCATTTATATTTCTCCATATGTAATGTAAGTGTTCATGTTATTTGATCATTTTTCAAAAAAATGTTTACTTTCACTTCTTCCAGTAATTCAGCATAGATGTACTTACTCACAACGTTCAGTTTAAGAACAATGCAAATGTTATTACTTTGTCTGTTCATTTATTGTCTAAGAGATAGCATAGTGCAAAGAATGCTGGACTGGATGTCAGGGCATCGATGTACAAGTTCCAAGTCTTTCGTATACTTAACACCTTAACTTTGGATAAATGACCTAACTCAGATTTTTAGTCTAGGAGATAGGCATATTAGATTTGATGATTCAGTGGTTCTTCGTGTAGTCTGTCTTGGTTTTTATAAAGGATATCCCTTTATCTCCCCTAATTAATAGATTTATTATTTGATTATTTCCTCAAAATCTGCTAGCTTTACAACAAGTTGCAGGTCTTTGCCTCCTCACCCTGTTATCCAGTGTAAGGAATAGCATGCTTTCGTCGCAGATATTGACCAATGCTGTGCTCTTTCATCTAAAGTATTTAAAAAGAGTTTGACTTTTCACAGCATTTATTGATCTTTAGCCTTCCTTTCATTCCGTAGAGAGGAACTATCTGTGGCCCAGGCTGCAAGAACTTTATTTCATTGCTATTATTCTTTCCTCCTGTCATTTGAATGCCTGTTTGCTATCTACTGTGAAAGAGAAAAAAATAATCGAGATTCATATCATGCTTCTAAGAAATTTATAATTTGGTGGAGAGAGAAGATGTGTGTGTAAATAATTAGAATTTCGAAAGGAAAGTGATAGATGCCCTTAAGGTATTGTAGAAGTGGGTTATAGATCTTGCTACACAGAAGTGTGGTTGTGAGCCTAGGCGTCTGGATCACCTAGCATTCTCTAGTGTCCTCATCCCTAGGCCTACTTAGTCAGAATCTGCTCTTTTACATTGTACCCTGCTGATTCATATATGCCCATTAAAGTATGAGAAGGACAGTTGTACATGTTTGAAAGAGGCATTACGTACATCACAATGTGAGAATCAGTCTTGAAGAAAGATGAATGTAGGGCCTTGAAGGGTTAAATTGATGGGTTAAATTTCAGTCCTGAATGGAATGGATAAAAGGTGTTCAATCACTTAATAAGTCTTTAACACGAATGTTTGTTTTTTCGTTTGTGGTTTTGTTGTTGTTGTTTGTTTTCCTTTTTTTTAAGAAGTTTTGTATCTGGCTTCCTGACATGGCCAGATGTTACAGTTGGCTCTAAAGAAGCGAGCACATCCTTTGGCCAGTTTCCATTAGAACTGCTTATTATTACCGTAGCCAAAATAAAGATCTTGGTCTTTAGTGGATTCTCACCAGCATTCCAATTACTCCATTCAAGAAGAAAGGGGGAAATGCCGCTCTGGAGAAGTCTCTTGTGTAATGCCATGGGTCTCAGGTCTTGGTTCTGTCCTCGAGAAGACAAATCAAATTCTAACTGCCTTGATTCTCTTGGTGATATTGTGGTCACGATCTCTGTGGTTACTCCAGCCCCGTGATTTTCTCATTTATGTAGAATTTTTAGCATTATACTTTAATGTATCTAGTTTTAGTCATCTGAGTTTGTAGACATGAACATTGCTAATATAATAAAGAAAAGCAATGAAAAGAAGGAAGAAGCCATCTCAAAAAAATTCTAGTAGTATTTGAGTTATGGAAAACTGTTGGGTGAATAGTAGAGTGCCAGTTTTTTTCCATTTCTTCCTTAGATTATCAGAGTCTAGTAGTGGGATCTTTGGTAATTGGATTTAAGAGATTCTAGAAAAAGGTCTTTAGGAATCAGAAGAATTTTTGACCCTAGTAAAAAGAAATTGGAACCCTTTTTATTTATATGGGACTCTATCGTTAGTGTCTTGCTAAGTTCAGTAGGTAGAAAGAGATATAAGAACCATGAGTGGATCACATACAGTTATAATGACGAAAGTTGTCTAGAGTTGTGTTGTAAATTTAAATTTAGAAAATTAAATTTTAAATGTATTCAAATTAAATATAAAATTCCATTCCTCAGTTATAGGAGCCACATTTTAAGCGCTCAGTAGTCACATGTGGCTAGTGGCTATGGTATTGAACAACACAGTTTATGGAATTTTTCTATCATTCTCTATCATTTTCTGTCATGCACAAAGTGCCATTGGATAGTGCTGTTCTAGAGCTTTACTCTTACTCTATTTTAGAAAGCAAGACAAAGGTGGTAAAGAATGAGGAAAATGCCTCAAGCGTTTCAAAGCTTGAACATACATCTTGCCTGTCCAAGGGACATCAGTAACCTGGAAAATGTCAGTAGTCTTATCAGTGAGCACAGATTTGGCTTTTGGTTGTCTGATAGCAAATTTAGGGAGGCACCAGGGAATACTAGTTAAAATTAGAAAATGAAAGTTTGAGCATTAGTATTGATTCTTCTACAAGGTCACTTAGGGCAAATCATATTCCTTCTTGAGGCTTATTTTTTTTTAACTAAAAATTGGGATTAAATAGAATGTTTTGGAAGTGTTATGGACATTCAAATGGAATAGAGCTGTAACTTTGTGATTTGAGGACTTGCAGTTTGTCTCTGTGATAAAATCCTTTTTGAGGGTGACATTTATAGAAATGATACTTTAGAAGAAAATTTGTTGAATAAGAACATAACCTCTAGTTAGTAAAATTACCTGTAAAAATATGGCCTATTGTTATGGTTTGTCTCAGATATCAGAAGGATACCCTTGCCAGGAGCTTACTCTTCTAATTTGGTAAACTCATAAGTGAATGTGCATCTCTTTCTGCCTGCTTTAAAATGGCCAGAAGTTATAGGAGCTCATGAAGATAGGTGAATATTTAAAACAGTTTTCTACGAAATTTGAGCCAACTTTAAAATGTAAAGAAAGTATGATTTATTGAAAGATCATGAATAAGTCTATAAAATAAAATACTGAACAAAGTTAAAATTTTTCAGTCCTTTGGACAAGATATTCTCATAGTTCCACGCCTGCTGCTTTACTGTTTTATTGTATTTGAAGTTTTAGTAAATGGAGAAATGCCAACTTTTAGAAAATTACTGACGCAGCACTGAAGTCTATCTCTTTGAGGAAAGAACAAATTTCAAGTGTGATTTAGAGTTATCTTGAGAGAAGAAATTTAGACATTCTGAATTCCTTTCACTTTTGTTACTATGATTGTGGCCCAATTGCAATAAAATCTCTGCTAGCTGGTGACAAGCTCACACTTCTATAGTGACCTCACATTCTGAAAGAACTAAAGAATAAAGAGCTACTTAGTCAAAGTAATTTCTTAGAAAACAGCTACTCAGATCAACGCATTCCTCAAGCTTTCTAGATAGCATCAGTTTTTACTATAAGAACGGTCTCATAAAAAGTCTTGTGATAGGCTCACAATTAAGAGTTCTAGTGTTGTAAAATACTTGGTCCTTTAATCTTTGGATTAACAGTTTCAGAGGCCTTAATTTTGCTTCAGAACTAAAAAAAAAAAAAAAAGACATGCTACATTTTAAAGCATGTTTTACATGTTTAATTTATTTAATTGTGCCTATACTCTGTTCTTAGGGTATTGTGCCTATACTCTGTTCTTAGAAGTAATGTGAAGTATTTTTCCCTTAATGATACTTGAAAGTCTGTTGACTAAAGAGATAACTTTCAGGAGAATATTTAGTTTCGGAGTCACATTTGAGCTCAACTCTTGCATCTGCCACTTTTTACCTTTGTTATCTTGCCCATTAACTTGTGAAAAATAATGCAAATATTATATCTGACTCATAGGAGGGGTTAATTGCATGCTTCTGTGATTTTTGGAATAAAAAAATGGTAAAAAGGAATCACAATTTCTTAGATCTTATTTTCTAGTACAATACCTTATACAGGTTGAGTGCTCAGTAATAATTCTAAGTGTATGGAAAAAAGTAAAGGTAGAGCTAAGGTAAGGCAGATCAGGAATGCACTGTTGTGGTTTGTAAGCATCACCGAGAAGGTGATCCTTGAAGGTGAGAGAATTAGTTATTTGAATTTCTTGGGGGAGGAGCCTTCCAGGCAGAGGCATTAGCCAATGCAAAGTTCCTAATGTGGGACTGTCTCAGGCAAGGAGGACAGTGTGGTTTTCATACTGTGAATAAGTTGCAGCATATTAGAAGACTAAGTCATGTAGCTAAAACATATGTTTTGCAAAACTATTCTTACTATGTACGTTGTTTGCTGATATTTTATTTTCTATTATCTGCTTTATTTTATTTTTTTAAAAATTGCCAATCTGACCCAATAAGGTAGAACTTCCTCACAAGGTTGCTGGTAATATTGATTTCCTTAGCCGTTGGCCAAGGTGCCACTGCTGGGAGTAGCTTTAACTATTTACCCCAGGGTGCCCCCGATATGCTAAATTAAAAATATTGTCTGTCTGTGACGGGATGGCTCATAACCTGTAGTTATAATAACTTAAAATGTTAAAAGATTCTCTGATATATTTTTTGGTTCCTGAAAGCAATATACTTTCATGGTACAGAAAAGCATAATGTAGAAAAAAGTGCATACCCCAGCCACTGATGACATTTTAGTGTACCTTCAAACACCATGGGAGTTAGGAGTACCAACCCTCCACACAGCTGACGGTCATGCATAGCTTTTGATGCCCCCAAAACTTAACTGTTAATAGCCTACTGTTGACTGGAAGCCTTACTGATGACAAATTAACACATATTTCATATATTATTTGTATTATGTACTGTATTCTTACAATAAAGTAAGCTAAAGAAAATGTTATTAAAAAGTATAAGAGAAAATACATTTATAGTACTATATATATTTATTGGGGAAAAAAACACTAGGTATTAATGTACCCACACAGTTCAAATCCGTGTTGTTCAAGGTCAACCGAATATCCTTCCATTTTTTTCTTTGTGTATTTGAAAGGACTTTTAATAGTAACATGTACATTTTGAACAGGGTAGGGTTGGGCCCTTGCTCTTGTTTGATCCTGACATAGACTGGTAGACCATTGGTTACATGGGAATATAGGAGGAGAAGATGCCCATGTATGTAGGTGTACTTGTACTCATATAACTTGGAAATGATACCTGGCTTGACCACTTAACTTGAAAGTTATTTAACCTTTCTGAGCTTCCATTTTTTCACCTATCAAATGGGGATAAAGACATCTGCAGAGTTCTGGGAAGACAAAATGAGACTTTTTGTGAATGTGACCATGGTACACTGTAGGCACCTAAACTTTTCTGGTTTCTGCCACATATTAGGTGCTCAACTCATATCCTTTAGATGAGGGAATCAGTGAGTGAATGAATGAATCATTTCCCCCTTTTTCGTAATTTTCAAATTGTCCATCCAATGATATTAATGTTGTATGCACTGAAGTAATGAGCTGGCATGACTCGTTTCCAGCCCCTGTGGTCTTCTAATGCTGACAATTGCACCATCATTATTGTACTAACAAAAGCAGCCTAACAATGTGACTTTTGAGCAAATGAGTTATCTGCCTAGCTCCATTTTATAACTGTACTTAGTTTTGTACTGAAATTCAGTATAAATAATGAAAATTTATGGAAACAGTTGTCTTTTGTTGCACAGGCTATTGATTTTAGAATTAAAAGAGACATGGATTTGAACCCTGTTCAGTCACTAGTTTGGACAAGTCACTTAGCCTGTTTGAGTCTTATCATTTAACTAATATTTGCACTTACTGCAACATTTCATTTTCCTCATTTATAAAACAAGGATAATTCCTGCTTCAGCTTCAGAGTTGCTGTGACGATGTAAAAAATAATATATATGTTTGTAAACAGTAAATGTAAGTTGTTACATTGAAATATTTTCGCATGACTTCAAGCATATGTTTGTTACTTGGATTCTTTCCCCAGAAGCCTAGTTATGCAGTGTATATCCCTATTAGGGAGACTTGCTGCATTATAGAAATAGTTCTGGGGTCAGAATTTCCAGGATAACTGACAATACTAGAAGATAGAGTGACTTCAAAGCCAGAAAGTCCTAGTTCATTCCTGGATCTACCTCTTTATAGCTGTGTGATATTAAGCAAATTTCTATATCTTTCTGACCCTCAAATTTTCTACTTTAAGAGTGAGAACAATTATTTTACAAGGTTATAAGGATAAGATATACGTAAAGTACTTTGCATCATCTGGCATATAGGACATAGTTTTGTTTTGTAAAGTAATAAAATAGAGAAGGAAATCTTGTCAAATAGATGGAAACATCATTATGAAATGGAGAAAGTACCTTGGAGGAAGATAGTTCTGTGCTTGCTCTACCTTTTTAACCCTCTGAAATGAATAAATGGATGAAGCTTTTTATTTTAAAAGTCTGATTCTAAATATTAGCGGTTTCTTAAAGTGCTTATTAACTTGTCTCTTTCCCTTGGTAACTTATGACATAGTCTTATTAAAATGGTAACAAATGTTACTGTGATTTATAGAAATAAAATCTAACTTGATATGCATTTCTGCTTTTAATACAAAAACAAATAAATTCCTGTAAGTGGTATAAATGAAAGTGGGGAAACATGCTTTATGCTCTGCTGCTTGAAAGGTATCATTTGCTCCATGTAGAAAAGCATCATTTCTATTACTTTATACATTCAAAACCATTCAAAAAATGTCTCTGACTGTTGTAATTGACTAGATATATGGAAAATGCTGACAATTCTTTAGAAATATATAATCTTGCTCTAGTTGGAGTTATTAGTAAGGGAAGAGATTATCACAGCAGATTTTGGGGCACTGAAAAGATGCAAAAATAAAAATTCTATTTGTGTAAATTTGGAAAATTTCAAATTGCTTGTTATACAGTTTCATTTGTCCCTTTAAGCCTAACTTACATATACCATAGTTATCCCTTAAATATCGCTTCCAGTGGAGTGTAACATTATTTATACATAGCATTTATAATATCTACTTTTAGCTAGTTTTGGCCATTAAGCTAAATCTGTTCCTAGGTTTGCTGAAAAATAAGGATATAACAAATCTTTCGGAATTTAGATACAGTGATGAAGATATTTGATAAGAACCTATTGGCATAATGTCTTTTTGTTCAGTGTGATTTCATTATAAAGTTGATAAGATGCCATATGAACTTAACTCTGGTTTATATCAGTTAGCCTATGGTAAAATTGGTTTTGTTATATTGCGATTCCCTTAAAGTCACAGAACCTATTGACAACGAGTGAGACACTGTACTAAGTTAATAAATGTCCCTGAATATTGTAAAGATGGGATTGAAAATATTTTCTTAGTGGCCTAAAATGTACTTTTTTTTTAGGTCGTTTAAGTGATTTTAGTTTAGGGAGGGAAGAAAGGTATCTTCAGGGTACAATTTCTTATAAGAGAAATACAGGACATTTGTATTATCAAATTTTATTAACCCGTTGTTAGGACTGGAGTAATTTATACCAGTTAAGTTTTTTTGTAGGTAAATAAAGCCAATATCGTTCAAACAAGCCAAATGTGTGTGTGAGTGTAACAGTTTTTTTTTTTTTTTTGGTCGGAAATTGTTCAAAAATACAGAGAAGCATTTCTCTTTATTTAGGTTCTGAAATAATGTTTGGTAATGCTCTAGTTTAGAGTGATACATCATACAAAAGGTGACTAATTTCACCTGTTGGTGGCAGGCAGAGTCTATGTGATTTTGTTTGATTTGCATGGAAACTTTTAAGTTCGTAGATCGAAAGTTAGTAATTAGAGGAGCTGTTATCTGCCTTACTGAAGCCTACCGAACATGATTTAACTTTTTAAAAATGATTGTGATATGTGCCAAGGGTAACAGTAGCCCCTTAAGTGTGAATTATACTAAGTGTGAATTATACTACCCTTTGGAAAGTCTTATGCTCATAACTCTTATAAGCGTTTGATATTGTTATTTACGCCATTTCTTCTTGAATGCTGTTCTCCCTGCTTTTATGCTCCAGTAGTTTGTTCTGTTTCTTTCTCTCCTCCTCATTGGTTGGGGAAAGGGAAAAGGCCTACTTTTAAGAGACAGAAGACAGTAAGGAGGTAAATGTGGATATTCTCTAATGAGCTGCCTAAGAGAGCTGCTTTTCTCCCTTCCCATCATCGCATCTTGTCATCCAGTCATTTTAACTCACAGCTTTAACTATTGCCTCTCTAAAGATGGGAGTAGCTTGGGAGTCTATTAGTGCTTTGCTTAGTGCCTTGGGCTTGGTTACTTTCTTGGTGCTTTAGTCCTGGGTATGAAAAGTAGTCAAATACCATTTCCATACCCTTCATGCTATTTGGTTGGAAGTACCTCATCACTGCCATTGATTGGACAAGGCATATTAACTAGTGAAATTGAAGAAGGTCAGTGACTTCACAGAAATTCTTTCTCCAAAGTGGTCATTCCTCTTGTGGTTCTGCCAGTCACCTAGGTTTATAACTTTGGCTCATTGAGCTTTTCAACCCTTAAGTTTGTCATCATGACCTGTGTGTCCCCAGATCTCTTCCACCCCAGTCCAGCCCCTTGTTTCCCTTCCCTGGATTACCATTGTATTCTCTTAGCTGTATAGTCTTACCTCTCCCCAGTCTCTACCATGAAGAATGGAACACTAATCTTCCTTAAATCTTGAAGTCTTTGTGCTCCTCTCTTACTGAGAAATCACCTTTTGCTTATTCTTTTCTGCTACAGTAGATGTCAACCTCTCTATCTGGCTTACTCTTACTCTTCTAACACTTTGGTTTTTTTCTTTAACAACCTGGCCCCAGCCTAACCTTCTGATTTTATCTTCTATTACTGTACTACGTGAACTTCCATAGCCAGGCTTTGCTACTTACTTCATCCACAGAAACTACTCTGCCCTTCTAACCCATACAGTACTCTGTCTTTTTTCTGCCTCTTCTCTAATTTTTCCAGTATGCTTTCTGTAAGCCTTACAGTACTTGAATTATATATCTTGTGTGCTAACTTTTCATGCATGGTTGTGACGCTCTTGAAGGACAGAATGTGCTTTTGAATTCCCTGCAGGCCCTACCTGCCTGGTTCAGCGCTTCTATCCCCATAATTCTCAACCGAGGACTTCTATGAGCTTGTGGAAGAGTAGGTGGATATGTTCTTGGTTAGCTGTACATGACAGGATTGTGATGAATGTGTAAAATGGAAAGGTGAGCAGATGTTCAGCCTGGTAAGGTCAAACTTTCTAGTGGTGCAACTTTATAGTGGCTTGGTTTTTCCTGTAAGCTCTCCTTCATCGCAAGGGTTCAGTTGGAGGCTAAATGGCCATTCTGCAAGGGATGCTGTCAAGAAGAGTCCTCCGTGAGGTGGGAGGAGAATATTGATAAACTTCAGCTTTGTAATTCTAAATAACTACTATTTTGACCTAATAGAGGCCACAGAAGCTGATGGGAATTAAGGGATTGACTAAGGTAATGATAAGTTAAATAATAATATTGATAATTTATAGCTGAGTAATCTTTATAGTTTATGAGCTTTTCAACCCTTAAGTTTGTCATCATGACCTGTGTGTCCCCAGATCTCTTCCACCCCAGTCCAGGCCCTTGTTTCCCTATATTTCAATGCTGTCTTTACATTTCATGATGTTGAAAACAAAATTTGAAATTATAAAATATATTTTTGTGGCCTTCACATTTGATCATTTATTTGACTACTGGTAAAGTTCCATTGAGAAGACTGTCTAGCGTCTAGCCTACAGTCTCTTTATCTGAAACTTTGTTTTGAATTACTGAAAACAAAATGTTCATTAGAACTGCTGCATTCATTTCACTTACTGATAAATAGAAAGATTATCCTCATCCCACAACAATAGAGGATGTGAACTTTGGCTGATTGAGACTTGTTTTTTTTCCTGTTTTAAATAAAATATAATAGTGAGTACTATATTTTTGGTATTCACACTCTTAATTTGATTGCGAATTGATTTGTCACTTTTTCACTTGCTAATTTGTCCTAAATCAGGCCAAGAATCTTTTAAATCTTTTTGGGAGTAGAATTCTTACTGGAATTCTTGCTATAGGATGAATTATGTGGGGTTTTTTTTTTTTTTTCTATTTAAAAGTGATTTCTTTCATTGTAATAATGTGAGTGCTAGTCCTCAAGCAAAGATTTTAGAAGATGTCTTCTATTCTAACTGCAGATCGTGTCATTCAAGGAATTGGTTCATTTCATCTAAGTTACCAAATTTGTGGGCATAGAGTTGTTCATAGTATTCCTCGATTATTCTTTTATTGTCCATTGAATCTATAGCGATGTCCCTTCTTTCATTTCCGATATTATTAATTCCTAATTGTGCCAATGCTTGTTACTTCTTTCTTTTCTTCTATCTCATGACAGCTAAGAAAAGGGAGACAGAGTGCACCAGGGAGATAGATTCCTAAATTTGGATTTCCTTTTAACAAACCAAGGTCATTCCCTCTTTACTTTTTGGTAGAAGTGCTTAGAAAGCTAAACTACTACGTGATAGTGATGGAGGTCATGAAGTAATGACCAGTAATATATATGAAAGCTTGGAGACTGTCACTGGGGGGATTTTAGACCAAATGAGAGAAAGACAAACCCATCTGCTTTACAAAGTTAATTAAAACTATCTGGCATATGGGGCAACATTGAGGATTCTTTCTTCTAATGACCACTTAATTAGGATAGGTAACTCAGCAAGTCTATAGACTTTTCATGGACTACTTCTGATTGACATTTAGAATTGGTTTAGGTAGAAGTCACAATATAGTTACGAAGATACAGATTTTAGAAGTAAGCCGTGTATTTATACATTAGGCATATAGAATAATGGATTCATTCTTGGTTGGATTCAATAATAAAAATATATTTACCTTAGAACACAATGCTCAGGAATAAGAAATTAGAAAGCCTGAAAGTCATTCTAGAACTAAGTGAATATGGAAATAAGAAACCAAAGGTTTCACTGAAGAACAGTTTTTCACTGAAAGCTGTTGACTCACCAAAAAGCAGTCAGGGTCACTTGTTTAGTAATGAAATAAAGGTATTCTTGCACATATGTGGGAGATTTTTTCTTCTCATTCTCTTCACATAGAAGAGAGTTAAGGAATTTAAATTATATAATTTGGGAGATATCACAGTCTATTTGGTATAAACGTTGAAAAAACTTTTTAAAAGTGAAAACGTTGATATTTAGTTCACTGTATTATATTGTATATTGGCTTTCTTCCCCATTCTACTTCCCCATTTCTCCATGAGTATTTCCTTTTTCTCTCAAATAAGCTGCTTGTATTCAACTCCTTGTCTCAGGATCCACTTCTGGGGGCAGCCCAAACAAAGATAGACTGTCATTTTTCCTATAAATTTTCTATATTTTGACATGGCCACTTTCATCCTCATGGTGTCATTTTACGTGATTGCTTCCTATACACTAGTTTCTGGGCTGATTAAATTGAGGCCAGGTTCAGTTTGGAGGTGTTGAGAATACTTCACAAGTGGTACTTTTTATTTCCTATTGCATCCTATCAAGAAGCATTAATATTGGGTTGTCCACTTTTAGGGTCGTTAGATGGTCAGTAACAGTGTCAATGCAGTTGTTCTACATTAAGATTAACCTAAAATTTCTTGAAAGCCTAAGCAAAAAGGAGGGCGTATGACATGTAATTCTCATTGTTCAGTGCCCAGTAGTTGTCCTCTTTTGAGAATAGATAATGACTTTGCTGAAATTATGGATGACTCTTAAAATACTTGAGAGAATCTTCTGTTTTAATCTGCAAGTGAACTTGTTAAATTTTATGATTGTGCTAGATATCATTTATATAATGTTATTCACACTCTTATCTCTAGTGCCCAGTATGGGGACTAGCATATAACAGATGTCTCAGTGAAATATTTGTAGAACAAATGAGTGACTTAACAAAAGAATGTATGTACCAACATGTATGTAAACTTTCTTAAGGGAACTTTCTTTTATCATGCATCCTGGGCAAGAATTACAGTGGAGTACAAAGAGAGCCATCATAATTTTCTCTTGGCATTCATTTGCAAGTATTTGTTCGGGACTGTTACAAGATCCAGTGCAAGGTACTAATCTGGAGACAGTGATGAAAAACACACACCACCACCACCACCACCCCGCGCCTCCTCCTCTGCCTGCTCCTCCTCCCCTGCCCAGGGTTCCAGAGTATGTATAGAAAATGAAGTAACAAAACACAGATGACTTTAGTTTTTAGTGGAAATCCATGCACAATCAGATAGTTAATAGGCAGGAAAATTATGAATTGCAACAATTTTTTCCTTTTACCTTATGTTTGTTTTTACTAGGAGAATTTGAGTTTAGGGATTATATTATCTATATTTGAATTATTTTTGCAGAGAATTTGTTTTTCCAAACATGCCTGTGCCCACAATATTTTGATTTATTTAATGAAGAATGTCATAATTGTTCTAATGTTTCTTTATAAAAGCAGATCGGTTCTGGCTTGTCCGAAATGGATTTTACTGATATTATTGGAAGGTTGGTTGTATCACTGAACAATATAAGGGTTAAAGTAGCTATCCAGTGTTATTCTATACCTAGTCCTATTTTTCCCCTCTCCTTGAACTTCTAGTTCATTATAATGCTTCTGGGAATACTAACAGTGAGATGTGCCTTGATTGATACTCAGTTTCAAGGTTCTTACAGTGCCTGTCAGCCTCAGCTTCTTTGCTCCTGGGACCTTTTATATCTCTTATCTCCTTGCAGCCAACTGCAAACCTCCAAGCATTTTTGTTGCCTGCCAGCTTAATGCAAAACTGAGGGTGAGAGAAGTGGCCCCAGGGATGGGAAGCAGTCTGGGTCCCATGGCATTGAGACTTCAGGTGGGAAGTTGATTTGTCAATCTGGATTAGAAATGGAAGGGAGCTATTGCCTGGTACATTACTTATTTCTTGCTATAGGAGAGACATAGTTTGTAAAGGGCTTTGAGAATCTCCCAACAGAAAAGGAGGTAAATGAAGGATTTCACAAAAGTACACTAAGATATTCTAATAAAACACTTAAGCAAAGCCTAGCAAATGCTTTTGTGACTATAAATTTTGCTAACTATATATATACATATATATATTTAATAACCTCTTCTACCTGATACTTTATTAGCTTCTGATCCTGAAAGTCCGAAATCATTTTTTCATGACTGAATTAACAACCTTAAAATAGGACAATACAAGAAATATTGGAGTTTTATCCACGAATGTAACATATCCGTTCTTAAATGTGAGTCTTCTATATGCTGAAGTGTCTGGATATCATGCCAGAGAACAGCTAGGGGAACCAGAAGAAGCTATTACCAGGGACTCATGACAGCTCTTAAACGGTGAGGTAGCGGGGTTTCTGCAGTGGGTAGGAAGATCACTTTTGAGATCGCGACTAATTCTGAGTCTGTGGATCATCACTAAGTGTTGCACTTTTCACCACCACATTGTTAAAAAGGTTTTAATATAGACTTCATTCTTATTTTATTAAACTTTATTGTCCTCAAACATATTAAAAGGCACTATAAGAGCCTTGAAGCTATCCTTTTATGAATATTTTTCCTCCTTTTCGCAACTCCAGCACCCCTCTAAATTCTTAGTGTATTATCATAATCTACTCATTCATTCACTTAGTACATATCTGAGTGCTTATTGTGTATAAACAGTGTACTGTAGTAAGTGATCTGTGAAATATAAAATTGAATAAGGTGTAGTCTCTACTTTCAAGGTACTCAAAGTCTCGTATAGGAAGTAAGACGGCATAAATAACCCGCGTGGAAAGTATTGTTAACACCCTACAGAAAGTGCTTTGGGGCTTCAGAGGAGAGAGATGAATTGCTGTTGTCTGGGTCCCTCAGGAATGCATTCATAGAGAAGATGGCTTTTGAATTGGGTCTTGAAAACTAGATAGGCTTTCCTAGCTGTTCTTTTAGAGAGGAAACTGCATGAGCAAAGTGTGGAGGCAAAATAATAAGACACATTTTAGAAATTGCAAGTACTGTAGACCCCCTGCATTCTTGAATTTGTAATTTATGGAGTTTGGATCATGTGCAGGTGACCCTTGAAGGGTCATGTAGTAATTTTTCTGAGTTACTGATTTTATACCCCTGCTAAGAGCCTAGTTTTTCAAGTCAATGAATGAAGCTAGTGATTGTTTTAACATTCATATCTTAATCCATCTGTATTCTTCTCTGTTCACTCTTATTCCAATTTTCATTTTACTGTATATGGTAGAGCATTATATGCTTATTAGTAATTCAGGATTTATGAAGAGCTTGTTACAATTCCTCTCAATTGCCAAGGGACTACTGCAGGGTGACCATATAATTTATTGCCCAAACTGGGACCCTTTTGAAAGGGGTAGTGCTCATAATAATATTCCCAAGCAACAGTCATATACATACAGGTTTTGTCTCAAACAAGCTAGAGTATGTGGCCAACTAGATTGGTTACTCTAACTATAGTTTATGTTGGTTAGAGTATGGATTATAAATGGAGTACAGTAGGATGTGACTTAGGAAAGCTAGTTTTTGAATGGCCCTAAATACCAGGCTAAGGAGTTTTATACTGTGGACAGTGAAATACTCTTGGAAGTTTTTATTGGGCAGAAGAATTGATATATGCAAAGCAGCATTCGAAAAGATTAGTCTGGCCTCTTTGGGCAGGTTGGATCGAAGGGAGATAATCAATTCAGGGAGTGTCATAGTTGTTTCCGTTAAGGGTATATTCAAATGGTAAAGATTTGAATAGTCTTAATGTACTAGGAAGATTTATTTATTTATAAAATTATGAACAGAAGCTTTTATGATTCATTTCTAATATTTGTTATTGATGTTAGTTCATACTTCTGAAGAAGATCCTGTTGGATTAGTGTCTTGTTCAGTTAATGTTTTTGTTTTGTTGCGTTTTAAGAGGAATAGCTTAGCAGTGAGTGCCAGAGCATTTTGTATGTGCTAGTGATATAGCATGTAGATATGTTAATAGTGTAACAATTGAAGTTTTACCTAACATTGAGAGTGCTTAATAATCTTTCCAAAATGGATTTGTAAATACTATCTTTAACTTGTAATCATCTTTTTATTGTACCTTGTTTCAACTTGATGACTTAACCTAGAGAGAATTTTAATTTTGCAGTAACTCCCATTTCCCTAGCCTACATTTTCTCTCTTTCTGTCCCTATGGAGTAGGTCAGGCTTTTGAGAAAGAGAAGGCATTTTCTACCAGAAAAACCACACAAAGCTTCATGGAAGAGGGAATTAGTGCTTGAAAGATTGATTATGCTTGTAGTAGTGAGTCCGAGAGGACACACCAGGCAGAGGAAACCATGCACGCAAAGAGATAGAAGCAGAAAAATTGTGGGCCATGTTTTGGGAAAGCAGCTGGCCTGCTGCGTGGCTTCAAAAATGGTATGGAACTATACCTAGTGTACTGGCATCACTAGCCAGTTAGGTGGTCATGGAAGGTACAGGGAAATTTAAGGAAAAGAAAGTTTTTTAGTTCCCAAAGATACCTCAAAGTTTAAAAACTATCTAATAGAAGAAAATATTCTTTACTTGCTGAATACGCTTGTATTTAAAGTTAACCTGTCACTTTTTTTTAAATCAATTTGGGTGCAATATTTACCATTTCATTGACGTACCTTTTATATAAGATCACTAGACCTATCAGGCTGGAATGTTTAATTTTGTACAGGATTTATCTAATGAATTCTATAAAATGATTGGAGATCTCTCACAGTTTTCTTGGCAAGAAAGGGAACGAACGAACTGAAGAGAATATCCAATTTGTAAAATAGTTCATATTTATGTCTATATATTTATGTTACCTAAATAGTCCATCATTAGGCTGTATTTTTCATGTCTACTAATATCTTCTATTTTTATATACGTTTTTGTTTCTTTAAAAAAAAATAAATTTCAAAGCTTACTTCAAGTCTAACTTAAAAAATTTTTATGTACATTTTTGTTGTTTCTTTAAAAAAAATAAATTTAAAAGCTTACTTCAAGTCTAACTTAAAAAATTAAATTAATGATACCCTCTTCTCTCCTTGGTTTAGAGCTACTTGTCTTTATTTTACTTAAGCACTATAGCATTTGACACATAAAGATGTTTCCCCAGGAGAATCTTGTTTCTGCCCAGGGCTGACATGAAAAAAAGGCATTTGTCAGACTAGAGGAGCTTGCTAACAATTCAAATAAACAACTTGTCTTTCCCTTCATACTGCATATTAATAGAAGTGTTAATGATAAAATGCCTCCTTTATGCCCTATGGGGAGGAGAGATTATTGGGTCAGCTATAATTTTTTTGCTTTGGGCCCTCTTAAACACAAGACTTAGCTGAATAGTCTTATCAGTTTTATGTTTATGAGCAGTGTTTCTTAAGTAATTGTTACCCATTTAATACAGCCAAATTGATTGTTGCTTCATTTTTGTTGTTATCTAGCATGTAAAAAGTCATTAAATTTAGAATATAGTTTTCTGTAAACATATGTTTTGATAGGCAGTAACTATTCAAAAATGAGCTTTCTTGGATTATACAACTGAAGACCATTATTATATCTTTATTTTACACATTTTTCTCTCCTCATTACACCACCAATAGTTTGAAAGCTTCTTGAGGTAGAGCAAATCTTGTCTGAAGCATTTGTGCCCTCAGTACCTATTAGACACTCTGAAAATGACTACTGAGTTATCTAATGACTTGACTTTGATAATGACTTATTTTGTTGCTTTATGATACTATTTTTGCATCATCTCGAGTTTTTCTTCAGTACACAATCCACTCTAAAATCTTGCAGACCAAAATAATTGGGTTTGTTAAAAACAAGACAGCAGGCCCCAAATGGAGTCACTTATGCCAAGCCCACATCACCAAACTAAGAAATACAGTTTAGGCTCTTCCAGAAATGGAATCCTAAACCACTCAATCAAGAATTGCCTGATCAGATAGACTAGTTAGGTAGTCTGCTTGATAGACTCGTGTCATCCTCTAAAGGAAAGTAACTTTGCAATCACTAACTCACTTTTTTGCCTAGTATAATAACTTCCTTGTTCCTATTCCCTTCTGCCTTTAAAAGTCTTATATTTTGTACAGCTCCTATACCTTATATTTTGTACAGCTCCTATACCTTAGAGCTCCTATCTGCTAGATTGGTGGCTTCCTGATTTGAATCAATATTTGCTCAAATAAACTCTTAAGAATTTTAATATGTCTCAGTTTATCTTTTAAAAGTTATATAGTTGTCTAGAGCTAGTCATACACTAAGAGGAGGATCTGTTAATTGAGATATAGATAGTGAGAAATGACTAATTATAATTAATAGTGAGAGAAGTCTGATCTTTACAATTTTTGAGGTCGAGAATAATGAAATTAGTTATATAAGCTATATATTTAAGGATTTTAAATTCTCTAGCTTTTCGGAGAATATTATTTATTGGTTGCTGGTAGAAATACTACTTAGCTATTGGCTACACTATTATGATAACTTAAAGATAAAACTAGTGTTAGGCTTCTAAGAAGTGATTTTTTCATTTGATTTCTGTAAATGATTTTTACAAATGATTTTTATAAATTTATAGAAATATGTAAAATAATTAGCTGGACTTATTTATATACCGGCATCAACACATTTCTTTATACTATTTAGAAGTTGAATTGTTGATAAATTATAAAATTTTTGAGTTGTAACTTGTGAGGACCGAAGTGACCATGAAAAGGATGGATAGTGGAGTAGTTTTTAGTACCTTGATCAGGGCCTGACATTAGTTGGTCACTCAATAAAGAGCAGTGGTTCAGTGAATGAATTTCCAAACACAAACTCTGGTTTGAACAAAAAACTGTTCAGGCATCAAGATACATAGTGTATTAAACATAGAACCTAAAGTACAAAAAAATTTACCTTTAAAAATAATAAACGGTTGCTAGTTTAGTTTAAAATTGTATCTTTGTTTTGGCAGATTGAGATTTTCTTTGACAAACTTGAACTTTGGTCTCAGATAAGTTAAAGTTAAAAACATTCTCACTCTCCTTTTAAGATAGCCTCTCACATAACACCAGTAACAGAATATGAGGCAAGAAGGGCTTTTAGGGTCACAATTTGAAAAGACTTTCTTGAATCCTCTTCATTATTTTGTTCTGTCTTAAAAACATGGAGGGATAGAATCAGCAAACTTAGCTTTGGTTTATATTCTTTCAAAACTGATAATCATCTGGTAAATTTTTTTCTATGGTGCAGTAAAGATAAAATTGTTGAAAGTATTAATGTAAAAGGATGAGTAAATTCTCAATTTACTTAATTGTTTAGAAACAATCTCTTCTATATATTTGAAAGTATAGGAAGTCTTATTTGACCAGTTTACAGGCTTGAGAATTTGTACTTCTCCAATTTCATTGATCTAGTTGTGAGGTAGAATAGATTAATAAAGATTAAAACCAATTGATGGATGATTTTGTTAATAACAAATGAAACCAACTCTATTCATAAATTTTCTTTTTCTTTTTAGACTGTTTTATTTGCCTTTTTGGGAAACATTTATTAATTTCATTATTTTGAAATTTCCAGGTTACTTGGATTTTTACTCCTGTAACAACTGAAATAACAAGTCTTGATACAGAGAATATAGATGACATTTTAAGTAAGTACTTTGATATTTTTAAAGTACACTTTCTTCTATATAGTTTATATACAAAAACAAAATAAAATTTCAACTATCTAGAACGATTGAGGAACTGGCATTCTAATTAATTCCATGGTTTACTGAATTAACGAAGCACTTTTGGTTTTAATTTTTAGTGAAATTTCTTAAAATGTGTAAGTCTACTTTCCTGTGTTACAAGTAAACTTTTAGTCTTGCTTTATTTCTTTGCCTTGCCATAAATACTACTCTTAACAATTAAAGTATTTTGCTAAAGCCTACTTAGAGGCCAACAGTTTTCACTGTGCTGTACTAAATGTACTTTAGGACACAGCTAGAAATTTTTTCTTTTTAAACTTTAAACTAAATCATCTACTCTGATCTCTTTTATTGTTATTGGTCCAGTTAAGTTCAGTAAGTGTTTCACTGAATTCTTTGTTCACGGACAGTGTGCTTGTAGATACAGTTAACTTAGGGGGACACACTTCTTGTTTTTAAAAGTAGTAGAGGGAAGGTGAAGATGTGGTTGATAGAAAATCACAGCTTAGGAAATTTAAGAAAATGTACAATGTGCATAAATTATTTTTTAAGCGCTTCATTTCAACCCACTGATTTGAACATAACAAAACCAAAAATAATAAAAGTAAAAGGAGTTTATTCATTGAGCATTATATATTGTTTTGTATTTTTGGAACTTGTTTTAAATGCTAAAATCTATTCCCATGTTATGGGACCTCTTTAGAGCAATGGTTCTATAAACTATTTCAGAATCACTTGGAGGATATATTAATATCTGTACTGCAGGCCTGGCTGCAGTTTCTGACAGAAACTGCTAGACGCAACTAAGAATTTGCATTTCTATAAGTTCCTACTTGATGCTGGTGCTTCTTGGTCTAGAGACCACAGTTTGTGAACCACTGCTTTAGAGTGAATAAGCAAGTCGATCAAAAGTGCTTTCAAAGTAAAAAAAAAAAAAAAAAAAAAGGAAGAGAATTGAAACTTACATATTATTTTCACTCCTTTAATCTTCCAAATTCTAGAATGTCTGCTTTTTATTTTTGTGAGTACTTGAGGAGTTTCCGTTTGTATTAGATTTACAGGAAAAGAACATAACTTTCTCATGTCTTCATATCCTATGCAAATGATACTAAGTTATTTTTGCAACCGAGAATAACTGTTAAGTGTATAGGAACCAGAAAAAATACATTTTACCCAAAACTATTAATTGTAGAATACTCGTAACTAGGTGGGGCATTTTTGAGCTTAATTATACAGCTCTCTTCTGTGAAATAGGAATTACTTGCTGAGGTAATTCTCAGTTATTTATAAATAAGGAAAGTCAGATTATTAAAATCCAGATTATTTCACTTGATTTTTTATGAGAGTAGGCTATTTAGCAGCTTACTTGCCTTATCTGGGTCTGATTACCCTTTTGTTTTATGTTCATTCCATGAAGGTATAAAGGTGGAAGCTATAGAGAAAAGAAACAAGGACTCCCACAAATTATATGTTTTCCATTCTATGTATGGGTTTTTGAGCAAGAGGTAACTTAATTGTTATTGTGTATTTTTTATGGGCCTTTACAATAAAAAAAGACCATGATGAAAACCATATCTTTTACTATGCCAAAATTATGTAGACACCAATAACTTAGGTTGTTTGGTTTTGTTTTTCAATTTCAGACAATGCTGATGTTGCTTTAGTAAATTTTTATGCTGATTGGTAAGTAATAATATTATTTTTGCGGTTTAACTTGGTAAAGGTGAATTTTTCTTTGCTAGAAAGGGGTGAGTGGAGAAGCCTTTTTCTTTTATGAGACTATTCCATACACAAAGTCAATTAAGGTTTACTCACAAATAAAGCAAGTTAATTTGAGCATCTGTGTTTTAAGAGAGAAATATACCTGATTCCCTTATCCCACATCTTAAAATAAAAGTAGTTAACATAAAGACTCAAATCTCAATCTCTCAATCTCTCTCCCTCCCTCCTCCCCCCACACATGCAGTGAGTACATATTGCAGTTCTCAGTCAGTTTTTCCTGACTGAGAAAGTAGGGCAGTGTTTGGAGGTAAGGATGTGGGTGTGGCAAGTTTAGAAGGAAAAATTATGTTGAAAATTTTAAACATATACCACTAACTACTACTTCTAAGAAGTCTTTACTCCTTATCCTGTCTGAATCAGATTCTGTCTTCTGTGTTCACATAGTACCCTGTGTACTGCTTTCTTTTTCTTAACTCCATTGTTCTTTTATCTTTTTGCCCTACCAAACAAACTTTGAGGGCAGAGATAATGTCTTACTAAGTATTTCCAGCATCTAGAACAAGGGCATAATATGTAATAGATGTTAAAGAATGTGGGATGGGGACAGAAGGACGAGAGTTTCAGCTCAAGAGAAGTTTGAAACACATAATCCTTATTCCTAAACAATCTGTATCTTATTTGACCCATTTAGGTTTACCACCTACTAGTTACCACTGTCCTATTTCAGGCCATAGTCCTGCAATTTACCCAGATTCCTGCAACTGCCTCCTAATTTATTTTATGTGCCTCTAGTCTTATGTGTCTCCATTCTGTTCTCTGCAAAGTAAACCAGAGTGGTCTTTCCTAAAATGCAAAGTGGATCAGTATACACCTCATCTTAAAACCCTTAAATGGTTTTCTGTTACTTTTAGGTAAGTCTCTCATCTGATGACCTGATCCCTTCCTACCTCTACAGCTATATCTCTTGCCTCTCTCTGTTTCCACATTCTGTTCTAGTTATACTGAATATTCTGTAGTCTTTTATCACCAGACCATTATTCATGGTATTTTCTCTGCCTGAATGGATCACTATTATCTCACCCACTTATTTACCTAGTTAAGACTTAATCATCTTTCAAGTCTTAGATTAGATGTCACTTTCTCCGAGTCACCTTCCTAGATCAATATCTCTAACCCTTCCTCTCAAGTCAGAATAGGAACCCTTTTATATTTTCTCATACACCCTAGACGCACCCAACTATAGTACTTGTGTACTATAGTTTAGTTACAGCTCCCTACTACATTGTTAGCTTTGTGAAAAGATCACACCTATCTTTTTTCAGCATAAATCCCTAAGTACTTTGCATAATACTTGGTAGATAAATACATAATTAATATTTACTGGATGAATGATGTATAGGTATTTAAAGAACTTCAGTAAAATGTTGAAGATATACAGAGAAAATACCATTTATAAAAAAATGTATAACAAAGATAACATTTTCCAAGATAAATTAGGGTTATCTAGATGTAAAAATAGACACAAAATTTGGTAGAAGATTATCTAGTCAAATTCTTTAAGAATAAAACAGATTCAGAGGAGTAAAGTATTTTCCAGGTTACAGGACAAGATTGTGGCATAGTTAAAACTAGAATGCTATTCTCTCGATTGAGGGATTTTATATGTTTTAAGAAAAATAGAATGTGCCACTGACCTTGTTACAAAAACTGAATTGGAAATGCGGACTAATTGAAGTTATTCAGGAGAACATATACCCTAAAAATACCTTGAATTGTTCATGAATTAATACTCTTTTATTCAATTGAAAAAACTCAGGTAATTGGTCATAGGACATAGACTTACACTGTGGCCTCAAAGGCTAGATTCTGAGTTCCTTGTGGAGGATAATGGATGTAACAGTTTAAGAATTATGTAACAGAACTTCCTAAAAATACTGATATGCCTCAGAAGGTGGCAAACTATAGTAGGTACTTAATAATGCTGTTATGTGCCAGGCTTTTTACATATACTGTTTTTAATGCTCAGAACTACCCTGCAGGTAGGTATTATAATTTCCATTTTAGGTTGAGGAAATTGAGGCTCAGAAAGGTCATACGGCTAGTAAGTGGTGGAACTGGGATTTAAACTCAGGTATGTCTGACTCCAAAGCTTATTATTTTTCTTCACTAGGTCATATTAGTAAGTGCCCTCAAATAGTCCCTGCGAAAAGACTTTTACCTATTTGGTTGATTTGTAAAGAGTTGATTCAAGCACTAGATTGGAAGTTGGATTCAGATGACCCTTAACGTCCTTTTAATAGATTATTGCTTTTATGTTACTTTTACAAATGTAACTTTTCATATGTATGGGTACATGTGTATGAAGGTGCAGTAATATTTCAATTGAACTTTTATTTCCTCTTCCCCTTCCACTTTTTGGTATCAAAACTGATCCTATTTTAAACAAAAACTTATGCTTAAGTTAAATGCTTACTGGGCAGCAAACTGGACAATTCAGAAAGAAGGAGCCCTTAATGTATGTCTTTACCTTGCCCATAAACCAGGAGCCTGTCTACTGATTCTTTACTAGGCCATATTCTAATTCTTCAAGAAACCATTAATCCATCCCTACCCCTTCCCGCCCCTGTCCTCCAGCACTCCATTTCCAGCAAACTGTAAGAACCCACAAACCTGTGGTCCTAGCCTCTCTAGTTCCTTCATTCTGTCAGTTTATTTATTTAACAGACATCTATTGAAATGCTTATTAGAATATGTAGTCAAATAAGACACGGTCCCTGATGTCCACAGACCCCACCCACCTATCCCAGATGGGAGAGATTTAAGAATGCTAAAAGAGGAAAGAGCCACTTGAAAGCAAGAGATTGAAGATACAGATTGTGTCTCCTTGATATATTCTAGGACATCTCCTTAGGAAGTCAGGTGAGTGGGCTAGAAGAGATATATACAAAAAGAAATAGGGAGGAAGTATAAAGTTTGCATCCTTTCACATACTTTATAATATTATTGTAGAATTATGGATAATATATATGACCTAATCACATATGCATTAAAGAGTTCACAGGCTTTATTTAAGTAAATTTCTTTGTGGAAAAGGGCTCTGGAAGCAATAGTAGCAGTTACAGTTTGTTTTTTTTTTTTTTGTTAATGAATTCTCAATACCTTTCACGTGAGAATGACCATTCTAACCCATCTGGCTGGGTGCTAATTCTGATTTTTCTTTTCTTTCTTATCAGGTCCCTTTAATGACCCACAGCATATTATTTGTGAGGTGGTTGGCCTGACAGTCAGAATTAGAAGTTTCAAGTTTCTGGGATATTGTGGGATTTGTGCCCCTTTTTATAAAAATAAAAAATGACAAAGGAAACATGGACAGGAAATCTTGTTTAGGAATTTAAGATTTTTGCTCCTGTACTTAGTACATTTAATGTTTATAGCTACAAAAGCCCATTTTAACCAAGGGTAAATTCTGAGAGGAAACAGTTCATTATGTACTATATATATCCTTTCATACAAGTTATTTAATTAGTATGCTACCTTGCTTATGAGATTTGATTGAATTAACAGGTGAATTGGTCTAATATTTGCAACGAACTTACCATTTTAAAGATTTTGCACAGTAGTCTAAAATATGTTCACTATTTAGAGAAAGCTTGTTTCTTTTATAAATGCCCAAGTCTCAGTAGTTGCAAGTCCAAGTAGATTCCTCTTAGAGGGCTTATTTCAGGCTTGTTTCATGGAGTTTGTGAGAGATCCTTATCTGTGTGCTTCGTAATATTGGCCATTTTCCTAAGGGTAAAAAAAAAATCTTTTAATTATTTCTGTAGTCTTTGAATTCAAAATTATCTTCATCTCCAGTGAATGACATTAGGATTCATGACTAAATTAACTATGTGATTGTCTCAAAAGCTGTGTGTTGTACATATGCTAATATCAATGGATAATAACTGAAATAAGATTTTATTGCTTCTACTTTTCAGTTTTAATTGATAACCTTCTCTGTGCATAGGTGTCGTTTCAGCCAGATGTTGCATCCAATTTTTGAGGAAGCTTCCAATGTCATTAAGGAAGAATATCCAAATGAAAATCAAGTAGTGTTCGCCAGAGTTGATTGTGATCAGCACTGTGAGTACCTCAGGAGGAAGTCTGGGAGAAACTGCCCTATCCCCAAACCCCCCATAATTCTTTTTTAAAAAATGCTCTGCTTAAGTGGAGAATAAATCAAAAAGGTACCAGTGACCTGCTCAAAATGTTAATATTTAATCTTTATGTTCTTAAATACTACTTCTCAGTGTGAAGGGTTTTAAGTTTTTTATTTTTTCATTAAAATATAGTAGGGCAAGCATACAGGTAGTAAATCATAACAGCAATGTTTTCTACCAAAGCAAGTTCCAAAATTAATAAATAAAATTTAAATGTAGTTTTGGGCGGGGGCGGGGGGGGATGGATTTCTATTAGTTTTAGAATCATGCAAAAATACCATTTGTAGTCATGTCAAATAGTCTCAGATTTTTGTGTGTTCCTGTTATTTAAAAGATTCTATTAAGATTGGCTTAGATTATTTTTGAGGTGTAAATAGCTCTAGTTACTGATTATATTATTGCGAATGTTGAGAAACTTAGGTTAGACTCACTTAAAATCTAATCTCTTGGATTTCACTTGTCCCAGCAGAGCATTCTCTATAAAACCTTCATGGTTTTCCCTATACATGACAGATTTCTCTAACTTGAGCTAGTGAGCTTTGCAGTGGTGTTTCCGCCTGAGTGTTCCTGTTACACTTGAACTTTCCTCTTTCATAGTACCACTCTTATTGCACTTTGTAGTTTTGGTTTATTGTATCTTAGTTGTCTCACCAGTTGAAATGTCAGTTCTTCGAAGGCAGGAACTTCTTTTCTTTGTTTTTGGTTCTTTTGTTTTAATCCTTTTTAAGCGGGGACCAAACTCATTAATCTCTGAATCTCAAGAGTCTGACAATTTCTGGGAGACAGAGACTGCTCATTCAAAGCCTGTTGCATTGAATTATTGGTAAATTGGCCTGAATATAGATCTCTTCTGTTCTGCAAATGTCCTATCCTTTACACTTAACCTGAAAGAATTTGTGTGTGTGTGTGTGTGTGTGTGTGTGTATGTGTATGCGTATACACTAACTATTCATTTTACTGATGAAATAAAGTGGCTTAATGAATGTCTCCTACAGCTTAATGTCTAGTCAAGCCAGATTTAGAATGCAAATCTCCTGACCAAATGCTTTCACAGACCTACAGGAAGTCTTCACTGAGTGTCATTGATAGGTTCAGTGACTTTAAGTGAAAGGATATATGATGAAACATAAGCTAGTTGATATAAACAAGAGTTAAGTTCCTAAGGCATCTCATCAACATTTTAATGAAACAACATTGAACATAATGACATTATTTGAGGACCTGCTGTATTTGCTTCTTTTTTGTTCAATTGAACAGACGTTTTGGGATTTACTGATAAAGCCCTGTGCTAGACAGAAACAGCAAACAGCAAAGCATTTCAAAAGCTTACAAGCCATACCCCACATTTCTGTCTAGTGAGATTCATAACTAGATAGGATGAAGGGAGCAATAAAAGTTTTTTAGTACAAGCATGGCCTGCATTTCCACTCTGCTTTCTGGATCTTTCCTCCCACCTTTATTGACAGAGAACATGATGTTTTTGATGTGGGCTCTCATTTCAAATCTTTCTGTTCTTTGTATATTTAGACATTACAGTGCAGACAGCAGTCCTTACTCTGAATTTAGACCATAAAATCTGAAATGATTCTCAGGCTTACAATAATTGGAAAGAAAAATTAACTATTTTGCCTTAAATATAATTTATTCTATCTTTTAAAAAGATCAATGTACTTTTTAAATAAATCTGACATCATTGCTAGTAATCAAGTTCTCTTTTAATGGGAATAAATAGCCATAGTTCCTTTTTGATCCACCAGAGAGATCTACAAAATTAGTTTTTTTACTAATGACAGTTATATCTCAGATATTGTGTATCCTCTCTAAATATTTATTCTCTTCTGTGTAATTCTTCACTTTTTAAAAGTGACATTATGAAATCCTGTTGATGATTAACTCACATTCTCTACTCTCTGTAGAGATTGTAAGATATACTGTACTTTGGGTAACCCTTTATGTGCCAGCTGGACTGTAGAGGTTTTGAGCTGGAGGGACCTGAAGAATCCTGCAGTCTGGAGAGGAATGCCTGTTAGGCAGATTGTTCTTTGGTAGGATTTGATTTTTTAAAAAAAGATTTATTGAGATATCATTGACATATAATAAATAACACAAGTTTAAATTATACAGTTTAATGTTTTGAAGCGTGTACACCCATGAAACCATCACCACAATCAAGATAACAACATACAGTCATCTCCCAAATTTTCCTTGTGCTCCTTTGTGGTTCCTCTCTCCATCCATCAATCCTCAGGAGACCATGGAACTGCTTTCTATTACTATAGATTAGTTTGCATTTTCTAGGATTTTATGTAAGTGGAATCATACATTATGTGTTCTTTGTGTATGAAATTGTCTTTTTTTCTTTTTTCTTTTTTTTTGGTAACTCAGCTTGGTTATTTTGAAATTGTTGCACATGTCATTCCTTTTTATTTATTGAGTGGCATTCCATTGTATGGCTATATACCACAGTTTCTTTTCTTTAACTATTCACCTATTCACAGACATTTGAGTTGTTTCCAGTTTTGGGTTATTACATATAAGCTGCTATGAACATACATAAATATGCTTTCATTTATCTTGGACAAATACTTGAGTCATATGGTAGGTTTATGGTTATCTTTTTAAAAAACTGCCAAACTATTTTCCAAAGTATTTGTTTTATTTTACATATCTACTATCAGTGTCTGAGCATTCCAGTTTTGCTATATTCTTACCAATATTCGGTAAGATCAGTATATTAAATTTAACATATCTGTTAAATTATTAACAGGTATAATTTCTTACAGCAATTTTTTATTGGATTTTGAGAGCTCTTTATATATTATGAATACAAATTCTTTTTCAAATGTGTAATTGCAAATATTTTCTCCTGTTACACTCTAAGAATGTCTTCAATTGTGGTGAAATACACAGAACACAAAATTTATAATCCACTATTTTTAAATGTACAGTTTAGCAGCATTAAGTATATTCATGCTGTGGTCTCCAGAAGTTCATCTTGCCAAACTGAAATACTATACACATTAAGCAAAAACTTCCTACTTTCCCCTCCTCCATCACTTGGCAACCATCATTTTACTTTCTGTTTCTATCAATTTGACTACTCTAGACACCTTACATAAGCGGAATCATACAGTATTTGTCTTTTTGTGACTGGCTTATTTTACCTACCATAATGTCTTCAAGGTTCATCCATGTTGTAGCATGTGTCAGAATTTCCTTCCATTTTAAGGCTGAATAATATTCCATGATATATATATATGCCACGTTTTGTTCATTCATCTGTCTATGGATGCTTGGGTTACTTCCAGCTCTTGGCTATCATGAATAATGCTGCTATGAACATGGGTATATACAAATATCTTTAAGATTCTGCTTTCAACTTTTTTGGATACATGCACACACAGAAGTAGAATCGCTGGATCATATTTTAATTTTATTTTTTTAATTTTTGAGTAGCTACCATACTGTTTTCCATAGCAGCTGTACCAATTTTACTGCAGGTACAAGGATCCCAATTTCATCATATCCTCACCAACACTTGTTATTTTCTGTTTTTGTGATAATAGCCATTCTAAAAGGTGTGAAGTAATACTTATCATTGTTTTGATTTTCATTTCCCTAATGATTAGTAATGTTTAGCATCTTTTCATGTGCTTCTTGCCATTTGTATATTTTCTTTGGAGAAATATCTGTTTGAGGTCTTTGCCCATTTTTAAATCAGGATATTTTGTTGTTGAATCATAAGAGTTCTCTATATTTTCTGGATATTAACTCCTTATCAGATATATGATTTGCAAATATTTTCTCCCATTCTGTACATTCTCTTTTTACTCTGTTTGTCCTTTGCACAGAAGTTTTAAATTTTGATGTTCAATTTATCTGTTATTACATTTGTTGCTTGGGTTTTTGTATCATATCCAAGAAATCACTGCAAATCCAATGTCATGAAACTTCTCTTCTGTTTTTTTCTTAGAGTATTATAATTTAGGTATAGTATGTATAGTTTAGGTCTTTATCTGTTTTTAGTTATTTTTTTACATGGTTCAAGATAAGGATCTGATGTCATTTTTTCTCATGTGGATATCCAGCTCTTCTAATACATATGTTGATGAAACTATTCTTTCCTCATTGAATGGTGTTGACATCGTTGCCAAAAATCAAGGGTTTATTTCAGGGCTCCCTGCTCTGTTCCATTGGTCTATATGTCTTTCTTTATGCCAGTACCACACTGTTTTAATTATTGTAATTTTATAACATTTGAAGTCAGAAAGTGTGAGACCTCCAATTTTGTTCAAAGAGTGTCTTTAGAAGGGTATACTTAATTTTGAGGAAGTCCAATTTATCCTTTTTTAAAACAGATTTTGATTTCGATGCTGTATCTAAGAAATCTTTGCGTCACCCAAGATCACAAAGATTTTCTGCTATGTTTTCTTTCATAAATTTTATAGTGTGAAGTTCTACATTTAGGCCTGTGATCCATTTGGAGTTAATTTTTACATGCGGCACAATGTATGGATTGTTCATTTTTTGCGTATAATTATCAAGCTGTTCTGACATTATTTGTTGAAAAAACTGTCCTTCACTAACTTACTTTGTATCTCTGTCAAAATCAACAGACCATATATATGTGGATCTATTTCTAGTCTCTGTAGTCTGTACTGTTGACCTATTTAGTTGGCATTTATCTGTTTGTCTATGTTCACAACAGTACCATACTAACAGATTACTGTAGCTTTATAATTAGTTTTGAAGTCAGTAGCATAAAATTTTCATCTTTGTACTTTTTTGGAAGTGGTTTGGCTGTTCTAGTTGCTTTGGATTTATGTATGAATTTTAGAATCACCTTTTAATTTTTAACCAAAGGGTAGGGGGAAGGAGTGCTGAGATTTTAATTGAGATTACTTTGAATATTTAGACCAATTTGTGGAGCATCGTCATTTTAATAATATTGAATCTTCCAATCCATGAACATTGTATATCTCCCCATTTATTTGTCTTTTTAGTTTTTCTCAGCAATATTTTGCAGTTTTAAGCAGTTTTTCAGCCTACGTCTTTCACATCTTTGTCAGATTTATCCATAGATTTTTTTTTGATGCTATTGTAAATGATATTTTTTAAATAAGCTTTTTATTGCTTACAATAAAAGTTACAAAGATAATACAGAGAGTTTCCTTATACTTCTTACCCAGTATACCATAATTTTGACATCTTATATTACCATGGTATGCTTGTCAAAACTAAGAAACTAACACTGGTACATTACTATGAACTAAATTATAGACTTTATTCAGATTTTGTTAGTTGTTCCATTCGTGCCCTTTCTCTGTTTATCCGGATATTTGTTTAGTCATCAGGTCTGCTCAGTTACCTGTCCATTTCTCATTCTTTCCTTTTTTTTCACAACTTTGACACTTTTGAGGTATATTGGTCAGGTATTTTGTAGAATGTCCTCATTTGGGGTTTGTCTGGGGTTTTTTTCTTAGATCTTATGCATCTTTTGTGAGATCTATCCTTAAGTATTTCTTATTTTTTGATGCTATTATAAATAGCATTGATTTTTTTTCTAATTTTAATTTCTGGTAGTTTGGTACTACTACATAGAACTACAATTGATTTCTGTATATTGATCTTGTATATTGGTATTTATTAGTTCTAATAATTTTTATGTAGATCTCATAGGATTTTCTACTTAGCTTTGTTGTATGCAAATAAAAGTTTTACTTCAGTGGTCTATATTTCCTTAACAGTATTCTTTCCAGCCAAGAGTACCTACTTGCTGCTTTAGAATTAGTTTCTGTCAGGCGGAAAATCTGTAATACTTCCTAGCAAAGGCAGAAGGTAACCTGAGAATCAAGATACCCACAGATGTCTCATTCTTATTAATCACCTGTCTAGCATTGTGGCAGCCTGCTCTATTCTGCCTGCTAATACTTTAGTCAGTTTGCCTCACTTCTGACTCACTGTAACACCCAGACCTTCCATTCAAAGTAATAGTATTATTTCTTGGGAAAAAATCTTTTATACAGTTTCTAGTCAAATTGCTAGGGAAAACTACTGTTTATGTTATGTAGTGTTTACTTAGATTTGGGCATGTTTTACATGTATTATTTTCAGTTATGTTTGCCACAACCCCTTGAGTTAAATAGTATTAGTATTATTCATTCATTCAACAAAATTTTTATATGCCTACCCTTTGTAATGCGGTGTGATAGGTTCCAAAGATAAAGCAATGAACCAAACACACCCAGAAAGGTAAGAGCAATAAATACCCAATTGCTCATTGTAATAACTGCTCTGAAGGGAAGGTTTTGTGTGCTGTGAGATAGTAATATGAGTCTAACTTAATCTGGGGAAATAGAGAAGTCCTCACCAGAACGAAGAGTAGGAATTTTTAAAGGGAAGAAGAGTGTTTTGGACAAAAGGAAGAGTAGGTGTGAAGTTTCTGAGGTAAAAATGAACATTGGACTTTCACAGAGCTGGAGTATATTATCATTTTGCAGATGATGACACTGAATGAAAGCCTTAGAGAAGCCGAATGATTTGCCAAGGTTACATAGTAAATGAAGAGAGCTAGATTGTACATAGCTATTACCAGGTAACTACTATGTTTTGAAGGTCAAAAAAAGTAATTTAAATTGAATTTCTCATAGAAACTGAGAATGCACCCAATTTCTATTTAAAGATGACTGAAATTGTCTGTTATGAATTATATAATAGTCTGTTTAAATGATCTATAATGGGATAATGTATTAACAAAAATAGAATTCACTCGTATGTGGTATTATTGTTTTTATACTGTGTGGCCCAGCCCCCTACTAAAGTAGAATCCTTTGTTCTAGTACCAGAAGCCCACTATTTACTAAGTCATATACAGTGGGGCAAGTTACTTAACACAAATCACTCAACTTGATTCAGCACCCACCATAAGAATGTGTGTGTGTGTAGCAAGAAAGAGAAATGTGATAACCAAATGTTGTAAAATGTTAAATCTGGGTAAACTTACACGGGTATTCATTACATTACTTTTTCATCTTTCTGTAAGTTTGAATATTTTCAAAATAAAAAGTTGGTATAAAAAGTCACTGAACCTATATTTCTCTTTGGTTACTTCAGAGTTTTTAAGAAAATGTATGTAGAAGAAGCCTGAAATCCGCACTGTGCAAGTGTACTGTGATATTATTAATTATAATTTCTGTTTACTTTAACTGATAAAAGACCTTCAACAGAATTATTGAATTTTAAAAAGAATATTCTTGAATAGACTTTTACTGGCATTTTGAGGAATACTTAGAGCCACTTGATCGCTTTTGGAAACTGACCTAGAGTTCTCTTTTGCTGTCTCAATTTTTCAGTGAAAACCTCCCATGAGCAGTTATGATAATTGAGGCCATTTTGTTGGTCACGAAATCACCTTCTTTCATGAGATGCCATCTCTTGGACGTTAGCATCTCTGCCTTACCATTGGGTGTTATGGAAGGCAAATGTGCCTTTTTTGAATATTCTGCCATTACCAAGTAGAATTTATTGCCAGAAATACAAAGATGGCCTAGTATTAGGAAATAGAGTAAATCCTGTCAGTAGCTGAAATAAGGAAAACGAGCTTATTCTGTCAGTAAATACTGAAAGATGTGTATAGGTTCTTAAAAGAAATTAATGTAGCAAAATGTATGAACCTTTGCTGGCATTGAATTTTTAAAATCTTTTAACGACTATTACTTCATAACGAGTGCAAATTTGAGTTGAGGTGTGACATCTGAATTTAGTTATGAAATCTGTCTATCTTAGCAACGAATCTTGTATATTGTCTTGCATTTGGAAATTTCTGCCAATGCTGTGTTAGTTTTTTCTTTATTAGCCCTGTTTAAGAATTTAAGATCAGGTGAGACCATAAAGTCAAGAAACAAACAGCATAATTATATAACAATACAAAAATGTAATGGCACTAATTTTCATAAAACATTTCAAGTGAGTATTTTCAAAGTACGCCCTCTGGGTGGTGTTGTATGTTTCTTAGACTTTCTTGGGAATTCTTTTGAAGCTGTCCTCTATGCCAGTTTACTAGGTGATCAGGAAAACCCATCTCAGTCCATAATTACAGGAGACCCTTTGGTTTGCTGCCCACATTTCCTTCTATCTCCCTCTCTTGAACCTAGCGGCATCCTGTGGAGTGCTTTCTATCCTACCTTACCTCATTTCTTTATGCCCTTCATAGGACTTTCTTTGTTGAGAGGTTCAGGTAAATAGGCTAAGAACTTGGAACTGGAGAAAGAAAGAAGGCAAGAGTGGATATAATAGGCTAATTTCACCTAGTCAGCCCTTTTGTTTCTGTGTATGAGCTGGATGCAGCAGCTTTTACTCCCTCCTCCACCCACCCTCACCCCACCCACCAAAAAAGTTAGAAACTGTAGAAAGACAATTTTGAACACAGACTGACACTGGAGTGTCATCAGGAAGCATCCAACAGTTTAAACTTAGGTATATTTTTGAAATTCCAGTGTAAAGCTTGTAGCTTGAATAACCCTCACCTAGTAGTAAAATTTAGTTTACTTCCTAAGACTCTAAATTCTCTATTTATTGTATTTAATGTCAAGAACAAAGTAAGAGAAGTAGAAGGAAGAGAAAAAGGGAAAGTAAGTCAGGGCAATTAAAGAGACAATCAAGAGAGAATATTGAAGACAACCTCTTCCCACTGCTCAGAGGGCATTTATGTGATGGCAGCAGAGCAGGCATCCTCACTCATCCTGCAGAGGACTGGGATGTCGGGTTTCATATTTGTCACAGATCTGACAATTGCCCTTCTAGATTCTTCCATCTGGAGGACCCATAAGAGAAATCTCTGCATGTCTCGTGAAGATATATTTCTGTTCACATTATAGAAGGTTCCTCTTATATTATACTTAGGGAATCTAAACTTACACATCTTTTGTGTACATATATATTAAGAGTTTTAAGAATTTCCTTTGAGAGTCTGGTCTGTGGAAACGATTAGAAGTAGTAACAGCAGCAGTAGTAATGTTATTGATAATCATAATGATGAAATGTAAACTCTGTAAGAGCAGGGACCTTATCTTTTTACCCCTCTATCCTTCACACTGGATTGGTGCCTAGCACATACTAAGTGTTCAATTATAGTTGTTGAATAGATGGATGGACAAATGAGTAATAAATAGTAGCCAGCATTTATAAACTGTTAGTTTTGTAGACTCTACTCTAAGTACTTTAAATAGGTTATTTCATTATTTCCCAATAATACAATAAAGTGTATTCTGCAATATTTCATCAAATCTAAGTTGTCAGTGATTATAAGTCACTTTTATCTGTAACTGAAAAAACATAAAACTGAACTACAATACAATGCTTTATCACTTAAAATTTTTTATGTCTATTGTAAGAACTATTTGGACTTAGATACAGATTTTTTGTCATATCATTAATATGTGATAAAAGAAAAATAAATTTGTTCAAATAATCCTGAAATAGTTTCACATTCAGAATCTTACTCTTGTGCATCACTTTCCAATTCTGTTATTGATTTTTGAGTTTTTCCACACAGTATCAGCTTCTGTGCCATTAAAGGTGTTGGTAATGCTCTCGATTAAAGAGTGTTTACTCTTCTAGGATTTTCTTCCAAACTGCTAATACCCATGCAAGTATTGATGCAGGCATTTTACTTTTGTCTAACCTTAGTTTATTTTTTCTAAATTGAAATTTCTCTGCTAGTTAAGCAACTTTATTCAGTTAGCAAATATAACCAAAATGTTAATAGTGGTTTCCTCCTGTGGTTGTTGGATTACAAATGGTTCTTATTTTCTTATTTGTAATTCTGTGTTTTTTTCCAAAATTTCTACATACACATAAAATTAAAACTTACCCTTGCTTCAGCTATGGATCATGATCTCATTTTATCTCATCTTCTGCAGCCTTCTCATTTGGGGAGTTTGGGAGTAGAATTCATCACTCTCCCTGGTGGATATACTACCTTAGATGAAGAAGTCCCATCGGTCTGCCCCTGGTGGGTCCGGGTTCTCTGCTGACCTCCAGTGGCTATAGGCTGTATGGCAAGAGTTATTCATAAATGATTTGCTTGTTAGAGCAGAACATTCAGACTCCTAGCAGAACATTCAGACTCCTAGCATTTTTAGGAAAGTACTTTGTAATTGTCCTTGAATTAGGCGAGCACATGCTCTCAGACACCACAGTTACTCTCTCACCTATCTGCTAACTTGAACTTTCCACATTGTAAATTGAGCTTTTATAAGAGGTATGTATAAATGAGGCATTAAGAGCAAGAAAATAACTGTAGATAACAATATTGTATTAAAAACTTCAAGCTTGCTAAGAGACTAGATCTTAATTATTCCCACTGCAAAAAAAGAAATAATAATTAATGGAAGTGATATAAGTGCTAGTTAATGCTACAATGACAATCATATTGCAATACTGCCATATATAAATGTATCAAACCAACATATCATACATCTTAAACGTATACAGTGTTATATGTCAAATCTATTTCAATTAAAAAGTTTAAAAGAAAGGAATAAAGAAATATACAGTAAAGAGTTCATGTACATAAAACAACTTGGATGTGCAGGCTTAACCTGAGTCCCGAGTAACTGCTACTCTTTCTTTGTAATTGTTCTGTTTAGGATTTTATTTTGTTGTTGTGTTTTTGTTTTGATTTTTTTCCCTCATTGTGAGGAGGGCATAGTTTAGGAATGGAAAAAGGTACATAGGCAGCAGTGGTCTTTATCCTGGAACCATAAGAACAGTGAGACCTTCCTGTTGAAATCATTTGCCTCTTTGTACTGTCTGCTATGAATCACAGCAGGGAGGGACACTACTGTAAAGACAAGAGCATGAGGCAGTTTCTCTATTTGGAGTTCTGCTGGACATTAGTGAGGCAGGCAGGCAGGCAGGCAGGCAGGCAGAACCCATCAAAGCGTGTAAGTGACCAGTAAAGCAAAGGTACATGCTAATTTTCCAATCAGTTAGCTATTAACCTTCTGAAATTTATAATTCCTTTGACATCCATTTTAACATTTGATCCATCCAGTTAATAAAAAAATTATTATACCCCTTAAGTCATTCTTTGTTATATTGTCAAAATGTCACATTATAATTATCTTAAAATCATTTTTGACCAAAGCTTGTAAAAAGTCACCTTTATGAGATTATTGATCAATGTAATTTTAAGGTTTTTGCTTCTTAATAATTAAAAGCCACCTCATTATGCAGCACACCTGCTGTCATGATGTTGTTTGAGAATTAAGCATGTATTTCCCAGTAGTCTTCAAGTATTATTTAATATTTTTCTATCCATAACTACAATTTTAAGGCATCTTTAGGTCGTAATGTTTAAATTTGTAGACAGACTTGTTATTTCTGCCAGGACTATTGCAGTAGCTTCCCTACTAGACTCCCTCTAGTATAGTTGTTTCTACCATCAGATCTCCTAACATAAAACAAAATTGCAGTTCTGTTTCTTTTGTTTTTATTTTATAACTACTAGAATAATGGAGGCAGGGTTAGAGAATTTTCATAAGTGTGTGTGTGTGTGTGTGTGTGCATGCGCGTGTGCGTGCGCGCGTGTGTGCATGTGTGCATGCACCACCATTTTAGAATTCTCTAACTGAGTTTGCTCAGTTAAAAACAATTGCAGCCGTCTTAGGCCACTTCAATGCTCTCTCAGGTCAGCTTCATTCTAAAAATTCAGTGTCATTCTTATACATGACATTTGAGCTTTTCCAGTGTCTAGAAAACATTGATTTCTCCCATTTGCTGTTATTTCTACTAAAAATAACAGCACAGAAATTTAAAGGCTCATTTATTCCATTTGAGTCTATATCTTAGTAATTGTGATTCTTGAAAATTGAGATCATGATTTAGATTCTTACTTTAAGACTATAAACATGATTTTTAATGATTGAATCAAATCTTTGCTGCCTATGAATATACTCATTGGTCATAATAAAAGCATTTTATTTATTTTTTAGTGTAAACTGCCAAGTTTGGGGTTTTATTGTATTAGTTTACACAAAATTTGCATTTGGGATTATAATTCTTCTAGCAAATAATCTAATATTTTTAGCTTTTGTGAGTGGTTTTAATTAAAATTTAATTTTCTTTTATTAAATGCTGTCAGAGAATCTCATAGTATAAAGTGACTTGAATGACTTTTCAAAATTGAAATTTTGCTCATTTTAATATTCTTTTCTAGAATATATCTATGATAATGTTTACCTACATTTATTAAGAGTTTACTGTGTCATGCATTTGTATTATCTCATTTAGTCCTTAAAACAACCCTACGTGATAGAAATTATTATCTTTAACAGATGAGAAACTAAGGCATAGGTAGTTGATGCAACTTAAGAGTTTACACAGCCAGTAAAGGGCAAATTTGGGATTTAAACCAGGCAATGTATGTCCTGAGCCTGGCCTCTTAACCAATATGAACTCATCCTAATTATTATTATTTTTTTGTCTAACACTGAAAAATTATTGAACCAAAATGTTCTCACTGAATATTTGTAAGATTTTGTACTGTTGGGCTAATGGGTTCACCCATACCAAGTATAAGGGTGAAGTTAATTTTTTCTTCATTCTTTTAGCTGATATAGCCCAGAGATATAGGATAAGCAAATACCCAACCCTCAAATTGTTTCGTAATGGGATGATGATGAAGAGAGAATACAGGGGTCAGCGATCAGTGAAAGCACTTGCAGATTACATCAGGCAACAAAAAAGTGACCCTGTTCAAGAACTTCATGATTTAGCAGAAATCACCACTCTTGATGTAAGTTATTAACTTTTGCTGGATCAAATGAACATTGCCTGTTTAATTAATGTAAACAAATTCTTACGCAATCCAAGAATCTGGACATTTTCTTATAGTTTATGGTAATGGGTCTGACATAAACAGACTTATTTAGCAAGTTGAATTTTTCTTGAATTATTTCTCAAGGGAAATGCTAATGTATTACTGACCCTTTGGATAAAATATATAGCATACAGTAAAGTTGCACTAATTTGAATTAATTGAGGACAAAAGGTAGTCTAAATTATGAAGAAATAGATGTTAACATCAGGCATACACAATCAAAGTTTCTATATTTGCCTTAGTGGAGAACCTCTAGGTATCTGCTCTAATTACTCCTGTATCATCTCTTCGATATATGTTTTAATGTCCTCTGAAATAGCTCCCCTAATTATCTTAGCAAACCCTTGTCTTTGTATGCTAAGCAGTATTTTAAAAAAATTGAGTTTGGGCTTTAGATTGTCATTGTCAGGTTTGAGATTTTATTTTTACCCTACTTACAAGCTAGTAAGTTATCTAGTTAGTTTCATGGAAGTTATCAGAAGACACAAGTCTCCGGGGTTAGAGACAAAGGACTTTTGCTCACATCACAGCCAACTGTGTGAGCATGTTTGTATTTGTTTCTTTGCTCCCCAAGACTTGTGGATGTTACACATAGGTCTCAGATGGATGTCTGCATATGCAGTGATTGTGTTACGGGAGGGGAACTCTGGACTCTGAGAACTTCTATGTCTGAGCTAGCAGTAAGCCTTATCTCTGGTGGGGGAGATTATCTCATACCTCAGTGTTGCTAGCTGCAAGTACAACCCTGAGAAATGGCCTGGGTAAGAAGTGGTCAGGGTCTTACATTTTAGGTATACCTAGATATCTAGGGAGTATGAGGCCATAGAGAGTTCTACTTACAGTCACATGTTATGAATTGATGTACTATTTTAACTTATTTTAGAATTAGTCACCTTATTTAGGAAAAGACTTTCATTGATGAAAGTTATCTGTTTCTTGAAATCTTAAAATAAAATGCTTGAAGGAAATGTTCATAAGTTATTAGAGTGTAGTTAAGATTACTTTCAATCCAATGTAATCTTTAATAGTTTTTGACTCAATGTTAAAAGCAAAAAATAGGTATTTATAGACATACTTCATTGGGAGATAATTGAATAATAGGTGGATAAATGAAATAACATGTTTACAAAACTATATATGTTTGTAAAATAATTAAATACTTTATTTTACAGCGCAGCAAAAGAAATATCATTGGCTATTTTGCACAAAAGGATTCAGAAGAGTATAGAGTTTTTGAAAGAGTAGCCAGTATTTTGCATGATGATTGTGCCTTTCTTGCTGCATTTGGGTAAGTGTCTTAATTAAGAGAGTGGGAATGGGAGTGGGTTCGTTTGGCTGCTATATTAAAGTAAAAAGTAGAGAATTTATCGTTGAGTCTGATGTAAAAGCAAATAATATTTTTTTGTGATTTTGGCCTTTGTACCTACATCAGTGACTTTGATCCCCAGTTTACTGGAGACAGTCTGGGGTCAAAAATAGCTTTTTAGTGCTAAAACTGCCAATCTAACTTTATAAAATACTGAGTCACAAAAATAGCTAACTAAAATTTTTCTTTAAAAAAACCTGCATTGTATTAAATTTTTAAATACATTTTTATTTAATAAATTTTTTTAAATGTGCTTTTGCTGGTGTGGCATAGTCTTATAAGTAGGAAAGTTGATTGTCAAGTATATAGTTCAAATATATATTTCATACATTACAAAACAACTAGCCAATTCTGCTTCATTCAGGTACATTACTACTATTATTTTTCTTAAAAAAATATTATTACTACTTCTGTTTTCCTATTAGGACTGTTTCAAAACCAGAAAGATACAGTGGAGACAACATAATCTACAAACCACCAGGGGTAAGTTGCTCTTTCTTAAATTATAAAATATAATTTAAATATATGAAGTGACTGATGGTCTTTAATTGCAATTTTTCGCACACAGAAAAATAGAAATCTATAGACATTTTTCCAGTCGATGATATTCATTTTAGTGTTGTTTGCAGTGTTTTGGCACACTGAGGTTTTTAATTTTTATATAATATCAATGAGTTTTTGCTTAGAAAGCTCATTCCCTATTCCAAATTCAGATAGGTATTTGCCTATATTTTCTGCAAGGGCAGTTCATTAGTAAGAGCTTACATAGTGTGACCTTCTCTAGATAGTCAGAATCCAGTACAGTGTCTCACAATGTAGTTATAGTTTGGTTAAGAGCACAGGCCCTGGAATAAGACTGAGTTTTAATGTCACACCTGGCACTTTCCTAGGTGTATAACTCGGGGAAAGTTTCTTAGCCTCTCTGCGCTTCAGTTTGTTCATTAGTAAAAATAACTCTGATACTAATAGTACTTGTTTTATGGGGAGGTGTCAAGGAGTGAGTCAACACATGTAAAGTGCTTACAACAGTGCATAGACACAGTAAGTTTACTCAGTTAATATTGGCTGGTACTTTTATCATTTTAGGCACTTCATAAATATTGATTTGAGTCTATGCGGAAACAGATTCTATAAGGAATTAATGTTAGAGGTAGCCACACCTTAAATTTATATAGTGTCTTGTATTTTTCAAGTATTTTTCACTGGAAGTTTCTAAATTTTCTTCTAACATCTTCAACTCTAAGGGATATCTAAATTAATTCATTTGGATAATTCTTTTTCACAATGCCTACCTGCTTCTGGGCTTATAGATGGTTTTAGGAATGCCATTTCAATAAGACAGGTTAGATTTGTTTAATTTTTTTTTTTTTCTGTTTTTGTAATAGCATTCTGCTCCAGATATAGTCTACTTGGGATCTATGACAAATTTTGATGGGACTTACAATTGGATTCAAGATAAATGCGTTCCTCTTGTTCGAGAAATAACATTTGAAAATGGAGAGGTATGGGCTTTCCAATGTGTGTTATTTTTAATTCAGATTTCTGAAAGAGCAAACTTCCTCTACACATCTTACTATTTTATCACAGACTTATCAGTTGTAAAAATAATACAGTGAACATAACTACATCATAGTTATTTCTGTAATACAGACCAGTGGTTCTTATCTTTGTTGTCCCAAGACCACTCTGTTGCATTTCCTGCAATAGCAGTGGTTCATTACAGTCTGAAAAATGAATTTGAGAATGCCTATCAGGTAATCCTGATAGCGACCTGTGGTTGAAGATCCTTGTTTAAGGGAATGTCCTTTAGAAACAATGCTCTGGAGATTTTAGTTACAATTAATTATATACAATGAATAATCCTTTGCCGTAAAAAGGTTTTTCTGATTCCTATCTAGCCTAAAAGAATGAAGTTATGAAAACATTTATCAGTTTTCATGTACCTGACCATAGTGATCCCATGTGCCTGTAATAAAGAACATCCAAACTCTTAGAACTCCTACAAAAACAAAACACAAAAACCTAAGAAGTTGGAGGAGCAAGTACAAAGGGCTATGTCTGTGAGGTACCTCTCTCTGTCCTTTATTATGTTTGAAACTTATCTTTCATTTCATTTTACTCCACTTTTAAAACCCACAGTCAAAGAATGCACTTTTTAAAAAACATTTTAAGTGCAATTTTCAAAAATCTTTTTATATGCATATACTCTTCAAAGAATTATAATAAGTGCATAGCTCAGATTTTAAATATACAGCTCAAGAAATTATTACATAGTAAACACACCCATATAATCACCAACTAGTCAGAGGTTGACAATTATATAAAGGAATCAGATAATAAATATTTTAGGCTTTGCAGTTCATACAGTCTGTCAAAACTACTCAGCTTTGCAGTGTGGCACAAAAGCATTCATAGACAACACGTAAATAAGTGAGGTGGTATTCCAGTAAAGCTTGCTTGTGTGTGTTTTTCTTAGTTTATCAAATGAAAATCCTTGCTACTTTTCTCAGTTCTCTAGGCTTCAGGTATGCTTAGCTGAATTACCTACATTTTTATTGTATTAGCTCACTTAGTCCTCAGAGATTCAGAAAAATTTAGTAACTTGTCATAATTATATACCTGCTTTGTCAGTTCTTACAGGAATAGTTTCAAATATAGAGTTTGAAGTTATAGACTAGAAAATTTTAATAAAACAGTAGTTCCAACTCCCCATACATAAATCATTTAAATTATGAGGAAACCTATAAATCTGGTTGTTTAGATGTCGCTCTCCATAATCTTTTAATACCTCTTGGTAGAGAGTATGTTGGTGTGGACAGAGGTAAACTTGGAAGCCCAAGCAGCAGAAAGTACCAGCTACTTTGTTAATGTATGTAAGTTAGTTTAGCAAATAGACATTTTCAAACTACTAATCTGCTTATTATTTTTCTCCTGACAGTTGTTAGTTCATCCATACTTTTGTTTAATAAACTAATGTTTGTTTTTACTTTTAACTTGGTAGCTCTTAAATTTTCTGAGATGACCGCTGAGTCTTCTTTCCGAATGGGTACTTACTTATTCAGCAACATCTGTATCATTTATTCTGTCATAGGTTGATTACACATTATTGTGTACAGAAATCTTTGAGCAAAAGGGAATAAGATTCTCTGGGTTACCAGTCCAGTAGTTCACATGTACAGATAATGTAATATAAAGACATGCCCTATGCCACATGAAGGGTACTGAGAAAATGTTCTGCGAATTCAGAGGAGAGAATTCACATTTTCACCTTTGGCAGAAATAGGGTAGAATCAGGGATGGTTTTCTAGAAGAGGCATTCCAGCACTAAAACAAAAGGGCCAAAATAGAAGTATACTGAAGTACTAATAGAAATAAGGAAGTAAGAGGAGGAAACTGTGCATTAATATTGAGTATTGAAGGTATTGATTAGACTTTGAAATGGAAATATTAAGGAGACAATTGGAAATCTAGACTTGGATTCTGAACTGGAACTGGGCAGGGAAGTACAGATAAGAGGCCAATTAGAAGTGGTGATTCAGATCGTTGAACAAGTTGAAGTTGCCAGGTTAAAACACAGAAGTCCAAAGACAGAACCATGGGGAGTAGTAGCAGTGCATGAGGAAAAGAAAAAATGTTAGCCCAGGCGATAAAAAGTGAGGAAGAAGAAACTATATCAGCTCACAAAAGATCAATGTGATGCCAGAGGTTGTGGGGAGGGAGACAAAGAGTAACTACTAATGAGTATGGAGTTACTTTTCGGAGTGATGAAGATTATCTGGAACTAGGTAGTATTGATGTTTGCAAACCTTGTAGATATAATAAAACCCACCAAATTGTACACCTTAAAATGGTGAATTTCATGGTATGTGAATTATATCTCAATTTTAAAAAAGGTAAATGTGACAAGAAGCTTAATAATTTGTTCCGTATGTGAGTGCAGCAGGCTTAAGCATGGAAATAAGAACCAGAAGAAAACTTTTCCCTTACAAGATAGGTTTCAGTTTCAGTGATTTTTAAGGATAAAGGACTTTGAGCTTTCTGCTGAGGCAGTTCCTAAATTACAGAGAGACATGCAAAAGAATAGTTGATGGAAATAACTTTATTATTAGGCCCTTTTTGGACTTTTTCTTATGAATTAGAACTTAGTATTCGTCAGAGAGAATAAATGATTAAAATCCATCTACTCATCACATTTCTCTTGTATATTCTCCAGTAACAATAATAAAAAATTTTAAAGTACTTTATAATTTTCAAGGTGTTTTTGTGTGTGTGTGCATGTGTATGTATATACGAGGTATATACATACACACATACACAGAGTGGCAGGTCTTTGTTCATAGTGTCGAATACTGTGAATTGGTTGAAAACTGGTTATATTATGGGGTTTTTGTTATTTGCTCTGAATCAAACGCTTTTCTGCTTTGGGTAGGTCTCATGTTAAGTTTTTGCAGTAAACTTTAATATAAACGTAAGTTTGCAAATTAGATTTATTTGCTGCTGGTACACTCAGTTTTTCAGTGTTTTCTATGAAGACAGTTTACCCTAAAATCTATGTGGGGAAGACATGTTTACCCCCACCCTAAAATCAACATCTTGATAAAGAACCAGCAGTTTCTCCTTTAGTCAACTCATTTTTCAAGTGTCATGACTTTATTCAGTACTAGGTAACACCAGCCCAAGTGGTTACTTTAAGACAGATCAGTTCCTGCAATAGTGCAAGACTTGTGGGTCTTCTGAGTGCTTGGGTATTTCAGGTGGAAGGAATGAGTTCCCCTTCGTCCATTAAGGATAATGTTTATTTACACCTCTTCCCTGGGATGTTGCAACTGTTGCATGTTACATGGTTTGAGTTCTGAATTGTTCCTACCAGAAAATAGCTAGAACTGAATGGAGAGGCCTAATAATTCTCACGGAATACTTCTCTGTACAGGAATTGACAGAAGAAGGACTGCCTTTTCTAATACTGTTTCATATGAAAGAAGATACAGAAAGTTTAGAAATATTCCAGAATGAAGTAGCCCGACAATTAATAAGTGAAAAAGGTAGACGGATTAAGGTGTTTATTTACATCCTTTCTCTTTGTATCTTTCTTTTTTCCCCTCCCCTTTCCCCATTACAGCCCTTGAATTTACATGTAAACATAGAGGTGGGAGGCATTAGTAGAGAGATAATATGAAATAGTGGCTATTTTTTTTAAACCATGGCTGTTTTAGCTCCCTAAAATCAAATAATCCCTAAAATCAAATAGCATGAAAAGTGAGGCCATGGGTGGGCACTGTTAGTTTTGACACTTTCTTTCAGTATCTTAATACTTGTCTGGTCCCTTTCTAATAGATAGTCTCAAACATATTGCTGGGAGAACTTACACAGTGATTAACATTTATTTCTAAATGAAAGAAACTGTGGACTTTCCAAAGCATCAGAAAACAATCTGAGGAATCATTAACTTTCCTTTTGTAGTTAGTCACTTGTTAATTATTTTGGGGATTGAATTGGATTAAAAATCAACCAGTAGGAACTGGAAGGACATCCCTGGTGAAATGAAGATGGTTCCATGAGAATAGTTCAGATGTCAGTTTTAGAACTCACCCCTAAGAACTGGGTAGTCCACAGAGTAGAGGAGTGCCTGTTTAAGGAAAATAACAAATTCACTGTAGCATTTAAATTCAGGTTGAGTTTATATAATTTCTAAGAAAATTACACTCTCTGCCCTAAGAGTGAAAATCTTAACCTCTTTTAAGTGTAATATTTAGGTTTTAGTTTTTGTAATCCATATTACTCTAAAGCATGTTGGGTTTTTTTTAGTATGTCACTTTGTACGATATTTGCAATCTTATGAGAATACAATTAAGAAAATTCTAATCTCCAAATTCTATTTCTTTTAAAGGTACAATAAACTTTTTACATGCGGACTGTGACAAATTTAGACATCCTCTTCTGCACATACAGAAAACTCCAGCAGATTGCCCTGTAATAGCTATTGACAGCTTTAGGCATATGTATGTATTTGGAGACTTCAGGGATGTGTTGTAAGTATTCATTTTGGTTATTTTAAATTATTAATATGTCTCAAAATGAACTGAATACAATTGTTTGAATATTCTAAATCTTATGGTAAAACAGTAATACTTTGTTATTTGGATAGAAAAGGTTGTTTCTTTTTACCCCACTCCAAAACATGATATAGTTGACTATGAGAATTATTAGATATCCTTATAGAAATGCCAGTATTAGGTGATCCTAATGCTTGGAAATTAATCTCTGAAAGAAAATTCTTGACCTTTGAGAAATTAGTTCTGAATTGAGTTTGGTCTTTGTCAGCACATCAAGATAAGTAGAATGTAATCCTAGGCCAGGATAGAGAAAATTGGTAATATTGCTGCTCATTTGTGACTGTGTCTAGCAAGAATATTAGTAGTATTTAAGACCCAGAAGATGGCTATGACTAGGCATTTATAAGGGCATACAGCTATGAACTTTTGTAAGAACAGAAAAGCCTTCTGACTATGCTCAGCTATTCATAGTATTAATAAACATATAATACTATGTTTATAATACTATAATACTACCACAGATACTAAATTTTTATCAGTTTCTGAGATGTCAAATACAATGGTAAAAAATAAAGATGTTCATATATAAAAATTTTAAGCAATACTAGTATTAATTCACATTGGACCTTCTCTTTTTGAAATTTATTTAAATACCTTTTTTATGTTCAAAGATTAAATTGCAGTTGGATGATTTGAAGTCCTATTGCAGAATGAATTATCTCACTCACAGTTCAGTAGAGATGTGGTTGTTTGATAGGAGATTCTCAGTCCTAACATATATATAGGGGGCCTAGAATTGAGTCCTGCCCTAGGCAAGTCACTTAACTTCTCTGTTCTTGTTTCTTTACATTTAAAATATGGTTGATGGTACATATGTGATTGTTACAAAAATTAATGAGAGATGATGGTTGTGTTCTAACACATAAAGTACTAACAAACAGTTGTATTTACTTTACCTATACGCAGAAGAATGCTATTTAGCCTGTTAACTTAGTAAATATTCATCCAGGTGTTCTGTATGACAGTCACTATATAATAATAAGCCAGTGTTTTAAAGTTTACTAAGATTAGATCCCTGCCCTCAAAGAACTCACAACCAAATAGAGAAAGGAAACAAACAGGGTAACAGGCAATTGTTTTATGATGTGATAAGTACTCTGACAGAGTTCAGAAAAGAAGTACCTGATCCAAGGTTTCTGGAGATGTTGATACCTAAGGTAGGTCCTAAAGTTCTACAGAAGTTTATCATGCACAGGTGAGGAGGAGGGCTTGGAGAAAGGGCACATTGGAAAAAACAAGTATAAGGGGCTGTTGGCCGAATATGAGTAGATGGGAAGGGGAATGCCGAGGGGTGAGGCGATGAGTAAGCGGAGACTAGCTCATGAAAGCCCTTATAGGCTGTTAAGAAAATGCGACATTATCTTGAAAATGAAGATCCAGTGAAGGGTTTTAATGAGGGTATTTTTTTTTTAAAGATTACTCAGGATGCAAACTGGAAAATAGAGGGGGTCAAAATAGAATCTAGGAAACTGTTCAATAATTTAGAAAAGAGTTGATAGATAACCAGTAGATTCTTGGATGAATTACCTCAATAAATTCTGGCAGTAGCACTAAAGCTAGAGAAGCAAGATTTTTGAAACCTTTTGTAGTGGAATAGCTTGAAGACTTGGTATCTTGTTAAATGGGGGCGGAAGGCCAGCCCTGATGGCCAGGAATCTGACATGGACAGTTAACTGAGCTGTATTGCCATTAACTGAGCTGGGGAACTCAGTGGAGGAGCAGCCTCATGGTAAAGATAATGAGTTCCCTTTCTTGACATACTGAATTTGAGGTGCCTGTGGGCTACAAAGAAGAGTGTCCAGTAGGGAGTTTACATGTTGGGATTCATTTCAGCAGTGAGTTGAGAATAAAGGCTGGATCTTGAACACGTGAGGATATAGCTAAAGTTATAGAAACAGATGAGATGACCCAGAACAGGGTTGATAACATTGAAGGGGAGCACACAAGAAGGAACAGTCTGTGAAGGAAGAGGAGGAGAAATTAAAGGAGAGAAAGAAAAACCAGAAAAGAGTAATACGGTAATCAAGGAAAAGGAGTACTTCTATCAGGAAGGAATGCTCAACTAGAAGAAAAGAATAAGCATCTGTTAGATTTAACCAAAGGAAAAAAACACCACAACTGTATTGTAAAGAATTGAAGAGTGGCTATTTGGTGAGGAAATGAAGATTTGACATGAAAATTCTTGCAGGAAGCTACTTCCAAAAAGAAAGAATAATAATAGTGGGATAGCTCTAAAGACATAGGATGAAGTAAAGTTTTAGCTTTTCTGTTTTTCCCTTCTTAGGGTACAAGAAATTAATCATGATTAAGTTTTGAGGGACAGAATCAAATGGAATGAGGAATTATTGAAGAGATAGGGGAAAAAGGGACTAATTGATAAAGCTGTAAGGAGCATAGAGGGAATGAGAAGCAAAGGAAAGGAAGTAACCGTCCTCTCTAGTAAGAGGAAAGGAAGGGTGTAGCATTTCTTTGGGGTTGTTTGAGGATTGGGTTGGTAGTAACAGCAGCAGAAGACTGCAGAAGTTCCTGTCTGATTCTTAACTCTGGCTAAGGAAGCAAGAACATTTGCTGTGAATAAGGAGGTAGGGGATAATTGTGAGGGCAGGACTATGCTGGTTTTAAAAAGGAAGAGTAGCTGTACCCAGAAACCTACCTTAAAGATCCAGATCTCGCTAACATCTTGGCATTTATTTAAAAATTTTAAAAGTTGGAACTCTCTAGGTTCCCTTAGCAAGTGTGTAAGCATTGACTATTGGGCTAGATGGAAATGTCTAAGCTGGTTGGGTGTCCTCTTCCTCTCACTTCATAGGCTTGCTTCCTGCAGCTACACGTTCAAGATAAAAGAACGAGCTGTTTAGGAGAGAGGGTGTTGTTCCAGTGGCTGGGCTCACTGCAAGAGCTTCTAGGTAGAGTGACTGTACTTGGCATTACAATGGGCCATATATATGAAGATTTATCAGCACATTTCCCTACTTCTAGTAGTGGATAAATCTAGAGTTGTTTTTGTACCTCTTCCCCTTCACTGGAATCTTACAGCCCTCTTATAAAGTCGCAAATTAGTGGACGTCAACACTAAAAGGTTAGGTTTACTAATTAGCAACCAAACTATATGCCCAACTTTGGCTTTTATTCCTAGGAATGTTGTTATACATCAAGGGAAATCTGTGAAGAATTCCACCTTGGCTATCTTAAGTTTTTGCTATAGTTCTAAAGTCAGATTTAAAACATTTTAGCACTTCTAATCCCTTTTCGGTGTCTTTCAGAGAATCCAAACCAACAAGAGGTTGAATTTTTTATCACATGACCCAGTCCCCCTACTCTCCAACTGTAGTTACTGGACCAAGAGATAGGCACTTGACTGAGAAAAGTTAATCTATCAGCTGGCAGCATTCTACTTACGTTCTGGTGCAAAAAGAAACTGAGCCAATAAGATTCTCCAAAGAAATCTAGAAATGGGAAATATTCCTTTCCCATCCTGCCAATAGGGAGAGAGATAAGAGAAGTGACTATATTTATAGCCCTTTGAAACAAATTACTTCTTTCATTTCTCCCTTAGGTGCCTGATTTTCCCTTCTAGGCACTGTTCCCACTAATTTTTTTTAATTGTAAGGAGGCACATGCTGTGTGAACTACAAACTGAGCCTATGTGAATAGATGTTAATATTAAAAATCAAATAAAACATGCAGCAAAGTGAGTCTGACACATTTAATGGCTTGCATAATTGTTATTGTGCTGCATGGTAATTAAGGCTTAAATGATAAGCAGTTTCCATAAATTACTGTAATTACTATTACCTTTACTTGGTAGCTCAGCATTTCTGGGGTCAAATGTAGAAAATATGGTTGCAGTAAGGAGAGAGAAAGCAGATTTATGGTGTGGTCTCCTCCCATGCCAGAGGAAGGCATTAGGGGTTGTGGGGCACAGCTACCAGTGTTCTGTTTGCCTCTTCCTTTTTGGAGAAGCTGAGGCTTAGGGAGGCAACATAACCAGCAAGGACATACAACTATCAACTATTTAGTGGTAAGGCTAGGATTCATGTCAGAATATATTGAACCCCAAAGTCCCAAGCTCATAACTCTTGATACCAAAAGCAGTTACATTTTCAGTACATATAGAAAGCAGTATAAGTATGAATGTAAAAGATGTTTGAAGAGACAGTACTTACTGGTATCTGAAACTAAATCACAGATTTGTAAATCCTTAGTTTTTTTCTATAGTCTGACCAGATTGGCTTCTTGCTAAATGTAAAGGAATAAATTTTATGTTGAAATGGAAAAAGAATGGGGGGTAATTGCAGAACCTAAGAGCACCTAGGGACAGGTCTCAAGAAATGCCCTGAGAGAAGAGAATAAATGAATAGGGTATGATATAAGACTGTTGAAGGATTTTAAAGAGAAACATACCTTCTAAAAAATTGTGGCCAGTGAATACCCTACCATCTGTACCTTTGCTGAAGGGTTCTTAGCTGCTGCAGGAGCCCCAGTGATAGGAGAAAAAGCAGCAGGACAGGTTTCAAGTTACTTCCTGGGAAAATGTATCAGGCTACCCTAAGGCTAATGAGTTGCCCAATTCTGGGCTCTAGGTAATTTATCCCAAATCACTAAATCACTGAAAATTATGATCATAATTCTTAAACTACTCAGTTTGGGAAAGTTAGCAGCAACTGATTGGCTACATTAGTGGCAGGGCGAGAGTGGGGATGGTTGCAGTGATGAGATAAAGAGGCAGGGCATCTCACTAATTTAGCGATTTGGTCATCTGCTATGACAAATTAGCCTGCCTCCTTGAGCTTGGAGGGAGCAAACCAAGAATTGGATGGAATGATAAAGAGCTTGGAGAAAGAGATAGAAGAAAATATTTAAATCAGGTACCATGAAGTCCCTTTTAACTCTGAGAATCTGGTTTTGTTTATCATTATGTAGGGGTCTTTCACCTCACCCACCCCTCTTTCTTCAGTGAGAAAGAGATTGGTACTGAGAAAGTTTCTTAAAAGGCCTATTTTATTTAATTAGTTTTTATCATCTCTTGCTATACCAGCTGCTTTGTGACAGCATTAGTAGATGTTCAATAAATGTTTTGATTAATTTGCTTTTAATTTTATCTGCTGCTTACAAGTTTAAGAGTTTGACTACTTTGTATATGTCTGCACATCTGAAATGTATCCTCATATTTATCACTACCCATTTGCCCTGTTATTCTTCACCTATCATATTTATCTCTGTAGTTTTGATTCTCTAAATGTGTCTTTCCTCTCAGCCACTGGGCAATATATACAGTGGCCTATGTCCCTAAGCACCCTTCTTATTTTCAAGTAATGTACTTCTCATACAACTGACATTGATTACATACTTATAAGTACTTTATATTTTACAAATCACTTCAGTATATTTTACCTTATTTGGTTCTTTCAGTGAAACAGACACCAAGTGCTGACAGAGCCAGGCACTGTACCAGCCTTGTTTTATACTTTATATGTGTTCTCAATTATCTATAACAAACTTATAAAATAGATATTTCCACTTTTACAATAAAAAAGTTAAGCTCCAATAGGTTTAGTATTACTATAGTCAAGAGGAAATAGAGTGTTAGGTGCTCAGACTCTAGATCCAGACTGCTTAGATTCGAATCCCCATTCTGTTACCTGCTAGTTATATAACCTTGGGCAACTTCTTACCACTCCTATGCCTGTAAAATGAGAATAATAGTGTCTGTTTCAGAGATTGTGAACATTAAAAGAATGTGTATTTACAACTCTTAGAACAGTGTCTGATACATGGTAAGTGCTGTTATAAACTAGCTATGATTATTATTTGCAGTAATATAATTGGATTCAAATCAAAGGCTATATAAAAACAATATAATTAAATGAAGCAGTTGTTCTCATTTTACACATTAGAAAGCTGAAGCTCAGAAGTTAAAATAACTTAAATGGCAAAATATGGTTTTTTATACAATATACTAAATGAGTTTGCACTACATTGTATAGTTTAGTTACAAAGGAGTAAACGTTAGGAAATTGGATTCAGGAATATATACATATATATATATATTTGTGTGTGTGTATCTCACAACCAAGTGGGCTTTATTCCAAGTTTGCAAGGCTAGTTCAACATTTAAAAATCAATCATTGTAATTCAGCATATTAAAGAATAAGCAAGAAAAATACATGCAGAAGCATTTGAAATAATTCAGCATTCATTCATGACAAAAATGCTTAACAAATTAGGAACTAGGAATATATGGAAACCTTCTCTATCTGGTAAAGGACATTTCTAAAGAACCTACAGCTAATATCATATTTAATGGTGAAAGACTGAAAACTTTCCTCTTAAGATCAAGAATCAAGCAAAGATGTCTACTATATGTGTGTAGCATATCATTTGTTCCTTATTTCTGATTATAAGAAATTTATGTTGTAGATAATTTTGAAAGTTAATAAAGTACCTAAGTAAGTATAAATTAAAAATCTCCCATAGATCCACAAATCAGAGAGCTACCAGTACCATATATTGTTTCGAATACTAAAGCTTTGTAAGTATATTTTGAAAACAGGCAGTGTGATGTCTCCCATCTTTGTTCTTCCCACTCAAGATTGCTTTAGCTTTGGGGTCCTTTGTGATTCCATATGAATTTCCGGATTGTTTTTTTCTGTTTCTGTGGAAAATTTCATTGGAATTTTGATAGGGGTCACATTTAATCTGTAGATCGCTTTAGATGGTATGGACATTTTAACAATATTAATTCTTCCAATCCATGAGTACCAGATATCTTCCCATTTATGTGTGTCTTATTCCATCAGTGTTTTATGGTTTTCAGTGTACAGATATGATGTTACTTCCTTGGCTAAATTTATTCCTAAGTACTTTATTGTTTTTTATAAAGATGTCCACTATCACCAGTTCTGTTCAGTATGATACTGGAAGCCCATTCAAGTACAATAAAAAAAATATATAAATGTGTTCAAACTGGAAAGAAACTTTCTTTGTAGATAACATGATTGTGTATGTAGAAATTCCCAGTGAATTTACAAAAAAGCTCTTGAAACTAACTAATAAGTGATTTTAGCAGGATACAAGGTGAACTTTTTTTTTTATTTGAACACAAAATTTTATTCTACAGGCGTTAAAAATGTAAGTCTTTTATACAAACTCAAATACGAGTTATTTCTAAAGTAAGGGGGAAAAGAGCTATAGATGCAAAAGTCCAGGCTGTGCTTTCTCAAAATGTAATTTTATCTAAGAAAGTTCTTTTTTTTAAAAATTTTTTAAAAAATTTATTTATTTTTATGGTGACATTGCTTGATGAAATCCAATGTTTCAGCTGTACATTTTTATAGTAAGGCATATATATTTACACTGTGTGTTCATCTCCTATAGTTAGATTTCTTTCTGTCACCACATATTCGCCTTCTTTACCCCGTCTACTTCCCTCCCTCCACATCCCCCCTACCTTCTGGTAACCACTAGTCTATAGTCCATGTCCATGAGTCTCTGTTTGTTTGTCCTGTTCATTTGTTACTTCTAGGTTTATATCCCACATATAAGTGATATTATGTGATTTTCAGCTTTTACTGTCTGGTTTATTTTGCTTAGCATGATTATCTCGAGGTCCATCCATGTTGTCACAAATGGCAGTATTAATCTCTTCTTATGGCTGAGTAATATTCCATTGTATATATGTACCACAGCTTCTTTAGCCAATCATCTGTCGTAGGACACTTTGGTTGCTTCCATGTCCTGGCCACTGTGAATAATGCTGCTATGAACATCGGTGTGCAAATATCTTTTCGAATATGAGTTTTCAAGTGTTTGGGGTAATTACTCAGTAGAGGGATTGCTGGATCATATGGTAGATCAATTCTTAATTTTTTGAGGAACCTCCATATTGTTTTTCATAGTGGCTGTACCAATTTTCAGTCCCACCAGCAGTGTATGAGGCTTCCTTTTTCTCTGCATCCTCTCCAGCATGTTACTACTTGTCCTGTTGATTATAGCTATTCTAACAGGTGTGATATGGTATCTCATTGTGCTTTTGATTTGCATTTCCCTAATAACTAGCAATGTTGAGCACCTTTTCATATATTTGTTGGCCATTTGAATGTCTAGGGAGAAGTGTCTGTTCATGTCTTCTTCCCATTTTTGATTGGATCATTTGTTTTTTATGTTATTATTGAGCTGTATGAGTTCTTTGTATATTTCGGATAATAGGCCCTTATAGGAGGTGTTGCTTGCAAATATATTTTTCCATTCGGATAGTTGTCTCTTTACTTTGTTTATAGTTTCTTTCGCTGTGCAGAGCTTTTTAGTTTGATGTAGTCCCATTCATTTATTTTTGCTTTTACTTCCCTTGCCTTTGAGGTCAAACTCATAAAATTTCCTTTAAGTCCAAGGTCCTTGAGTTTAGTTCCTATGTTTTCTTCTATGCAATTTATTGTTTCAGGTCTTATATTCTTGTCTTTAATCCATTTTGAGTTAATTTTGGTGTGTGGTGATAGACAGCACTCTAGTTTCATTCTTTTACAGGTGGCTTTCCAGTTTTCTCAGCACCATTTATTGAAGAGGCTTTCCTTTCTTCACTGTATTTTTTTGGCTTTTTTGTCAAAAATTATTTGCCCATATAAATATGGGTTTACTTCTGGACTCTTGATTCTCTTCCACTGGTCCATGTGTCTGTTTTTCTGCCAATACCATGTCGTTTTGATTATTGTCACTTTGTAGTATAATTTGAAGTGGGGCAGAATGATGCCTCTAGCCTTGTTCTTTTTTCTCAGGACGGCTTTGGCAATTCGGGGTCTTTTGTGCTTTCGTACAAATCTGATGATTTTTTTTTGTTCTATTTCTTTAAAAAATGCCAATGGGATTTTGATGGGGATTGCTTTAAATTTGTATAATGCTTTTAGTAATAAGGTAATTTTAACTGTTGCTTCTTCCAGTCCAAGAACATGGAATATCTTTTCATTTCTTTGTTTCCTCTTCAGTTACTTTTAATAGGGTCTTATAGTTTTCATTTTATAGGTCCTTCACATGTTTCATTAGTTTTATTCCTAGGTATTTTATTCTTTTTGTTGCAATTGCAAAAGGAATTATTTCTTCCACTTTTTCTGACACTTCATTATTAGAGTCTAGGAACGTTATGGATTTTTGAACGTTGATTTTGTATCCAGAAATTTCACTGTATTTGCTTATTGTTTCTAGTAGTGTTCTTGTTGAGTCTTCAGGGTTTTCTCGATAGAGCATCATGTCATCTGCAAATAGTGACAGTTTGACTTCTTCGTTTCCTATTTGGATGCCTTTTATATCTTTCCTTGCCTGATTGCACTCACTGGACCTCCAATGTTATATTGAATAAGAGTGGCGATAGTGGACAGCTTTGCCTTGTTCTTGATCTTGGGAGATTTTTAGTTTTTCACCATTAAGTATAATGTTAGCTGAGGGCTGGTCATATATGGCCTTTATTATGTTAACGTACTTTCCTTCTATACCAATTTTGTTAAGTGTTTTGATCATAAATGAGTGCTGTATCTTGTTGAAGGCTTTTTCTGCATCTACTGATATGGTCATATGATTCTTATTTTTTAATTTGCTTATATGGCGTATCACATTAATTGATTTGCGTATGTTGAACCATTCCTGTGCTCCTGGGATGAAGCCCACTTGATTGTGGTGTATAATCTTTTTAATATGTGAAGCCATCTGGTCCTGGACTTTTACTTTTTGGTAGGTTTTTGATGATTGTTTCAATTTCCATACTGCTGATCAGTCTATTTAGATGTTCCATTTCTTCTTGATACAGTCTAGAAAGGTTATATTTTTCTAAGTACTGGTCCATTTCTTCTAGGTTATTAAATTTGGTGTTATATACTTTTTCATAGAATTCTTGTATAATCCTTCGTATTTCTGTAGTATCTGTCTTAATTTCCTCTCTTTTCATCCCTGATTTTATTTGTGTCCTCTTTTTCTTTGGTGAGTCTAGCCAGGGGGTTGTCAGTTTTATAACCTCAAAGAACCAGCTCTTTGTTGCATTTATTTTTTCTATTGTTTTTGTTTTGTTTTGTTTTCAATTTCATTTATTTCTATTCTAATTTTGATTATGTCTTTCCATCTGCTGACTTTAGACTTCACTTGTTCTTCCTTTTCTAGTTTTTAAGATGAAGGTCGTTTCTTTGGGCTCATTCTTGTTTTTGGAGGTAGGCCTGTAATGTTATGAACTTTCCTCTTATGACTGCTTTTGCCATGTCTCAAAAGTTTTGATATGTTGTACTGTCATTATCATTCATTTCTATGTATCTCTTGATCTCTCTTTTTATTTCTTCTCTGACCCAGTTATTCTTCAGTAGCATGTTGTTTAATCTCCATGTATTTGTGGTTCTTTCCGCTTTCTTTTTACAGTTGATCTCTAGTTTCAAAGCATTATGATCAGAGAATATGGTTGGTATGATTTCAACCCTCTTATATTTGTTGAGGCTATTTCTGTGTCACAGTATGTAGTCCTTCAGAATGTTCCTTGTGCACTAGAGAAGTATAAGCAACTGTTTTGGGATGGAAGGCTCTGTAAATGTCAATTATGTCCAGTTGGTCTAATGTGTCATTTAAGGATGTTATTTCCTTATTGATTTTCTGTTTGGGTGATCTGTCCATATCCAACAGTGGGGTATTTAGGTCCCCTACATCGATAGTGTTTTGGTCTGTTTCTCCCTTTAGTTCTGTTAGTAATTGCTTTACATAGTTCAAGGCTCCCTGATTGGGAGCATAGATATTAATAAGTGTTATATCTTCTTGGTATATGATTCCCTTTATCATTATGAAGTGTCCCTCCGTATCTTTACCTTTTTTATTTTGAAGTCTATTTCGTCCGATATTAGTACCGTTACTCCAGCTTTTCTCTGAATGCCATTTGCTTGAAATATCATTTTCCACCTTTTCACTTTGAGTCTATATTTGTCTTTGGAACTGAGATGTGTCTCTTGGAGGCAGCATATGGTTGGGTTTTGTTTTTTGAACCATTCTGCAACTCCGTGCCTTTTTATTGGTGAGTTCAGTCCATTTACATTTAGGGTGATTATTGAAATAAGAGGTCTTATAGCCATTTTATCTTTTGCTTTCTGGTAGCTCGGTGTTTCCATTGCTTCCTTGTCCTTGTGTTTCTGTTTTCTTTATTTTGGTCGGCTTTTGTGGGTTTTCCCTCTGGTCCTTCTTGTTTTATATTATATATTTCAGATCTGAATCTTTGGCATGTGGTTACCATTACAAATATGTAAAGGATAGTTATATATATATATATATATATACAGTCGTCCATTTTCTTCTGCATGTGCCTTATCTCCATTCCCCTTTGCGAATTTGGATCTTTGAATCCTCCCCTTCTCTGCCATTTAAGTCACATATTTCTATGTCTATAAGCTTATTTTTTGGAGATTTTTCTCTTTCTTTCTGAGCTGCCTTGTCACCTTGGTTGTTCATGGTGTTTTATGGACTATTTCTCTGCCTGGGCATTAAAAGAAGTGTATTCTACTTTTTTTCCAGAAAGAAGACTTATATAAAAGTCTCTCTAGCTTATTGCAAGGAAGGCATTTTACTTTTGGTTTCCTGTAGCTGGCATCTAAGCCTCTTGGTTCCCTACTTTGTAAAAGCCTTAATGATGCCTTTTTTTTTCTTATAGATGTTTAATCATGCTCACTACTCTCATTCTCAGTCCTTGTCAGTGTTAGCAACAGTTTCAGTAGCTTTTGCTCAGATTCCCCTGGGGCTCCATGGTGTTCAGTCTTGGAGGGTATGGGAGGAGGGGTTCTTTGGGTTGGGGGATGGGGGCTGTGGCTCAGCCTTGGTTTTGCAGCCGTGGCTGGTAAAAATCAACTGTTGTTTCTTTGCCTTCTCCACTTCTCTGCTGTCCCCACTTCTCTGCGTTCTGTTCTGATGCCTGGGCACTGCTGCCAGCTGCGTGGAGTCCACAGCTCTCCCATACAGGGCTGTTCAGGGAACTTGCGGCATCTTCTCCCTCGGTCCCCTACAGGGAGCCCAGGATGCGAAGGGCAGCTTCTTGGTTTCCCCCAGTCCACTGCCCGACACCCGGGGTTCTAACCTGTGGTAGCTCTTATGTGCAGATCCCACACTCAGATGTGCTGGTGTGCAGTATGGGTTTTTTTGTTGGGCTTTAGATGTTCAGCTTATTATTGTTTCAAGGGGAGAGATCTGCGGACGTCTCTCACTCTGTCATGTCTCTGATGTCTCTCTCTAAAGTCAACTTTTTAACAATTACTTTTATTTCTGGACACTAGCAATGAATAATTAGAAACCAACAAACTGTTCAAGTATCATTTGTAAAGGTGGGGGCTAACTAGGTATAAGTCTAACGAAATATGTGTAGGATCTGTATGCTGAGAACTATAAAACACTGATTAAAGAAATCAAAGAAAACCAAAATGAATGAAGAAAATGTGTTCATGGATTGGAAGACTCAATATTGTTAAGATGTCAATTTTTCCCAAACTGATCAATAGATTTAATGCAGTCTCAACCAAAATCTCAGCTAGATTTATTTTAAATTTAGACAAGCTGATTCTAAAATTTATATGGAAAGGTAAAATCTAGGATAACCAAAACAGTATTGAAAAAGAAACAAAGTTGGAGGACTCATACTACCTGACACTAAGACATAATATAATGCTAAAATAATTAAGACAGTTTAGTACTGGTGAAAAAAATAAGTACACAGAGCTGTGGAACAGAATAGGCTAGAAATAGATACACAAATACAGTAACTGATATTTTTAAAGGTGTAAAAATAATTCAATAAATGGTGCTTGGCCACCTGAACATCCTCATACCAAAAAAGGAATTCCTCCTATAAAAATTTAACTCAATTGATCCTGGACCTAAATATGAAAGGTAAAACTATAAAACTCTTAGAAGTAAATGCAGGAGAAACTCTTCATGACCTGGGGTTAGACAAAGAGTTCTTAGATAAACACCAAAAGCACCATCCATAAAAGAGAAAATTAATAAACTGGCCTTCATCAAATTAAAAACTTTTGTTCTGCAAAAGATACTGTTAGGATGTAAGGAAGATATATGAATTGCAAATAAGAACATGAAAAGGTGCTCGACATCACTAGTCATTAGAGAAATGCAAATTAAAACCACAATGAGATTTCATTCTGTACTTTATAGAATGGCTAAATTAAAATACTGATAATACCAGGTGTTCTTGAGGATATAGAGCAACTAAAACTCTCTTACATTGCTGGTGGGACTGCAAAATGATACAGTTACTCTGGAAAACAATTTGGCAGTTTCTTAAAAAGTAAAACTTGTACCTCCCATTTAACCCAGCATTTTTCCTAGAGAAATAAACTGTTCACACATAAACCTGTGCATAAGTGTTTCTAGTAGCATAGTTCAAAATCACCAAAATCTTGAAAGGACTTACATGTCCTTCAGTGGGTATTATGGATAAACTAATTTGGTATATCCAGTCAATGGAATACTATTCAGCAGTAAATAAAGACACAAACATTTTTATACATGCAACAAAATAGATGAATCTCAAATGCAGCATGCTAAATAAAAGAAGCCAGTCTCATGATTACGTACTGTATGATTCCATGTATGTGACATTTTGGAAAAGGCAAATTATAGGAACAGAACAGATCATTGGTTGGCAGGACCTAGGAGGAAGTGGAGGGTCTGACTTAATAAAAAGGATGTAGGAATTAATTGTTCTGTATCCTGTTTGTGGAGGTGGTAACAAGATACTTATATACATATGTTATAAAACTCATAGAACTGTAAGCCTAAAAAGTGAATTCTGCGTGTAAATTTTTAAAACTAGTAAAAATACTTCTCACCGTGTATGCATTTCTCAAAGCTCTTTTAATGTAGCCATTGTAAAAGGAGTAGCTCTTTTAATGTAGCCATTGTAAAAGGTGTAGAATGGATCTCATTGTGGTTTTAATTAGCATTTCTCTAATGCCTAGTGATGTTGAGTACCTTCTCACTGTGTCTAAATTTTGCATCACCTAAAAGTAAAATTGTAAACAAAAGCTTTTGGAGGATGGGAGAGAAACACCTAGGTGTTCTAATTAGAAAAATTATACCTTAAAGTGTGAAAATATAATTGAATTTATTATGCCAAGGGTCCATTTATTTTCCTTTTCAGCAGGTAACCATGTTGTCTCTTCCTGACAATATGTTGTTGATTCACTGATTGTTACTTAATAATGATGGATAGTTTTCTGACCACAAGCTAGATAAGAGTTCTTTTTTGTAATCTGTTTCTGTGCCACATCAGTTCAGATTCATCCTATCTCCCTGTCTTTGCCTTTTGCTCACAATTCTTTCATCTGCGAAGGGGAAAAATTTAAGTTAGGGAAAATCTGTTTCGACTGTTCTCTATGAATATTTTACATTTAAGGTTTAATTATAAGTTATATCTTGACTAGCAGATGCAGTTTACACTGTATTAGCTGTGATCATCTTTGGACCTTATAATAAACTAACAGGGGCTTTATCTTAAACATAGATCATTTGCAGTTCTTTGAATTGAATGGTTATATTTTAGCACTTTGCTGTGGGTGACAGTAGATGATGTCAGATTAAATTTATATTGATCTCCTCTTAGTGTTTATCTCTGGTGCATGTGCAATTTCTTCAGCACCAGAGAACCTTTCAGAGGCATTCTGTCAATACAGCTACCTGACAGTCATTTGTATTTGTAAACTGTGCATTTGGCACCTGCTGTTCTCTGTTGCATTGGAGCTAGTGGGGAGCCAAAATGGGTGTACAGTGGAGTTATTGGTTGGTACATCTCAGTGGGAGTTATTGAAGGGAAGAAACAGCACTTGTAGGACCTCAGGAGAGGATAAAAAAAGAAGCTGGTAATATTAACACAAGCCAGCCATTCTTTGCTACCAAAATTAATGATTTAAACAGTCAATTCTACTTAAGGAATTAAAGTGTTTGTCCATCTGCATTTTAATTCTGTAATAGATATGAAAAATAAAAGGTTTCTATTTAAATATATACAGTGAATTTAAAAAATATCACCATCTCAGTACCAGACAGTTCATATAAGCAGAAATATAAATTAAGACAATGGAAAAATGCTTAATTTTTGAAGAAATGGAAATTAAAATGCAGATGTCTTTTACTTATCAAATTAGCAAAGCAACTTTTAATAATAAGGACAAAGGCTCTGGCAAGATTTCAAAGAATAAACATAGACAAGTAGCAGCAAAAATTATCTGATATTTTGTGGGTATAATTTACCCACACTTTGTCAAAAGTTCTTATATTCTTTAACCCCAGAACTCCTGCTTTATTGGCTATAACTCAAGGAAATAATTACAAAGAAAAGGCTGATACAGGAAGTTCTCACTTAGACATCATCAGTAGGTTCTTGGAAACTGCAGCTTTAATTAAAACATCCAGTTTTACCATAGACTAATATATAAATATAAATGAATTAAGTTCTCATGGCATCTTTCTGGTCACCAAACTTCTAAATGAAGACCCAAAACACTTCTAATATTAAACACTGAAATAAATGTGAGCTGTACATACAAGAATAATTAATAAAAACAAGATAATGGTTTTCCAACTTGCTTATTCCAGTCCAGGCCAGAGCCTACCTCAGCAGTTCAGGGTACAGGATGGAACCCAACCCTAGGCAGGACACCCTTCCATCGCAGAGCCACCCATACTCACTCAAACTGGGACAATTTAGACACACAAATTCACCTTACCTGCACATTTTTGGTATGTGGGAGGAAACTGGAGTCCCCTGGAGAAACCCATGCAGACATGGGGAGAACATGCCAATCCACACAGACACTAGCCCTAGCTGGGAATTGATTTTTTTTTCTTTTGAACACTATAATGAAACGTTATTTGAGACTCTGCTGTATATAAATCTGCATTGCTTTATAATGGTGTATTTTGCTACGATGGATGTCTCTGTACTGCAAATTTGCTTATACCCTGATTAGTATGAGAATTATGTCAGTGTATTAGAATTATATCAATATAAAATGGGTTGTGTTCGTTTATGTTATTTTCCTAAGAATATTTTGAAGCCATCAAAGAAAGCGTTTTCACCATTAAAAAGAATGCTTTAGTAGTAGATGAAGACCTCAAAAAAAAATACTAGTTTCATGGCCTTGAAAAATGCTTTTGCTTTTCACAATATTAAGCTATCCAGTGAGATGGCCCATGTGGTTAAATAAATTGTAAAAAAATTTCCCCTTGTGTTTAAGAAAAAACCATGAAAACGCTACACCCTGCCTTAGATTATTTGATAAAACTGGTTCTATTGGCCATGAATGCCCTAAGGACCTGTATTTCAAAAGAAGATTTATGTAAGCTCTAGGTTAACCTTACAGAGGATCATCTGGCTGAACAGGCTCAATACTGGTGGAGGGTAACAGTGGTAGTATTTTTGTTCTAGGCTCTTGGTAGTACTCTGAGTACAATGCTACATAATTTTAAGTGGTTAACACTATTTTTCCCTTGAGCCCTGTTATTTTTAGTGTGATTGATCAGAATATAAGGTTTTTTAGTTACTTACATTAAGAGAAATATATAAATGCCAAACAATCTGGATGATTAAGTTTTATGACTGCATCTTGATAGATTCTGATGCATCTGTTAAAACAATAAGCATAGAAAAATTTTTGTGAAACAAGTGCAAGAATTAGAACACAAAACTGAGTATCTACATATGATTACAAATGTGTAAAAATGTTCAACGTGTACCTGGCCTATAATAGTTATGGTGAGATGGTGGGATTCTCGGTAAAAAAAACTTTAATTCTTTATGCGAAGTTGGTAAAATAGAGGTAAGTCCATTTTAACAGTTAAGCTTAATTTTTATTCAACTTTGATTTTAGAATTCCTGGGAAACTCAAGCAGTTTGTATCTGACTTACATTCTGGAAAACTTCACAGAGAATTCCATCATGGTCCTGACCCAACTGATATAGCCCCAGGACAGGTAGGACTCATCTCTTTCTACAGCAGGAACTTTTTTTCTTTTTCAGTTGGTGTTGAAGAGGATCTAAAGCTCTTGCATAGCCTTGAGTTTCTGCTCCTGAATGTCTCTGTAAAGAAATTCTGAACAAACTCTGATAGTATGCAAATTATGTTCCTTTTTAAATTAATTTAAATATTTTAGACCTTCAGAAAAGTTGCAGTATTTTGGTCTAAGTATGCCTTTTGTGAAATATGGCTATAAAAGGGTTATATACAGTTGGCTTTAAAAAGAAGTAGGAGGCAGGAAATGGAAATAGGTAGATCAGTGGAAAAATCAGTGGATTCCATTAATTATTCCAGCTGTCCTTTGTAGCTGGGAGATTGACCACACTATGAAGAAAATGATGATTTGGTATTCTTGCTCAACCCTCCTAAGAGCTCTCACCAATCCAATATTCATAATGCCAGAAACTTATGGTTTAATGCAGGTTTTCCATTTGAGATTTAGAATGCTTGACATTTTGTATTTTTTTTATATACTTTTTTAACTTGAGAATTTTACTCTATCTTTTAATTTCTGTTACAAGTAATTTCTGTGTTCCTGCTTTGTTAAATACCTCTAAACTTATATTTTGATGCATTATCGATTTATATCATGTCTTTAACCACTATACTGAGAGGGGATATGACATATACCTCTCTTATTTCATATGCCCAGAACTTTTATTTTGCCTAAAGAACCTCCACATGTAAAAGAAAAATAAAAACTAAGTGAATTTTACTTTAAGTCAAATTGAGAGTTCTCTTTAGGAATCTGATGATACGCTTTTTCCTTGAAATCTGAGGTCAGATTTTTCTTTGATAATTAAGCAACTATAGAAGCAGACAAACTGTTAACAGTATCCCAAAGGTGATTATTTTCTTCAGAAAAGTAGGCCTGCTTAGTGTTTTATCAGATTAGGAAAAGATGTAGCTTACCATTATTGTATTACGCTGATTTGTTTCAACTTCTCCATTAGACAGTTGAATTCCTTGTATTTTACTTGTTCATATTGGTGTAGTAATGGCACCAAATACACGTTTGTTTTATAGTAATATAATTTCAACAAATTAAACCAAATATATCAACAAAAAGTAAAAAATGTATTGAGGAAGTGGAACATGATAAAGTTATATGGAAAGTTTGTAGACACATTGTTTACCATTAGAATGGGAATGTGCTATTATACATAGGATGTAATATATGCACTATGTGCCTGTGTTAACTACAGGGGATATTAAAACAATGACAATTATGTTTGCTCTTGAAGAATTTACAGTGCAGAGATAAAGGATACACTACACTGCCTTTCCTTAGAAATTCTTAGAGGTCACTCTTATAGTTCTATGTATATGTCTACTGTGCACAAGTAAAATATAGCAGAAATTAGTTTCTTGCAGTATTTAAGTACTTGCAGTATTTGTTTTCCTCCTTATTTCAATTAATTTCTGGCATTGAGGTAATTGTTAAATAAGAATTCTAGCTACAGAGTAGGTGCCTTTTATTCTCTTATCAGTCATTTGTAAGGGAAGGGTTTAGGCCAACTTAGTTAAGGGTTGTGCTGCCTCTACAGAATATTCTAGGAAAGCAGCCAGGTGTCAGGTATTTTGTTTCCTTCCACTGCTCCTCAGGAACTGTCAACAGGTCCATAGGTAATAGCTCTGGCAGCCCTGTCCTAGAGAATCTGAGTAAGGGAATATGAAATGGGAAAAGCAAGATTTCAAACTTAACTCTTGCCTTTGGCACATAGCAGCTATCTTTTATTGATTATTAAATAGCAAATAATTATAGGACAAGTACCATTCATCTAATACTCCTATTAAAATATAATAACACCATATAATATATTGCTATATAAATGTTTTATTCTTTCTCTTGTAGGAAGTCCAAGATGTAGCAAGCAGTCCACCTGAGAGCTCCTTCCAGAAACTAGCACCTAGTGAATATAGGTATACTTTATTGAGGGATCGAGATGAGCTTTAAAAACTTGAAAAACAATTCGAAAGCCTTTCAAACAGCAGCATCAACTTACGTGGTGGAAATAGTAAACCTATATTTTCATAATTCTATGTGTATTTTTATTTTGAATAAACTGAAAGAAGTTTTGGGTTTTTAATTTTTTTCTCCCCCCAACTCAAAATGCATTGTCATTTAAATATAGCCTCTTTTTAAAAATGTGCTAGGGTTAAAAAAAAAATAAAAATCAGAGGCCTATCTTTGCTTTAAATCTGTCCTGTAAAATTTTTATAAATCAAGTGAAAGTGACATTGTCATAAACATACCATTAACTTGCACTACTAGGTTAGGGAGCACTTAGGGATGTTTCCTGTGTACTATGTGCTTTTCTTTTCTCTCTTTACATATGATCAATTCTGTTGGTATTTTCATTATCATATTTCTCAAAGCTAAGGGAGTACATATTCTGGATACTTGGGAGGGGAATAAATTAAAATTTTCACACTGTGTACTGTGTTTTACTGACTGGTTGGATATTGCTTATGAAAATTCCATAGGGGTATTTTTTGGATTCTTAATGTGTAATTTAAACATACTATGAAGAGGAGAGCCTTAAGCCAGAACATTTGGCAGGAATTGTCCTTATGAATTAAGAAAAAGAAAATGAAAGGTGTTTTTAAATTTCTATGTGTTCGTCTAACAAAGTGGCATATGGATGGCATTTAAAACTTTGAATTGTACCTAAATCTGGGAAAGGAAACTACTAGTGGAGCAGGTTACCAGTATTGAACTAGATAACTTTTAAGGCTCCTCCTATCGTGACACTTCCAATTTCCTAAGAGAAAAACCAGCAAATTGTATTTCAGTTAATTCCAACCTCCTTCTATCTTGTAGTCTTGTTATAGTCTTATAGATCAAAGACAGTAGGTACAAAGGTTTTTAATTTCTTTATATTGTGAAATTTGTCAGAGGACCCTACCCACTCTAGATTCTCTGATTTCCCAGGCCTGCAGTGTACAGTCAAATGGGTCCCTGTGCCAGGCCTCAATACTGCCAGGGAACAAAACCAGAGGGAGAGGACCCTCAGTATCATATCAGGAAGCCCAATACCAGAGGACAGACAGGTTCAAATTGGCTTTCCTCTGGGCCTGGGTTGGTGCTATAGGCCAAGAGTCATTTTATATTTGGAGTCTGAGTCAATCCCAGTTTGGGGAAAGATTATTTTTAAGCTTAAAAGGCTGACATGTGCCATTATATGTAGTATGTAATATATGTAACATCTTCCAATTCTTTCAAAATAAAGTGAATATTTATAATGGATATTTAATGATTGTTATTTTTAAAAATCAGCCTATAATCCATAGTTATGCATGACTTATCCTTCTTTCAGAATAATAAATATTGTTAATAAGATGATAAGGGGCATGTTTAGTATATTTTACCAGAGTAACTAGAAAAGCAGGACAGTTGCCTAAAAGTTGAACCTTCATTGCTTTTAATCAATAACTTTGAAATCAGAGTTGTCTTCAGGTCAGAGGATAGACCAAATCTGAGGTCGTCAGAATGAAAATTCACATTCAACAAGCTAGTACACAAAACCAAAAGTAACATACGCAGTTCACTGGAATAAATTTATAATCCTGTAATTGTCCTTAAAAAATAATAAACGAAAGATAACACTCAAGTATTGGGTTGCAGAGTGTTGGCTTGACAGTAGTTAATATGAGAAAGGCCCCAAGGAGCACATGTTCAATGTGATCTAAGATAATTGAGTGGTTTAAAAAAAGTGAGTAGATTTGAGGATGCATTATTTAGCATTCATGCATACTGGGACTTAGTGCCACTATCACTGTCTTCTTTAGACTGAAGCCGTCAAGGGCAAGGATACTAAATTTTATATCTGTATCTCTACTGTCTAGCATTTCTAGTAGTAGTCATCATCAAATGTTTATTGAATGAGATGCAAAATGACCTTGTTTAAATTTTGTATCCCTGAAGGACTCGGCACTCATCAGGAATTTTATAAAAAGTCATGAACAAGCTTAAGTGAAAAACAGCAAATACACTGCAGAAAATAAGTTCTTGTTATAGAGTTGGTGCACGATGATAGCCTGTGGCTAGGGAAATGAGGGCTGATTCTGCAGGGCCTTGTATGTCAAGTGAAGGGGTCTGATACTGTATCTTATAGGCAGTAGATACTCATCACCAGATTTTAAGTGGAGAAGTATGTTCATATTTAAGAAAGAATACTATGGCAGGTCTAGGTATAGTAAAATGAGTCCAGCAGAGAAGAGAGAATGGTCAGAACTAAGACAGTGACAGCAGAGACAGGAATAGATACAAGATATGGCAAAGATGTAGATTCCATAGGGCTTTGTAACCAGTATAACGAGCACTTCCAGAAACCTAGAACTCACAATTTAGACTTCTTCCTCTCTGAACCATGAATCAGAATATTAGAGGTGGAAGTTTCATTTTATTCAGTCTACTCTTTTTATCAGGCTCCTCAGCTGTGAAGAGAGGAAATAAAAGACTAGACTGAAGAACACATTTGAGTGCAAAACTATAACTAGAAGCAGGCCCTTCTGCTTGTCAGCTCACTATATTTTCCAGTTTTTCAAAAATTGTTCCAGTAGTGAGGGGGACCACAAAAGGATGAAAACTTTAGATGAAATTCTGACCATTTAGAGAGAGTAGGCATCTAAAATATCTCAAAGCTCTCCAATGAAGTCAAGTTGTCAAAAATCATGTACAAAAGAAGAAAAAAATGGTAATGATAAAGGCCAAAAAGAGAGTGAAATATATAACTCCGAAATGTTAAAGCTCAGAATGAACTTAATTTGCAGAAAATGCTAAAGTTGCCAAGAAAGGAGGTATAAAAAAAAAAAAAAATGGATAAAGGAGTGTAACAAGAAAAGCAGAATAACTGAATTTTTATTTTTTCTCTGACAAGGCGATATGGTCTGGCAGGAAAAAATAAAATGACTGACAAAACTACAAAAATTAGAAGTAAAGAAAAATCTTGCCACCTTAAATTTCAGGGCTTAGGCCCAGACTTCAGTATTCCAGAGAGCTGCTGGAAGTTGCAAATGCTTCCTCTGTTAGCAACCATTAGGAATTTTTGAGAAACCATGGAGAATGTAAGGTGACAGAAGACTAGAAAGGGACAAATACTATTCCAGTTTTCAAAATAATTATAGTAAATGGCTTTACCTATTTTTCTAAATGAAAATCCCATGAACCAAACTAAAATGTTAGTCTCTGGGGGAAAGATAAAGTATAAAGAATAAAACAAAAATCAATTTTTAAGCCCAATTAAGACTAGGAGGACAATAGGTTGTTTCAGGACTTAAATTGTTTTATGCTGATTATAACTGGTTTATGTGTTCACTAAAACAGGCTGGATAGGACCTCTGCTTGGCAACTGTTTTTTAGCTGTGTTTGAATTTTTGTATGTATTTCCAAGTAATAAAACTATAAAATATTTCTATATTTGAGACTTTTTACTAATTTGTCTTAACATGTTGTGAACATTTTACACAGAATACATATGACCAGAGTCACAAGCTTTTGCAGTTTAAAGATTTTTAGATTATTGTACTTGAATCACAATGGGAAGCTATATAAATCCATATGTTGATAACTCAACCCTCGCCTTTAGTTGGTATCAAAGCTCCCTCTTGCAGAACATGCTGGGGAAGGGCTAGCGTGCCCTTAATAGGTTTTTGAATCACTAGAAGAGGAAAACTGCAGCTTACAAATTGCTTCTCTAAAATGTCCCCTTTCCTCTCCACTCCCCTACCTTGCCTAGTAAATTCTTTCTATCCATCCTTCAATGCCCAGGACAATGATCACCCCCTGTGGTCCCATAGCCCTTATGTGTTTTAAGAGTATACAGTCTAATATAAAGTTGGAAGTACATGTATCCCTTTTCCTTAGGACCATGTGAATGCCCTGGAAACAGGAATGCTAAATTTGTATTCTCAGCAGCCTAGAACACTATAAGTGGTCAATAAAATCGATGAGGAAAAAAGCCAAATTACATAATAAATATATGAAAAAAATGAATAATGGACAAGCAAGCATCATCATAATTCAAATGGACTCTGCTGACTCATCTGTGAATCCCAATTACCTGAAGTCTAGTCACTTTTAGTCCTATATCCTAATTGGCTATGGGGTCCTAAATTTTACTTTAGAATAGATTAAAATCTTACACTAACTCAGAGATAATAACTACCAGAATGACACTCAAGTGCCCTCTTAGGCAATGAAGAATCCTGCAGAAGTACTGGAAACCCATGAACGTTACATTTTCCATGACGTAGATCTGACCCCTAGCTTAGTCATTAGCCTTGAGGGACAGACTGTAGTGAGTTGACAAAATACATTGTGTAGTTCATAAAACATCATACATTTACCATTTAGCAAGTGTTAATTACCTACTGTTGCCAAGCTAAGGAAGGATACAACAGTGAAGAGACTGTCCCTAAATCACAGGGCTCAAAGTTGAGTGAAGGGACAAAACAGGTGAAAAGGTGATTACAATAGAACATCATAGGTGCTACATTATGAGTTAACCAAAGGGGCATGGAGGTGTGTGTACAGCCTTTGGAGTTGGGAGCCTTCCTAAAAGGAAGTGATTTCTTGAATAGGCACAAAAAGAGCTATATTTTCTTAAATACATCAGGCTCCTTCCCTCCAGGAGAATTATAGTAATAGAGGCTGTCACTGTTCTTAGTAGCTTACTGTATAGCAAAGTATTGTTAGGTATCGTTGCCCTAATTTTTCTCTCCCAATTCTGGGCCATTCAGGTAAAAGATCATGTACTCGCCTATCTGTGCTGTGTCTCGTGTATTTTCCTTACTGGGATGGATGCCAGGGAGGAAGCTATATGTTCACTCTCTTGATCTAGGTGTAAACTTGCCTAGGTAGGATCAGATCAATCTTGGAAGCCTGATACTATGTTTTCTTGCCATAACCACTGCCCAAAAGGGGGAACAATTGAGCATTCCTAGCTATGCATATAGTGAAGGGAGTAGAACAGGGCATCTATTCTGACTTAACAGTTCTTTGCAATTCACAATTACCCCTATCTTCATAATACGCATGACTTCCTGATTTAAAACACTGTTGAATTGTTCATTTCAGAAATTTTCTAGGATTAGAAGGAAAATTCCCTGGTCTGTGGCTTCTGGACTCCAATGTTACCTCTTAAATCTTAGGCTTTTGCTCATGCTCAGTGTTTTGGTACATTTTCTGTTTCCTGGTTCCTCAAAGATTCATAGTAGTATTTTACAATCACATCTACAAGGTCCCATTAACCTTAGGATATATATATTTTTTTTATTTGAGCCTAGAAACAAATTATTTTAAAACACAGATGCTTTTGGGGGGGGGTAACTTCACACTAATTTTCACTGCACTTATATATAACTAGGGTGATCATGTAAATTTTTCATGCAGACCAGGACATTTAAGAGTGAAAGGGAACATTAGTAATAATTTCACCAGCACAACAGATGTAAATCAAAACTGTTCCAGACAAACTGGGATGTATGATCACTCTATTCCTAACTGGATTTTATATAGTTTCATATTTGAATATTCTTAATAGATATGAAAAATATATATTTTCTACCAGGCATCAATCATCATTATACCACCTTCTTAATAATTAAGCCTTTTTAAAAAGTAATTTTAAGAATTCATCTTTATCAAGTCTTCACTCATTTTAGGCATCTCCCCCTAACAATATTCTTGTAGGTAAATGATACTTTTTCAATAATGTGCCTTTCCTTTAAACTTCAGGAAAAAATAATAGTAGTATTAATTGCAACAATAACAGTAGCAATTAACATTTGTGCATTTACTATAAGCCAGCCTCCATTCTAGACACTTAACAGGTATTAATTTTTTTAATCTTCATGACCACCCTGTAAGATAGGCAAGGTATCAATGGGTGTGTGTGTGATGGGGGTGGAGGGGTGTGAGGAGGTGGGGGGGAGTGAGGGGGAATTCAAGGTAGAGAAGGCTAAGGAAGCCCTGAATTGTTTGCCCTCACCTTAACCAAGATAAGAGGCAGTCATTTGTTATAAACAATAAAATCTAGAAAGGAAAGGCTGGGAACTAACATCTACAGAGAATTAGCAAGTACTCAGCACTTTCTTTTCATTCCTATCAAATCACTAAGCTGTTTAGTGGAATAAGTACATGAACCTGAGTATTAGAGACCTTGGTTCAAATCCTGTCAAATGCCTTTTAACTTCAGCCCTGCCCTTCCCTAATTCCAATCTCTGCTTGCCTGACAAGGCAATTAAATTCCTGCTGCTGCTCTGTTTCAATATTAGGCTATCAGATTATAAATCCAATGTGGGTCCTTATTATTGTGACCACTCCAATCCTATGGTAAGACAGAAAGAAGGTAAACCCAATTTTCTCAAACCATTTGTTTCAGTGATTTAGGTCCTATATCCTCTCTCTCCCAAGTCAAGACTTTTAATTGGAAAGAGATAGAAACATGTTTACCTCCAAATTCTGAAATTTTCAGTTCATGACTTCCAAGTCCTAGAGATGTTTTCCTGATTTCCTCTGTTGCATTCATTCCTATGTTATAGTGAATACTGAGCAAAGGTTTGATGTCTTAGAAAGCTTTTTCACATTTCAATACATACCCCTGAAAGACAGCAGAACACACACATTATTCATGTCATCTGGGATTCACTGACAGGAGTGTAGTTTCTTTCCCCCTTCTTATCACTGTACTTCATACCATGAAGTACTCAGAGAAGTAGATAATATGGTCCCTTCCCTAAAAGAAGCTACAATCTAATTGAGGATACCACATAGCTGCAAATGAAATGATTTTATACTTATGAAGTTGTAAATCATTACAGAATTACCCTTTAGTCAAAATGGGAACTGCTGAATGACAGTGGTCAAGAAATATTTGTGTAGAGATGGAAAACTGAACCACGAAGGTTTTGGACACTAAGAGGTAAATTTCATGACTATTTTCTCAGTGGGTTTTAAATAAATATTTATGGAATGAATAGCAGGACAGGAAGAAAGCAGGCATTCAATATTAAGCAGAAGACCTCACAGCAGAGAGGCAAGAAAGCACAAATCATTTCTTATGTGTGAGAAAGGAAAGCAAATGCGCCAAATACACCAAAAAGCCAGGGAAATGTGAAGTTTATTTCTAACTTCCCTAGCAACAAAGGCAAAACGAAGAACTCAAGAAGGTTATAGCAGTTTTATCTGATACAAAGCATTATACTGATTCCTTTACACACACTCACACACTCTCTGTATTTCCATCTGACCAGCTTCGTCACTCACATTTAATTCCTTGGTTTTCTCTAAGCACACTATGCTCTTTCATGCCCTTTGAACACGCAATTCCTCTGCCACTTGAAAGCCCACAACCCTATCTTCAGTGAGGCATATTCTGCTTCAGGGTGCTGCTCAAATGGTACGTGTTCTACAAAGCCTTCCCCTACTTTTTCAGGCAGAGCTAGTCACTCCATTCTCCATGCCCTCACATTACTTTCTTCATTCCTCTTTTAGGATACTTATGTTTACTGCCATTTTGCTTTAGGCATCTTAATTCATTAGCCTGAATGGTTTACAAAGGTAGATGATATAGGTTTAATATTTTTCTATGTATGATCCAATATACAACAGGCATTCAGTTAAATATTTGTTGAATGAGTGAATTTATTGTAGGTTTTCTTATATATGCACCACTCACAACATAATAAACAAATTCAGTAAGCTTTACAGAATTTGTAGAAATTCTGTTAGGCCTTTTCTTGTGCTGACCCTTGCTAATACCAAGGGTTTAATAATGGAAAATAGCTTTAGGGGGTTTAATTAATGAAACCCAGATAAATCTTTTTAGTGATTAACCTTAATACAAGAAAATCTCAAGTACTTGAGAAATGTATGGATAACATATACTAATGTTTTTCTCAATTATTTGTTAAGTTTCTCACTGGAGCTGGACAATGGTCCATTCAAAGCTGGAGTATCTATACTGCTGAAGAAAAATCCTCACGCTTTGGCTATCAGATGCACAGAAGACATGACTGACATTGATTTGGAGGTTAAGATATTGAATATAATATTTTTCTGGGGAGAGAAGAGGTTTCTTTTCCTTAGGAAACTTTTAGGCTTGTTCAAGAACTTAAAACAAATCTCAGCTCTGACTAGTATTGTAAAATGTTATATTACAGAAATTATTTTAGTATGTAAAAATGTAAACTTAGCATATTGCCAGTTTGTACCTTTGCCATAGAAAAACCTAAAATCATTTTTATGGAATGTCTGATTTTTAGTGGCATTGTCAGATGATGAGTAGTGAATCTGAAGTGGTAAATCTGGGGCCAAAATATGGAAGGTTGTGAATGCCAACCTTAGGGGTTTGAACTTTGTCAGGTATTCAATGGGAGACACTGAAAATATTTCAGCAGAAAAATGAAAGCCAGACCTGGTTCTTATTCTTGTGGCAGTGATGTGAGGAATGGCTTAGTCAGGGAAGATGAGGTAGGGGGTATGAGGCGATAAAGTCTTTTACTATCGTGATGGCCATGAATCTATTTAGAAATTTATGCCACTGCAATTCAAAGTAGAACTGACAGGACTCAGGTGAGAGGCCAGATATAAAAAATGGTTGGAGAATCCCTGGCTGGAATGGGAGAAGAAAGCCACTCCTGAGAAAAAACTTACTACAGGCAACAAAGTCAAAACTAGAACTCTGATCTCCTGATTCTCCTCTATTTCTCTTTCTACTATAGTTGTTGCCTGATTTAGAATGTTAAAGCCAGTCTGAAAAACAAACAAACAAAAAAATGACCTCAGCAGGCAACTTGATATGGCATAACAAAAACTCAGTTAAATGACTTTGAGGCTTTTTTTTTTTTTTTCTGTAGACATGGTTATATTTCTAGCTTTTGTGCTAACTAACTTTGATCTTGGGCAAATCATTTGCCTTTGACACCTTTTTCACTTTTCTTTCAATTTATTTCTTTTGTTAATATTGCACATATGTATTGCTTTTCTCCCACAGTAAATAATTCTTAGATGTGGATATTTTATCACCAATAGTTTATAATACCCAAGAAGTTTCTCTGTCGAATGTGTCAAATTAATATAGTGAGAACCACATATTAGGAACAAAATGAAGTGTTAATAAAAATACACACAGAACTGGAACTGTTTACATTCATTTAGGCTATCAGGAAAGCATCCTACCTTTTATTAGGCCTCTGACTACTTATGAACATTGTCTAACATTCATAAGTACCTGAAAGCACATCCCCATTATACTTTATTACAAGAGAAAAAAATGTCCTACTTCATCATTCCTCCCAAAGATTTCATACAGCAGCAGTGAAGAGCAAGAGGGACCCCCTAAGACAGACCTTTTAAAGTTAACATAAAGTACGGCTTGGTTTGTTTTCTGTATTTTCACTGGAGAAAATATATATTATGTATTTATATTTTAGGTTTACCTCAACCTTTTGTGTTTGATATTACAATTATCCAGTCCTTATTCCTGTGCAAACTACTTAATGGCACTTATGGGCAGGCAGGCAGCCCACAGAAGGTTACTCGTAGTATTCTCCCTTTACAGCGCTCAGCATCAGTATAACCTAAACGTTCTTGCTCCAACAACTCTGGCCAGCGTACCCCCTTTCTGAGCATCCTTAGGTTACTGGCTCCAGCATAGGTGGGTAGGAGAGCTAAGGCAGCAAAAGAAAAACAAAACTGAGGAAGGAACAGAGGAGAGGTCACAATGACAGAGTAATAAACACTGAGATGGCTTTCTTATATGGTTTGCAAAATATCTTTGGAGGCAATTCCAAAAAAAAGTTTCAAAAATGTTCTAAGTAATACTAGTGTCACTACAGTAAGCACATGGCTTCCTATGAGTACCATTTTAAATGATAATACTATCAGTTATTTGATTCTGAGTTATGATAGATTTGTCTTAGACAATATTACTTTAAGAAAATTTGTTAGATGTGTGGGTGGGCTAGAAACACTTTTAATTTTATAGTCCAAAGACCAAATTCAGCACTATGTATTTCTGCACTAGCTACCATTAAACACTTTGAGGCTGCTTTGAGATTTTTTTTTAATAAAAGTAAAATGGCACATATAATTTCAAAGTAACTCTGCCTTACAAAATACATGGGTGTTGGGTGAAAGAGAATGAATAGCCCACCTCAATTTCGTATACAGAAGCAGCACATTATGAGACTAACAGGAAATTTTTGTAGTTCAACAGGCCCAATTAACCTCTATTTGTAAATCATTTAAATTCTCTCAGAGACTCGTTTTCCTTACCTATTAAATGCCTAGTGAAGTGCCTAGCAAACATAAGATATTCAATGAATATCAGTTCTCCAATGAGGGAGTTTTTGTTTTTTTTGTTTTGTCAAACTAAGGGTCTCAACCAATCAGTAGATTATGAAATCAATTTAGTATGTTGCAACCAGCATATTTTAAAAACAATAAAAAAAAATCAGAGTGCACCACACATAACGTAAGTATTGTTCTATTATGCATATGCTGAGTTTTGATATAAGTGCATTTTTTACGTGGGTTATAACCAAAAAGTTTCACTCTGCCCTACAAAGAAATTATCAGATTATATCAAAAAAGCTTTTAGGAGTGTTGCCTTTATTTAAATGAACCTCTATAAATTTTAAGAACTTAAAGTGTTCCTCACCTTTTAACTTATTGCAGTAAAAATAAGATATGAATCATAGAGAAGATTTAACCTAATACTGTAGGACATTAAATTCAATTTTAAGATTGATTTCTGTGTCATACTAATTTATACTTCTTATACTTTGTATTTTGTAGGTATATGATTTATAGTTGATTAAACACTTCTAGAAACTTCTACAAAAAGTTGGCTATTAGGTTCTAATATTGGAAAATTAGATACAATTTCTAAATAATTTTAAATTATAAAACTTTTTAAAAGGACTGTAACTTGTCTAATCATGAGGAATGCTGGAGTGATATTCCAATCTTGATGAGTAGTAAACACTAAAGGCCTATATGAACACATACACTGGTGTCTCACACTGGCTCAGTAAAAATGAGAGATCTCAAAACAAAACATGAGCTTCAATTATAGGCCTCCTCTTTCCTTCAGGTCCTAATATAAAACCAGTCCAACAGTATAAGAAGTTCCTAGTTAAATTAAGATTATGGGTTAAAAAGGATAGTCAATTTTGAGTTGGTAGAACGGGAATAAAATGTAGTAATAAAGACTGGGCCACGTTTAAGGGTAGAATACTACAAGTTACAGAATTCAATGATACAGTTGAATTTTAACGTAACTATATCTTAAATTTATTATTTTAGCTGACCAGGCCAGATTGGTCATTATTAGAACCGCCTGTGGGACTAAAGTGTAGAAATCTTGTTTTTTTAAATATGTGCCCATTCTGGTTTGAACACCCTACGTTAAAGGGACTATAAAGGTCAGGGAAAAAAAAAAAAAGGTGGAGTTCAAAAGTAATTATCCCAATTTTATAATATCCAATATCAAATACTGGATCAGAATCTGACACATATTCAAAGTACTTCCTTCTTGATATTACATTAAAGATGCAAGTCAGTAAGTAGCAATACAGTACTTGATATTTTCTAGTTATTTAGTGACAATAAAAATGGTGCTTTTTCTCTTTGGAATTTATTGGTGAGAGTCAAAAAGTATGAAAGTGAAAGGTCTCTTTAGATTAGACACAGAAGTAAAAGGTAGCAATCAATAAAAGTTATTAAGAGTAAACAGCATGAGAGAAGTGATAAACCCTTCAACTGCCTTCAAGTGATAAACCCCTAAATCTGTTTGACTCCTGAGCAGAGAAAGCTCACACCTTTGGTGTAGGCACCCATTCCTCTGTCCTCAGAGAAGGGTAAAGAGTAAGGCAAAAGGTGGTTCCTTCCTAAATCAAATGAGTTGGGGGCAGAGGATAAGGCTACCTGTAATATTAATCTTTTTTTCCTAAATTTAAAACCATTTGCTATTTGAGACAAATATTGGGTTGGGCTGGGCCAGGCCAGGCCAGGCCAGGCCAGGCAATGCTTGCTGTCAATGTCAGGTGTTGGGATTAGCACCACAAATCCTTCATCAAGACTGAGTCTTGGCACCAAGCTGTGTCCATCATCATCTTGAATTGAGAAAAGGCAAGCATGAATGCCATTCTTAGAAAGAAATAGCAGCTGTGAAAAGCGAAGGAAAGCACAGGATAGCAAAGCCTTGGGGAAAGGGTGGTGGTAACAGAAGTGAAATAGAAAGCTAGTTCTTAGCTTCACCAAGGGCTGGCTGAAATGACTTTGGGTCAGAGATTCCCTGTGTGGCAGGTATATCAGCCCCTTGAAATTAGAAGATGCCCCCTATCCCCGCTTATTTTTTTAGCTCAAACTTAACAATGTTGGAAATATTTGGAGATTTCTCTCTCTCTCTCTCCTACAGGTTAGAGGAAAAGATGAACAGAGATGGGAGACAATATAAAAAAAAATAAAGATTATGGGAAAATCCCTTGTTATATATGGGTAGAATTTACTCCACAAGTCAAAGAACTTTTCAAAATGACAAAGGAAAGAAGGCAGAGGGTACTGAGTCTTTGAGGTGTTAAGAAGCAGGCTGATAGAGCAAGCTTAGTGACTGGCTTAATAATATTGTCTCCTACCACTTGAGATTCTGTCTTTATCTAAAAAGAGGCAGAAGGAAGAGTTCAGAGAAGGAACAGTGTCACATATTACTATATTTGAAAGAGAAGTTAGCCTTTCTTTCCATTTACTTACACTATTAGTCTCCCTCACCAGAAAATATAATTGGACCAAACTGCAATAGGGTTCATCAAATGGATCATTATGTAGTTCACCTGTGCCCCTCTCTAGATCCTGACTTCCCTATTTGATAAGAAAGGCTCTTGAACTCCCATTCTTTTCTTTCCTAACAGGCCTAAATAATCTCCCATATTTAGGAGACAAATAAGCACATTTATATATGCTTATTAGCCTTAGGGTCTCCACACATCTCATGTCCTTATTAAAGTTATAGATTCAGTTTTCACATTTCCAGGCAGAAAATCTGCTCCCTGGCAGTCTTTAAACTTTACCTGCAAATATTATACACCCTCAGCCCAGGCCCCTTCATCTCTAACACCTCCATTAACACCCCAGCAAACAACAAAATATATCTACTTATCACAGTTCAATCCCACTTAAACATCTATAGCCATTATCTTGATAAAATCATGTTTCTAAAGTTGAGTGTCCAACAGCAGCAAAAGTCCTCATTAGGATAGATAAGTTGGTGCCAATAATACTGAAGTTTGGTTTTTAACTGCATTTTTTGTCATTTTGGCTGAGAAGATCTGGACAGCTGGAAGTGAGCTTCTCCATCATTTTCTGTTTCTTTCTTTGTATCAATTTTCCACCTGTGAAGCCCAACACCCCACCACCAAGTGCAGCTGCAATTCCTGCCACTTTGAAGCCTGCAAGGAGGCCAATCGGACCCCCCACCACTCCTCCGATGAGTGCACCTGCCACAGGCAGAGCTGCCAGCTTGTATTTTGCAGCCTGCAAAAAAAAAAAAATTCAATTTAGAAATTGAGTTGAGAATATCTGCCTGCGGTGATGTGCATTTTCCTCCCATTACTCCTGGCAATGCCTCTTTAACTCTTGGTACATAATTAACCTTAGAGATTGTATTGAGGGAAGGGAGGGTAGAGAGAAAGTATTCCACAGGTACTACAATTGCTCCAGATCTCAAAACTAAAAGAAATGGGCTACAAAGAATGAACTTCTACAAATTGATTTTACTTGCTAAACAATCAATCCACTAGCCTAGCTGGCTTAAACAGTTTCGGTGGCCACAGATATCCCTGAAGCTTTTATGTTGCACAGAAGATTATTCCATGGGGTTAAAAGCAACATTCTATGGAAAATAGATGGTCCCACTCCACACATGCTATCACATCTTTAGACTTTTGCCTCTACTAGATTCTGGCAACTCTCTCTACTCCTCTCCCTGAACCTCTGCAAATATTCCCTTGTAACGCCAAATGCCTTATGGTGAGGCCTCGGTTTATTCTCTTTGAAAAAATTTCTCTCCCCATAGAATAAACCTTAGAGTAGAATATTACAAAAGCCATTGATTTCTTGCACTACCTATGTGTCACTTCTTCCTTATTTCCTTAATTGCTGGTTCCCTCAACATTAAAGAGAACAGATCAATTGGGTTAATACTACAGATTCCTGGGAGCCAGAGTACCATTGATTTGTCAGCAGGAGCAGAATCTCACCTTCCCCAAGTTTTTGGTTCCCTCTTCAACATTCACAGCAGCACTGTTGACATGGTCTTCAATGCTGTCAATCTTCTCCTGCTGAGACTAGATGCAAAGGAATTATGAGTGAGCGATCCTACTGGGGAGCAGCAGAGAGCCAATACACACTATTTTAATTCCTGTAATCAGGGCCCATGTACTGCAGTCTTGCAGTCTTAATAGCAGTTCATTAATAGCATCTGATAAACCATGTCGTAAGTACAAATTCACTTCCATGAAAAAAACAGGGTGATTTAATTATTAGGTAATAAAACGGTGACATCTTTATAGGAAAAAACATCTCACAGTAAAATTCATTCAAACATGCAAACATATTATTCTCCAAGTGAAACTAATTTCTAGGAGAAAAAAAAATCCAAAGAAGGATTTACATGTCATGTTGGGTTTGATGGAAAAAAACAAAATCAAACAAAAAAAACCTCCCAAATGTCTCTCATTTGAAGATTCAGTTCAAAACAGGCAAATTTACCCTTAGGAGTAAAACACTCTTGATCCAATATGTAAAAATTATTATGTTTTAGGAATAAGAATACAATATGATTTGGCCTGCCATGAAATCTTTCCACTTGTGATATGCAGCTGGGAGCAGAGCATGAATTTACTGTCCTGTGTTTTACATCTATACAACTTTAATTCATTTTAAAATCATGACAAGTTAAAATGTTTCAGATCAAATATATTAATAAATCATTCTATAAAAAATGGCAACACCTGCAGTGACACAACAGAAATTATGACTCATGGAATCTCTGTATAGAAGGAATGCTTAGGTCACTGAGAACAATTTTCCCCTCAGATGTGTGAGGCCCACTATAACATTTCTGACAAGTGGTTACTGAACCTCTGCTCATACACCTCCAGTGACAGGAACTCATTACTTGCCAAGGAATGCATTCCCATCTTCAAATCAATTTAATTTAGACAGACTTTACATACAATAATATGCACGCATTTTAAGGATATAGTATGATGAACTCTGACAAATATACAAACCCATGTAACCGCCATCATATCAGTACATAGACTATTTAGTTTTTGTTTTTGTTTTTTAATTCACAGGAAAAAGGGAATCCCTCTTTGATTCCGGCTAAATGCCAACTTCTACAATGATTGTGAAATAATTCAACTTTAATCCTGAAGTATTTTATTGTCCTTATATAACGGGCCTCTCCACTTTTACTGAAGTAGATATAATGAACACACTTCGAATTCCAATCATTTCATTTGAGAGCATGAAACCCAAACAATACAGCTCATTTTTCCCCTACAATTGCTTGTTCCTATCAGCATTATTGACATTTCTTCCTTCCTCATATACCAAGTATGTACCTTTTCGCTGTTAGACCTTTCAGGGTATCTATTCATTCTTATATTTTCCATCACTCCTTTGACATCTCTAACATGATCTCTAAGAAAGTCCTTTATCAGTTTCCCTTCTAACATCTCTGTCAGAAACATACAATAGTGATCCTCACACTTTGAGTATGCACCAGAATCAATTGGAGGACATCTCAAAACACAGATTGCTGAGTCCCACTCCCAGAATTTCTGATTAGTAGGCTTGGGTTGGGGCTTGAGAATCTGCATTTCTAATGAGTTTCCAGGTGATGCTGATGCTGCATGATTCTCACACTTTACAAACCAATAATATACATACATGCTAGGATTAGGGGCACGACCTTTGGGCAGTTTTCCTGTGTTCAAATCTTACAACAATCACTATGCTCGTGGACAGATTACACAAACTCTCTAGGTGTCAGTATTCTCATCTCTCAAGTGAGGCTAATGATACTTCTATTTCACAGAGTTAAAGGAAGAATAAAATAAGATAGTGTCTGTAGAGTATAAGGGGAAAAATAGAAAATGTCATCCTGATTCTCCCAAAAAAGCTTAACTCTCATCTTTTCTATCAAAAAACATATTAAATTTGTTCCTATGATGCTAAAAAATTCTAGAGCACTAAAACATTAGCTCTCTTCTAGCATTCATTCACTCAATTTTTATTTTCTTTGGACAATAAAACTTCTTTAATGTTAGCTTTCTTTTTCCAGCCCATAGGAGCATAAGTGCCTGAACTTGTTTGGAATTCTGACATCCTACCACTGTTTCTATTCAGGATATCCCCAACACTTTCCATTCTTGCCTGAAAGTCTACGGTAGCAGATAAATCACAGGTGTAAAACTCTTATCATCAACCTCCATATTGTGATGAGTTGAGGGGTAAAGAGAAAATAGCCAACATGTCTCCTTTATCTTAGTCCCAAACTAATTCAATAGAGATGACAGAGCCTACCATGATTATTGCCATTTCTAACCCTAAGTGTGATCTCAAGGCCTCAGGGAAATATTCTTTAATGCTCCTTCCAAAAAGGTTGGATACTGCAGCTCTATGAGTTTTTTTTAATAAAGTACAACTTAAAAAGTTTTATTTTAGGTTTTTTTTCCACAAAAAAATCCTTTAGAACAACTGGAGAAAGGACCACAAGACAAAACGAAGCCTGAGATTACTGATTATTTGAACTGTAATAATGCTCCCCATCACTGCAATCGCTAGTACTTAATGAGGCCTGTCTCATCCCGAAGAGTAGCCCACACCTGTAAGTACTTATTCACTGACATAAGGAAGCTTGCTTAAATATGGGCATGGACATAAGACAGAGGGCAGACCAACTGCTATCCTGGGATCAAAACTCATCCCTCAGTTGTGAAGATCTGTCTTCTTCCACAGTTTTGCTTGGTTTGAATCCCAAACTTTACCCATATCTTCAAATTCTGCTTCTTGAGTAAGGAGGACTAAATGATAAAAATTAGAGTTAGGCAGGAAACTGGTTTCTGAGTTGTCAAACACTGTCTATAGAATGACCAACTAGACTCCATTCAGAGCTTAATCTGGTCACCAGTTGTGCACTGTGTCCTTGGCTCTTTAAGTTGGGTCAAATCATCCATACATGACTTTACCCCAGTATAGAAAACCAAGCCCCTAACAATAATGATGGCTTAGGAACCTCCTCACCTCTATCTATCCCTTCTTGCTTCTGATTTGCTTATGTTTGCTCTCATCTGTCTGGACCTCCCACATCTGATAATCTTCAAACTCTCTTCCTGACATTATGTACATTGGCACCTCATATATGTTTAATATTAAATTAAACCATTTATGAGAGTCACTGTGGTGTTCCTCAAACTAGAGTAATGCATAGACTCTACCTATTTAGAGGAAAAAAATTCTCAAAAGACTCTAAGAATATGTCTATGGATTTGATTTTAAGAAACAATGAATATGTCCTGTATCTGCTTGAAACAAACAAACGAAAAACTGAATCTTAATTGCAGTGAAGAAAGTATGATTTATTAAGTTAATATTTATCAAGTAGAATGCAATTTGGGCATTTGAAATCAAAATTAATGAAAAAATTGTTTTTCCCTTGAATGCTTGTTGTGGACAATTACAGGCCTAGCATCCTCTATATCATGCAATACTAATATATTCAACAAATGTATTCCCAAATCCATTTGCATCAATAAAAATGCTCTCTCTTGAAGAGTCTTGCTAGTAGTTGCACGGTTTTATTAACATTCTTAAAAAGCTACAGGTTTCTTGAAGAAGTTAATGCCAAAATGCCACGTAATTTCCTTTATTCTTGACTCTAAATTCCAGCCAGCTTTCAAGGCTAGCTCTACTCTTAGATCTTGACTTATCCAGATAACATTGAGCTATCCTGGCTCTGGACTCCAAGGTATGTAATCTCTACTCCTTAATTATATGCAATCACATACACAGAGAACTCCAGAAACAAACATGCAAACACTTTGATATACAGGCAGAACACAGGGTTATATTGACCTAGAATAGGAAATAAACACAGTAGGTAAGTAGGATCTTGGCATCATGGGATTCAGCAATATGAAAGGGACTGTAGGAACTATATATAGTACTATAACATCTAAAGGTAATGTTGGTGACAAAAGTACAATTTTAGACAAGGAGCCAAAGAGAGAATCAAATAAGGGAGGGGCAAAAGCAGGAACGCAGCTGGGGTCAGTAGAAGAGAGGAGATGGAAAATAATAGACATTATCTTATTTAGTCCTCCCATCTCTTTTAAAAAGTTCTTTGTTGTCAAATAACATCCTGAAGGTCACATAGGTAGTAAATAGAAGAATCTGATCTAATCCATCATAACCCAGTTTTTGTGCACTGTGTCCTTTTGCACTGCATCCAGAGTAAAACTGGATTTAAAAAGCCATGGAGAATAAGGCAAAAGGTAGAAACAAAAATGGACCTACAGTAAGGGTGGCATGCTATTGAGCAACAAACTGGCGCAGAGTTTTTAAAATTCTTGATTAGACATAGGGCTGGTCTCATGTCTAGAGGAAAGAGGGCACTTGAGCAATACAGGTTGAAGAAAAATGAAGCAGGATACCTAATAGATATTAATTTATTAATATATACTGGAACACACCTGGATCTCTCAATAGCTATGAAGGTTCTCTTTTATTTGTGGTAAAAATATATATAACATAAAATTTACAATTTTAACCATTTTTAGGTATACGATTCAGTGGCATTAAGTACATTCACAATCTTGTGCAACTGTCACGACTATCCTACAGGTTCTTTTTAATACTATTATCTATTCTACTTTGAGCTTAGCACAGTATTACACACATAGAAAAGTGCTCCATAAATAAATGGTTAATTTGCCTAGATACTATCATGTCCATGTGATGATAATGAGAGGATGTGGTCACTCTGGTTATGCTCCCAAGTCATTTGGTGCCTAAATAGAGCTTCTGTGAGTCCTTGACCATGTGGTCATGAGAACTCAGTCACCCTAGGAACAGTAATCAGGGGTTCTTCTTTGAGCTTTTGCCTAATAACATTCTGTCTCATGTCCTTATACATATTATAAATAGAACATTTGAGTACAACTATGGCTATAGCCAAAATCTTCCTACACAAACCCTCCTTACATTAGGGGTTAGGACCTGCTTACATAACCTAATCAGATATAAAACTGTCAAATGGCCACAAACCCTTAATTTTTCTTTCATGTGCCTATCCTATGGGAAGGGAATGTATTTGTCTTGAATGAGAAGAACTCTGTACATGCTCAGTTTGTTTTTTAAATCAACTTTATTGAAAAATAATTTATATACATTATAATATCAATGATTTGACAAATGTATATATTTGTGTAATCATATATGTATAGATTTTACAAACTGCATTAGATCAGAGATTATAAGTTACAATAACTGAATAAATCTTGATTCTAAAAATAAACATTTTGGGGTTCTTGTATCATTTCCTTTTATATGAAAATATATTAATTGATTGTATAGATTCCTAATGCAGAAACTTTAAACATTTTGCTTTTTCTAACTTAGAAGCATTGAAAAAGGAAAATGCTTTAAATGATTTACTATATTCAATGTAGGCATTAAATTTCAAGAAAAAATCCACAAACTAGAAAACAAGCAGAGTACAGGAGTGGTACTGAAAAGCCCAGAAATCATATTATAGAAGGAGCACATTAGAGAATCAGGAGTTTTTAAGAGTACAAAATATGCTGAGGTGGGGTAGTGTGAGGAAGGATAATGTTGGTTTTAAAAAGTTGACAAACTTTTATATGGAAAAGAGACAATGTTTGTTCAGTAAATGATTTCAGAGGGAAGTTATTATAGGGCAGAGTTTACTTTACATAAGGAAGAACTTCTAAGAGTTAGAGCTTCAAAATGGAATGGTTGAAGTATGAAGTATCCCTGCACTGTAATTGTTCGAAAAGAAGCAAAAGACTATCTATTTGAGAAGTTGGGTCAAGAGTAGAAGGATTCGGATAGTTGGTTTCTTAAGTCCCTTCCAATTCCAACTCTGTGATCTAGGAATTTCTTATAATTTAAAGCCAGATGTCAGAAGACGTATAACCCCAAATCATGGTTTAATCAAGAAGAACTAAACCTAGCTAGAAGTATAAGCAGAAACAGGCTTGCACAAGTATGTACATACATATATACACACACAAACTCATACATCCAACCTTCCCATAATTTTAGGGAAGGAAAAATAAAAATAATTTAGAAAAATAACAACAAAAAAATCTATTCTATCTTTCTCATCAAATCTACTTTATGTTCCTTAATCTTTGTTAACAGTATCACTGGCTACCTAATTATGTAGAAAAAAGCTTTCATGTTTTTTATCTTTGACTTTTCCATATTCCTCCAAAATCTATTAAGTCTACCCCAGAAATACTTCTCAGCTGTCCTTTACCTTTATATAGCACTCCCCTGTTGTCCTCAGGGGATATCTTACAAGACCCCCAGTGGATGCCTGAAACTGTAGATAGTACCGAATGCTAAGTATTTTTTCCTATACATACCTGCACTTTATGGCTTCTCTTTGGCATATCTGAATTGCCATCATCACTACTTTGTGCTCTGGAGCCATTTTAAAGTAAAATAAGGGTTACCTGAACATAAGCACTGCAATACCTTGATAGTTGATCTGATAAACCAAGACAGCCACTAAGTAACTAATGGGCGAGGAGTGTATACAGCATGGATACGATGGATAAAGGGATGATTCATGTCTTGGGCTGGACAGAGCAGGACAGCACCAGATTTCATTGCACTACTCAGAATGATGTGCAATTATTTCTGGAATTTTCCATTTAATATTTTCAGACTGCAGTTGACAGTGGTAGCTGAAACTGCGGAAAGTGAAACCATACATAAGGGGGGATACTATACTTATATTGCCATTACTGTTGGTGAAACTCTTGCAGTTGATCCCTAATTAGTTGTCACACCTATAATCTTCCCCTCCCCAAGATTATTATCTACACTGCTAACAGTAATCATTCTGAAGCACACACTGGATCTCATCACTCTAACCTGCTCAACAATCTATACTGGCTCCTTAATGCCTACAAGGTAAAGTTCAAATTCTTTGGTATGGCCTTCAGTGCCATCTCAATCTCACCCTAACCCTCTTTGCTTTGCTTGCCCACTATACTTTATGCTTTGGTTACATTGTAACACTTATCATTCCTGAAAGACCAAACACTTCTCTACTCCATGTCTTTGTTCAGCTGTTTTCAGATGCACTGCCCGCCTCTCCACCTGTAGACAGTTAACTTAATTTCTGAAGTTCAAGCAAATGCTACTTATCTTGTGAAGCAATTCTTAATGCTTCCACCTCACAATCCCTGCCTCCTTTCCCTAGAATTTCTTCTTGGAGCTTATAATACTTTTCATCATACCTTATTTTTGCATTTAACAATCATGGTTGAAATTTCAGTTTTGTGGGGGTCCAAGCTTATCTCCACCCACTGTAAATCCTTACAGGCAGAAAGCAGGCTTAATTTATTTCTACGTCCAACCTTGTCAGACCCACAATTGTAAAGATCTAACATAATACCTTTTATATAACAAGTGCTTAATAAATGTTTATTGAATTGATTTGGAATTTGAGAATAGACTTCTATTCATGGCCTAATACGTCTTAAAAATTGTAACTTCTATTAAAATTCTAATCGATACCCTAGTAAAAGCCTCTTATCTCTATTAATCTACCATCTCTGAGCCAAAAACAGTTACATACTTACATTCACGAGGAGAGAAAATTCTGTGACCAGTTGGCTAAGTTCAATTAAATCCTTAAAAAGAGAGAAAGAGAAGTTACTTACTTTTATCCCTCACAGCTACCAAAAGGAAAAAAAAATTTTAACATACCGCTTCTAAGGTTTCCCATGATTCTGCAGCATTTTGATCTCGAGGAATTTCAGGCAATGCATATATCTGAGTCGTATTCTGAGGATCAGCTTCAGCTTCAGTAGTATGAAATGCTCCTGGATGAACACAGCCTCATGTTTAGAGTTTATCTGCTTTGTTAGAAAGGCGATAGCATAATCAACTTCATGAAATGATTGCCGTATAAAATGCTTACTAACTGAATTCAGGGTAAAAGTAAATTGATTATTTCATAAAAATAGATTTATCTATGGACAGATTGTTACCAGGTTAATAAATATTTTTTCTTTAATTATTCTACAAAGTTAGCTAAAAAAAAAAAAAAGTCTACAAATACTATCTACCTAATCTGAATAACTAGGGCTAGATGTAGAAGAAGCACCAAAACAAACGAACAAACAAAACAACCCACAAAAACCAAGAAAAAAAAACTATTCCATTTGGAAATGTTTCATAAAGAGATACCCAGTAGAAATAGGTTCAACACTTTTCTTTGCTAAATCATTAACGTTTTCTTTGACTATTTTAGGAATAAATTTCAGATTCTGAGGGTATTGAAAATAGGGAAGCAATATGATTTTAGCAATAAAAATCAAGTCATTTTTGGTAATAATAAATTTGTCATCAAACTAACACCCCTTACCATATGTATCTTTTTGTACATATTGTTGCCCTACTTCTCCTGAATTAATTTATGCTCCAAACTTCAGCTGCAAGTCTTTCTTACTTCCTTGTACTGGTTTTACTGATCATTCATTCAACTGATATTTATACAATGCCTACTGCATGCCAACTGGTGTGTTAAGATGCTGGGGACAAAATGGTAAATCATAAAAACAGTTCCAAGGAGTCAACATAGTATAGTGGTTAGGAGTATAGACCTTGTCAGAAAGACCTGGGTAAGAAACCTGGTTTGACTATTTACTAGCTTTGACTTGAGAAGGTATTTCATTTCTCTGACTCATTGTCTTCATTTATAAAATAAGATATTTACTTTGCACTGTGGTTGGCTTATATATTAAGAACAAGTGGTTAAAAAATAGTTACCAATACTGCCATTGCTACTGCTGCTATTATTAATGGAGCTTACCATGTAATGTGTGACACAGACACGTTAACAGGCAAGTTCAGTGATAGTCTGAGAAGAACTGTGATGGCTAAGTATGGAATGCTATGTGAACACAGAAGAGAGGTATTTAACCTAGACTTGTAGAGGGGAGAGTGATCAAAGAAGGTTATGAAGCTAAAGCCTGAGGATGAACAAACATTATATTAGTGAACTGGGGCAAGGGTAGAGGGAGAAGCAGAGAGTATTCATGTCAGGGAGAATAATACATTCATAGGTTTGGGAACCGAAAGGTGTTCAGTGTAGCTGAAGCATAGACTATGACAAGAGAAAAGCAAAGGTTGAGGTTGAAATCGAAGGTGACAATTTATCGCATTGTAAACTATGTTAAAGAGTTTTATCTTTCCCCTAAAATGAATACAGAACTATTAAAAGGAGTAGGAGACTATTGGGAAACTGGAGGGTGCCATATCAGATTTCAGATTTAGAACAGGAACCATGGCTGTAGTATGAAGAATAGATTAAGAGTGTAATTGAAAAATAAAAAAATTAGAGAGTGAAAAACAATTGAGAGGCTTTTCAGTATGTCTAGTGTAAAATGATTACGATCTGCTCGAGGATAGTGGCAGTGAAAATGGAAAGAAGAGATCTTTTGCCTCCATTACTTCAAGCTCAAAACACCTATCACTTTAATATATTCTGAGCACCCATTATATATTGTGTTGGGTACCAGGGATGAAAAAGTAATACAAAGTAGCTGTTCTCAAAGGATTTATATTCTAGGACGTAGTTCCATAGTGTAGTGGTTAACACATCTGCTTTACACGCAGAAGGTCCTGGGTTCACACCCCAGCGGAGCCACGGTCCATGGTCTACGGCCATGGCACCCTGAACAAGCCCAGTGACTGATCTCGGAAGCTAAGCAGGGTCGGGCCTGGTTAGTACTTGGATAAGAGACCACCTAGGAATACCAGGTGCTGTAGGCATAAATAATAATAATAAATAACAAAAAAAAAGAATTTCTATTCTAGAAGAGTTAGACCTGCAAAGATACAATCCTAAAACAGTAAGATAGTTCATTGATATATAAATAAATAGATATAGATACATATAATATTGTGTGGGAGTTCCAATGGGGTGGGGTGGCATCGGACCCAGCTTGGTACGGTGTGCAGTTTATAGGACAGCTTCCTAAAAAATGTGATCTTACTAGGCAAAGAAGATAGGAATATAAATTCTAGGTAGAGAGACCAGCATGAAAAAGGCCCTCAAAGAAGAAACAATATAGCTTAACATAAAATCAGCAGTTTGGTCTTCCCAAAGCATAAAGTCAAAGATATAGAGTTACAAGTATAAAACATTATAGATGATTAGAAGAGGCCTTGGTACACCAGTTAAAGACTTTGGACTTTATCTTCTAACCCTTTAGAAGGGTTAGAAGCAGGGAAATGAGAGTGACTTGTGAGACCTAATCTACTCCAAAATGTAAGTCATTATAATTCTAAGTCCATCTTCATGCTCAATTTTTTTTCAGCCTAGCCTATAAGAGAATTGTATTTTATAAAATTGCATTACTATTTTACTTTCAAAATTTATGAATGTTTTACTTCTCGGGGGAAAAACAAACCTGTCTACATTGTTTAGGAAGGGCATATAGTCCGTTGACTGAAAAGTAATTTGTAGGCTTATCAGAATTGACTGAGTTCTTTTAATTTTGATTCTTATCTGAATACATTTCTTTATCTTAAGGGAAGAGCAAAAACATCAGATACGAAGTTTTACATTACAATATTTTGGCAAGTATCTAATATTTCAAAAGCTCTCTATAATTTTTACAAATGCCTAAGAGTTATTTACCCTATGTTCCAAGTTATCACATAGACACTTAAATTTTCATTTCAATCAAGATAAATGAATTACTCTAACACCTTTCTTCTACTTAATATTCCTATTACAAGAACTCCAACTTCTTTAATAGGCTGATGAATAATAATTTCATTATTGACAGACCAAATGTAAAGCATAACTTCATAGACACCACAATGCCCACTTGAAAGATTTTTTAAGCCACAACCTTTATACTATTAGAGAGGATTCAAATAAAGTATGCCAGAATATGTAACAAAATGAGGAGAGATTATCATTTTTAAGTTCTTGATCTAAAAAATGAAGGGATGGGAAACGTTTGTCATTTTAAGCAAACATTAAAGATCTCCCTCAGTAAAAAATAAGAAATGTTTAAGTCACATCTCACTTGAAACCAAAATGCATATGCATCTTAGTTCAAATGGAGTTGTAGGACAAAGAAATCTGTTCTCTTCCATGGAAAATCCTGCTGTAAACTTACAACTTTGAACATCACTAATCAATTTGAGGCATGACTAATAATTAAGAAAGGAAACCCTTTAATTTCTACAACTTCTATAATTCATTTATTCCAGATTGTATTAAAATCAGTACCTCAGTGGTCATCCACTGACTTGGAACTTTTACAAATTGTTACATATATGAGGCAAAACATTGTGACAGATTATAGCTGCAGGAAAGAAGGCTAAAGAAGGCTAAAGAACTCTTACCCTGTCCTCATAAGTCAAAATTGCTATTGTTTCATATGACATAATCATCTCAGTTCCATCCACATGCAAACAACTGCAAGTGTAAAGGGCATAAAGAATATATATACATATATGTAACTCATCGCTGTTTTTCAAACTCCAGTTGTAAACCTTATTATTGACTAGAAACTTATATAAGCATGAAGATATTTTTAGTTGAAGTGAGAAATAAGCTTAATAACATTTAAGACATAAAACTTCCCTTCTCTCTATATGCCTAAACATTCACTCATTCATTCACTCATTTATTTATACTCATTCTCTCCCTCTCCCCACTCCGACTTCCTTTCTCCATCTTTCATAAAAGGCAATGATTCTACTAAGGATTACAACACAATATATAAGAAATTTCCACTATACTTTAACTACATTAGAAAAAATGTCATTATAAATCTAAATTAATTCAAAAGCATTTCTTGAAATTTTTCATGTTCTGAAAGCTTAAAAACAATAAAATGAATTTATTGATCATCTACATAAATCTATCAAAATAAAATGACTTCTAAGTCGTGGTTTAATTTAGCTGCAAAGGAGGATTTTTAAGAAAATTAAAACCAATAGAAAACATATCTTCTGAATAATATTCGAAAACCATCTACATATTTTACAAAACGGTTCAGTACATGTACATACTTGTGATAAAATCTAATATTTCATCAAATTCAATATGATAGTCTAAAGTTCCCAGCAGTATTAGTATTGGATTCTTTTCTTTTGTGAATATTTGTTTAAAATGTAATATTCTGTTCCTGTTGTGCTGGTGAAGTTGTGTGCTGGATGGGGAGTAAGAAAGACAAAGATGGAGAGAAGCAAGATTCAGTCTGTATGACTTGATATACCTTTCTAAATACAAATCAAATCTTTAGGCTCATCACTTTTCTTGGTGGGAAGTAATATGCTAAAAATGAAACTAGACACATGAAAGTGAGACAGAAGGGAGTTTCTCAGATCAAGCAAGATTGACAGAGAAGATTTGCTTTAGGAACTCTCAGAATGTGGACAAAAGAAACAGCAAAATCATCACAGCTTTCTCCGAAACTTAATAAGCTTCTTTTATTCTCCAGAGAACATAAAATGTCCTATTCTACTTGTTATTTCTATCTGTAAATGAAAAACTATTTTTGAATTTTGATCTGTCTCATGGAAATGTAGCAACATTGGTCCTGAATCTCTGCTGATGTTTCCAACCAATTTATTTAGAATCAGATTGAATTTTTAAAGGAAAAGGTTTTTTTAAGGTACTTAACTTCTTTGCAAATCAAATACATTTTTTTCTGTATAGGCTGTCACTACTATAATGAGTATCTAAAGCAAAAATAAGGAAAAACCAGAGAGCACTAGATAATAACATATAAAATGACAGAAAAGAGTCTATAGCTAAAGGACAACCACACATGGACTAAATTCAATTCCTACTCCACTACTAAAGTCTTATGTAAATTAGCTGCTTTCTTTTCATATTCTTTCCCTCCCATCCTCTCAATTATTCATTTGTTATAACATATCTGGATTTAAGGCAACCGAGTAGAAACTCTCATATCTGGTGAAATACTCAAGCATTTGGTGAGATATTTAATTTTAACTGCTTAATGTTGGCAATGGATTCAAAGTCAAAGCACAATCTGACCGGCAGACCATTCAGAATCTGAAATTCTATTATTGCTTTAGGTATAACTTAGGTATTTTTATAAATGGAATGACTGTTTTAATCAAATCAGCATTGTTTTCAGAGATTCAACTTTGTAGTTTCTCCCAGTGGCAAGTGATTAGATCTTAGGCCAATCTGGTGTACCATGAATTGAGAAGTTTGAGAATCAATAAAGTAGAAAAATGTATTTCACCTGTTATTTCTTCTCTCTCATCCTCTGGCTCTGCCCCAATCTTTTTCATTTCCTCTGTACACATGCTTCCTCAAATTTTACCAAACTTTTTTTTTTTTTTTTACAGCAGTCAGCTTTCTATGGAGAAAGTTAATTGCCAGCAAACTAGGTAAACTGCCTTCTTCTAGTCACTGCCCAATTCCTCTGATGATATATAAACCCAAGTTTGTTGAGCCCAAACAGTTCTACTGGTAGAAACACAAATAATGTGATAATAAAATGCAAATTAAAGCAAGTTTTAAAATAGTATGACATTGTGAGAAAACTCTCAGAACTCAAAATTTTTGTTTGCTGATGATGGGCAATTCAAAGATACATAGCAAAAGAGACTGATGCCAGCAACTCTTTCCAGAATATCCAGCATATCTTCACTGTTATTACTGCCATCACAACTGTCAAAAATGTCTGGATGTATAAAACAGCCCTTTTATCACATGGAACTATAAAGCCCAGTTTCTCTGTACATGCACATAAAGTATCAGTTAGTACTAAATGATAAGAACAGCACTCAGCCCCATCAATATGGTGGTAATAATTACATATAAACAGAATAATGTAAACAGTAGCTACAAACTATCAAAAAGCATCCTTCCCAAATACTCATTAACTTAAGGGTTGAGTGCTAACATTTCCTTCTCCCCAAAATAACACTTTAGTACTGGTTATCCACAGAGTGAAGTGATTACAGCATATCTGAAATAAAAAAAAGTCTCTAAAAATATATTTACTCATTTATTTATAAAACATTAATGGTCCACTATGAGCCAAGCACTAGATACTATGCGCTATGTACTTACCATGTGCTAGGTACTAAGGATACAATAAAAGCAAGATTACCCAGAAGCTCAGGATGATAGCCTAAATGTTTCCTCTAATTTTTTTCTATCTCCCTATAAATTACTGAATCATTAGCACTGAAAATATAACATTAAAAATAATCTGGTTTTGGAGAAAAGGAGTAGTACAGGAACCTCCTAGATAAATGAAAAGAGAAAAACTGGGTGAGTGTAGCCTCTCTTAGATTCTATACTAATCTGTAATTTATTTATACTCCACCTTTTCCATAAAGATTTAGGGCAGCTTAGAACATATATAAAATGTAATACGATGGCATTAATTAAAAATAAAAAACAAACTCTAAAACAAAAAAGGGAAAACAGGGGAAGCAATTATAAAATAAAACCACAATAGTTTAAAAATTTGGCTTTTGGTAGTTAAAAATTTTAAATTTAAGCTTTCTAGTAAATAACTCAAGTAGAGAAACCTTATTGGTGTTGCCATTTAATACTCATAAGATTATAAAAAAAGACCAATTGCTTTGAAGTACTACTATGCATTAAAAAAGATTTATTTTTTCAGAGTTCCTTATAAAGACATTACTATAATGTAATAAACAATTACCAATTACATTCTTAGTGGAGATATAGTAAGTAATTTCACTGGGCTGTTTCCTAGAGTATCACTTCATAAAAGTTGATGGCATTCCTATAGATTTTTGTTTTTACGTTTCATTTAAATTCAGAAAACTGAGCTGAGAGATAGATCTAACATCTCCTGTGGAAATTAGAATGCCTAAGAAAAAAATATGACTGACTAGGTCACCCCTACACCTAGACATGAGGGGAGAGTTCTCTGCAGACAAGGATGACATTCTCCTTTGGAAATACTTTAAAACTGATTTTCAATATATTAGACAAATAGGTACTTGAAGCCCTGTAGTGCTGCCTAATACAGCATAGCCTCAAAATTTTATCCTACAAACTTCTAGGATGTGTACTTCCAGGCACATTCATAGTCCAAGAATTCAGCATGCGGTACTAGGAAGTGATCCCTGGAGACTTATATATTATCTACAATATCTACACAAGAAGGTGAACATTAATTATCTGCATTACTATGACTGAGAATAAGACTTAGTACATTACCACCGACAGTCACAGATCTGGTCAAAGGAGGCTGTAAAAAAGTTTCTTCATCATTAAATTGTTTCTTAAGTTCTTCTACAGATTCCAGATGGAGTTGGAGAAATTCGGCTGTTGCTGCTGATGCTTCTTCTTTAACAGGATCTATCATTCTCTTCAGAAGTCCTAAGTCGTCCTTTCGAACTTTCAAACAAAGCTTCTCCATTTCTCGAATATTGGAGCGGAGTTGCTATAAAAGAAAAAAAAATCATTAAAAATGCTACCATATATCTTAGTATTAAATATTTTTATTTTCAGAGGTAATTTGTGATAATGGTTGTGAACAGAAATGATTACAAGTATTCTGTACAATAGAAGGTATGCATAATACTTTCTATTTTTTATGTCTCTGACCAAATACAGCTTCTTTAGAATTCACATCCTCATACTTTAAATTTATTTAGCATTTTTCCTTCGTTAAATGTGATTATTAAAAAGGTAACAAATGTTCTTCATAATATATCAAACACTGCAGAAACACAAGAAAAATTTAATGACTTCCTTACTTCACTAATCCCACCACCTCTTAACCCACATGTCTCATTGCTCATGCAAACACTGCCATATATAGCCTTAATTTTTTACAAAAAAAAAAAAGGATTATATTATGCACAATAATATATAATTTGTCATTCTATACTCCAATTTAACAATATCATCATGGATATCCCTTCTGGTCAGTGGCTGTACCATATTCCATAGTGTGGATGTAATAACGTATTCAAACATTCCTCCACTGATCAACAGTCATTCATATTTTTTCAAATTTTTAGTTGTTATAAACTATGAAACAAATGTTCTTGAATATAAATCCTAATATGCTATAAAAGTATATATTAGTAATGTAGTATATACTATTCTATTTTTTAGGAGTAATTCCCAAAAGTGATGGTACTCAGTGAAAGGATAATGTGCATTTTTATTTCAATAGCTAGGATCAGTTTTTTTCCCCAAAAGGCTGTAACAATTCACACTACCACCAAAGTATGAGTGCCCATTTTCCCCACATACTGCCAGTATTACATGTTATCTCACTGTTTTTTACTTTGCATTTCTCTCTGAGTAAAGTTGCTCAATTCCTTTCCAAATAATTTTACCCTCTCTTTAAAATAATCTTTTGGCATAATCATAAGTTTTCCTCTAATGTGTTGATATAATGAATTATGAGGTATCATAAACAATGCAACAAACTATCCAAGTGTCATACCAACAAAAACACCAAATAAACCATGAACACTGAAAAAAAAAAAGGGCAGTGCAGCCCCCAGAAGACTAGAATAACAACAACAACAAAAAACACAGTAAGATCATGTAAGACTTCATAAAGCAACAATGAGAGCCAGAAGACAGTAGAATGATACATTCAAACTACAGAAAGAAAATCACTACCAACCTAAAATTCTATACCCAGCAAAAATATCCTTCAAGACCAAAGGTAAAATAAAGACATTTCAGACAAACAAAAACTGAGAGAATTTGTTACCAGCAAATACACAGTAAAGGAAATACTAAACAGTGTCTTTCAGAAGGAATGATAATTTATTCCAGACTTAAAGTTGTAGGTAAAGAAAGAAATGAAGAGCCTTAAAAAAATAGTAAAAATGTAGGTAAATCTAGATAATCAGTAACTATAATAAAACAATAATATAATGTCTTGGGGGTTTTCAATATGTACATAATTAAAATATGTAAAAATAGAATTTAATTTGTGGGGCACACATAGAACTAAAATATTCCAGGGTATCTGTATAATCTGTATTGTTTACAGGTATATATTGTAATTTCCAGTAAATGGGTATATAATTCCAAAACAAACAAAGGAACAACTGGATCAATAAAAAATATAAGATCAGTTTAAAAGAAGTAAAAATGGAAATGAAAAAGAACAAAGACTGTGGAAGAAGTAGAAAGCACACAATAATAGAGAGACAGATTTAAACTTAAATATATCAACAATTACATTAACTATAAATTGAACAAATGTTCCAGTTACAAGATAAAGATTTTCAGACTGGAAAAAATACAAAACTCAAGAAATATATCTAAAACATAAATACAGATAGTTCAAAGTAAAAATAAAAATAAAAAAGATAAACCATTCAAATATAATAACCCATCTCCAAAGAAAACCTGCTATAGCAATACTAATATCATAAAAAATAGACCATAAAGCCACAACAGTTATACGATCACTCTTCACCAGGAATATATAATTCTAAAGTTGTGTATACCTAATAACATAGCCATTACACACACACACACACACACACACACTCTCTCTCTCTCTCTCTCTCTGCAAAAATCGACAGAACTACAAACAGAAATAAGTAAATCCACAATCATAATAAAAGGCTTGAAAAAACTCCTTTCAGCAACTGATAGAACAAATGGACAAAAGGATGCAAGAGAATTTGAACAATAAAAATTGATTCTATACTGAGTCTTAAAGAAAGTTTCAACAAATTTCAGAAATATTGACATCAGACAGACCATGTATTCTGATCATAAAATTAAACTTGAAATCGTTAACAAAAATATATGTAAAAACACTATATGTCTGGAAATGAAGGAAGACATAAATAATCTACAAGGCAAAGAAGAAATCATAATGGAAATCGGAAATGCTTTGAACTGAATCAGAAAAAATAATGCAGGCTAAAACTTACAGGCAGCTAAAGCAGTATTTAGAAATTTATAGCTCTAAATGCATATATATTAGAGAAGAAGGAAGCCTGAAAATTAATAAAATAAACATTCATCTTAAGAATATAAAAAACAAATAGCAAAAAAAAAAATGCAAAGACAGTAGGAAGGAGAAAATGATAAAGTTGTGAACATAAATGTCATGAAATAGAAAAAACAAGCATACAGTAGGTTTAAAAAGCCAAAATTTGACCTTTGGAAGACTAATAAAATTCATAAACATCGCTGAGAAGTAATTAAAAAATAGAGAAGGCACATATAACCAAAATCAGAAATTTAAAAAAAGGTACATTACTACTGATTTTCATATATTAAAAGATATTATGAACACGTTTTTGTCAATAAACTAGAAAAGTCAGATGAAACAGAAAAATTCCTAGAAAACTCACAAAAAATAGAAATCTGAAGTCATATAACCATTTAAGAAATTAAAGGTACATTTTGAAACTCCCCTATTTCCCTAACACATACATAAAACCAAAACCAACCAAACAAGAGGAATCCCAGTACAGATGGCTTTGCTGGCCAATTCTTCCAAAGATTTAAAGAAAATTACACTAATTCTTTAAGAGAACTGAAAAAGAACATTCTCTAACTCATTTTATGATAGCAAACCTGGACACCAAAACTCAACAAGAAGAGTAAGAAAAGGAAAAAATTCAGATCAGTTTCACACACTTGTGAACAAGATGCAAAAATTCTAAAGAAAATGTCATCTATTTAAATCCAACATCATATAAAAAAGTAATAATAATAATAAATCGATAAGATGTTCATGGTTTGGAGGATTCGATATTGCAAAGATGTCACTTTGATAGACATCTATATATCAACAGATTCAATAAATATATTTATTCTATAGACTCGGTATCTACTAATTCAATGAAGTTGAAGAGAATTTGAATCTACAGATTCAATAATATATAGATTCAATAAGTAAGAATATATTTGAAAAAGATTCTTTTTGTTTTTGTGGAACCTGACAAGCTGATTCTAAAATGTATATGGAAATGCAAATACAGGACTGAGATTAGCTTTTGAAGAAGGTAGATCGAAGAACTTCCTCTACTAGCTACTGACTGATTATAAAGCCACAGCAATTAAGACAGTGTGGTATTGGTGCAAGAATAGAAAAATACATCAATGAAACAGACATATATGTACTGAATTTATGACAAACGTGGCATTACAGGACTGGGAGAGATGGGATAGAGGATCTTTCCAAAACATGGTGATTGGTTATTCAAGTATCCATATGGCAAAAAATAAAACTGGATACACCACCATACATAATAATCGACCAAATGATTTGTAGACCTAAATGTGATAGGCAAAACAATTGAAGAATATCTTCATGACACTGGAGGGAAAGACCTCTTAACCATGGCATAACTATAAAATATCAATAACCTCGACTATATTAAACTAAATAAACTTGTAGTTACCAAGGGACACAACTAAGAGAGTGAAAAGTTAACCACTGAGTGGAAGAAGAAAATTTCAACACATACACTGATAAAGGGGCCACAGGCAGAATAAAGAATTCTCACCAATTAGTAAGACATAGGCAACTCATAGAAATGTGGGCAAGAATCCTAAATAGGCACTACTCATAAACAAATAATTACTCAATTTCTCTAATAATCTGGATAAATGTAAATTAATGTAAATTAGTTATCCACTAAAATAGCTAAAATTAAAGACTGAGTTTATGAAATATTGCTGAGGATGTGGCACCCACAGTGACTCACATTTACTGCTGTAAGGAGTGTAAAATTAGTATAACTATTTTGGAAAACAGTTTGGCATTATCGACTAAAGTTGAAAATAAAGATGCCTGATGAACCAGCAATTCCTGTCCAAGGAATATACTCAACAGAAATGTATGCACATGTGTACCAGTAAAAATATCTATAAATGTTAACAGCATGTGTAATAGAGACTGGACACACCCGAATGTCCATCGAATAGAATGGATACATTATGGTGTAAACTTCTAAAGTGGAACATATACAGCAATGAAAATTACTGCTGCAGACAACAACATAAGCAAATCCCAAACAAGAAACAAAAGATATATTCTGTTTAATTCAATTTATATGATGTTCATGTAATTGGATACAAATTGATGTTCATCAATTTATATGATGTTCAAACAGAGACTAAATTAAACTAAATTCTTTTTTTTCCCCCTCCTCTTTAATTTCCCCCGACACCACTTCCACCCCTGACCTATGGATGTTGCCGTTTCCCCTTAAGAACTGGATCTCTGAAGGTGGGCTGTCTCCTACTGCATACTTGCAGTGTGCACCTGGGGCCTGGTGCTCCCAGGGTCTGGTGCACCCGGGCACTTGGAGTATGGTCCCTGGCTCCAGCTGGGGCGCGAACCCAGGACCTTCTGCATGTAAAGCAGACATGCTAGCCACTACACTATGGAGCCAACCCCCTAAACTAAATGATACATCTTTGTAATAAAACTATATAGAAAAGCTAGGGAGTAGTTACCATATAAATCAAAAATTGATTACTTTTGAGGGAGAAAGGTGGTTATAATTTTGAAGAGGCTATGAGGGGCTTCTAGAATGCTGGTAATTGTCTCCTTCCTCCTTCCCTCTCTCCTTCCCTCCCTTCCTTTTTTTTTTTTTTTTTTTTTACAGCAGAAAAGCAAAGCTTTATTAGAAGCAATAGTACACTTCCAGATGTGGAAGTGGGCCTGAGCAAGAGAAGCGTGGCTCAAAGGCTGGTAATTGTCTTATTTCTTGATCTGAGTTGTGGTTACATGAATGTTCACAGTATAATAATTTGTTTAAGGGAATATCTATGTTTTATGCATTTCATAGCACATATATTTCACAGTAAAAGGTTTTAATTATATTTTTAGAAAATAATATTATACTTACTTGTATGGTCAATTAACCTAAAGATAGAAACAAAAAATTGAAAGCATTTGGAGTGGAATAAATTGAGTAGAAATCTCATCATGAATCTCCTTGCTGGACATTCATACAACTGGAGGCTGTAAAGTTTGTAGGAACAGGTATTAGGCCAGTTGTCTTCACCACTGTATCCTCAAGGCCTAGTGAAACAGTGACTTTAGGAAAGTGAATCAAGTTTAGAGAAAATAGTTTTGTGATGCCATAGCAGAAATTATATTGCAGTAGGAAGATCTTTTTAAAAAGAGAGTTTCTAAAAAGTAAAATTCTGACACTATGAGAAAAGGTTAATCTATTAAGAAAGTGACACCTTAAGAATCCAAAATAGTTGTGTAAGGTGTACTATAATAGGTTCAAAATTTAAGAAACTAGTTTAAAAAAAAAAAATGAAAGGAAAGGCATGTGAACAAGGATGAATGCAAGAGTGGTATGAAATGTGGAGAATCGTGTAAGCGAAGAGCCCAGAATGAGCGGAGGCTGGTGAAAAATGTTAAGAACAATAAAAAGGATTTAAAAAAATACATGTAGAGCAAGAAGAACAGGAAAGAAGGTTTAGACCTACTGCTTGGGGCAGATGGTATAATGTTAACAGATGACGCAGAGAAAGCAGAACAACTCAACTCCTATTTTGCTTTTGATTCTTTATTAAGGGGAAATATTCAAAATTGAAAGGGGCATAAGAAACATGATCAAAGACACGTGAGACATCTTACTGTAAGGATCTAGACAGGCTTCTTGAAGAAGGTGAGACTTGAGCTGTCCCTGAAGAATAATCTTGGGAAAATAGAACATGCTAAATAGAAAGACTAGACTGGGAAATGACAGAAGTAGAGTAGAGGGTAGAAGCTTTCCATATACTATATTTCATCAATTTTAGGACAGTATCTTTTCCACATTTTAACATCTCTGAAATTGGAATGTATCTTTAAAAAAGCATTGTGCCATTTTTAACTGACACCACTTTTTCTTTCTTAGAGGCACTCAAAATAATGCTATATCTTACAATTAATGATGCCTTAGATTTAATTTCCTCCCTGAGGCTCTATAGTACCTATGCCAGTCAGAGTAAAGGTCAAAGATCCTAAGTCTTGATTAATCGGCTCATAAATTTTTCAAGGCAAAACTTAAGTTTAAATTTCTCTGTAGCTTATAATAACCTAAAACAATTTACCTTTTAATAGCATTCATTTTGGAATCTACTAATCTGCCTTCTCTTCCATTCTCTATCTGGCCTTGCTTCTCTCTAATATTTTCTTTTCTATTAACTTCTGCTTACTCTCTCTCTTCCTCGTTCCCTCTGCTTTCCATTGCTTCTCCCTTTTAATTATTTTTTTAAATTAATAAGTAGATAATTCAAGTGTTCTACATGTCTCCTAGTAAAATCAAGAAAGTCATATTTCACTTCTACAAGTTCCATGGCTGATTTTATTTTGTGTGTTTGTGCTACCTAAGAAACTGGGATAAACTCTCTGTATAGCAGTATCTTTCCAAATGTGGTCTGAAATCTACTGAATCCGAATTGCTAAGGTGCCCAGAAATCTGCGTTTTCAACAAGCTCTGCATCCCCACTGCTATGGAAACTAAGTTGATTAAGTTTCCATGAAAGCCAGGTTAATGTTCTTCAGTGCACTATTACAGTAGTAATAAATTTCCCACTTTTTACTTAGTTTCTAAATCTGATCACAAAATTTTTCTTAATGCTAATGTCTTATTATGCCTGAGAAGAAAACAAACCTATTCTACTTGCAGTTTCATAATAAAATGCCACAGAGTTTGCAGAACAGAGTACTGGAGGGGAGAGAGCTACACAGAAAGAGAACCCTGGAGATATGCAGAGGGGTCACCTCAAGTATTTAGCAGAGCACTGACCAGAACATGTACATGAGGAAGCTACCCAAGGCTGGGAAAAAAAAATCATCAAAAAAAAATTAGAGGAAACAGTGTTCAGCACTCATTGAAAGCTGGAAACAGCATCTCCGTCCTTCCACCAGCTAAACTGGAAAAACTCTTAATTCACAGGACATGTGTAAAGCACTCAGAAAGGCTTTACTTCAGTAGTAGGAAAATAATTAGCCCTAGACTGAGCATTACTCTCGTCAATCCTTGTAAATCACGAAAGACCTAAAAGGATCAAACTGTTTCCAAGTAACTATATGCCAGAACAAGGCTCCAGAAAATTTATAGGAGCATGAAAATATTAGCACCCAGCCAGGCAAAGGCCACCCAATCAAAGATCACCAGACCTACAAAGAAATAGGAAAATATGACCCATTAATCAATCAACTGAAACTGACCTATAATTGATATAGATATTCGAATTAGCAGAGGATATTAAAGCAGTTATTATAATTGTATTCTATATAATCAAAAGGTTAAGTAGAGACATGGAAGATATTAAAAAAAGACACAAATCAAACAGAATGGATTAACAACATATTACGCACTGCTGCTGCTAAGACTAGTGAACACGAAGGCATAGAAACTATCCAAAATGAAACACATAGAGGAAAAAAAAATAATCAGGAAATTTTAAAAGAACATCAGTGAGCTGTGAGATAACTTCAAGCAACCTAACATATGTGTAATTGGAGTCCCTAAAGAAGAGAGATGCAGGGGACAGAAAATTATTTGACGAAATAATGGCCAAAAAATTTCCAAAGTTGATAAAAACTATAAACCTTGAGATCCAAGAAGCTCAACAAATTCAAAGCACAAGAAACATGATAAAGAGAAAATCATAAAAGCAACCAAAGAGACATATTACATATAGAAGATCAAAGATAAGAATGAAACCCATTTCTCATTGGAAACAAAGCAAGTAAAAAGATAGCTAAACATATTTAAAGCATTAAAAGAAAAAAGTCAATGTAGAATTCTACATACAGCAAAATTCCTTTTAAAAACAAAGGCCAAATAAAGGTTTTTCAGATACAGGAAAGATGAAAGACTTCATACCAGCAGAACTATACTCCAAGAAATGTTAAATGAAGTCTTCAGGTAAAAGGAATATGATACCAAATGGAAATAAGGATTTCCACAAAAGCATTAAGCATACCAGAAATGGAAATGACATAGGTAAATATATTAAGATTTTTCTCCTTAATATCTAAATTCTTTGAAAAGATAATCAACTGTTTAAACATTACAAAGTATATAACATACAGTATAAAAAAAATCTGACAACAATAGCATATAGATTGGGAAGGGAGAAACAGGAATATATTGTAAGGTTCTTAAACATATGTGAAACAGTATAATATCACTGAAAGATAAACTGTAATAAGCTGTATAAACCCTAAGGCAACCACTAAAATAACAAAGAGTTATAGCCAGCAAGACAGGAAAGAAGATAAAATGGAACAAAAATAATTAAAAATAAAATGGAAACATCATTAATCAAATAAAAATTAAAATCACAATGGGATACCACTACAGACTAACTACAAATGGCTAATATTAAAAAGATTAACCATATCAAGTGTTTTCAAGGATATGAAAGAACTGGTGGGAATATAAAATGGTACATCCATTCTGGAAAAGAGTTTGGCAATTTCTTAAAAAGTTAAAGAATAACAACTACTATATGATCTAGTCATTCCACTCATAGGTATTTATCCAAGAGAAATAAAGTCCTTTGTCCATAAAAAGCCTTGAACTCAAATGTTCATAGCAGATGTTTATAATAGCCAAAAAACTAGAAACAACCCAAATATCCATCAAAAGATGAAAGGATAAACAAACTGTGGTATATCTATATAACAGAGTACCTACTCAATGATAAAAAGGAATAAAAAAACTGAGACACATTACAACATGGATGAACCCAAAATTATTTATGCAGAGTGAAAGCCAGCCCCAACCTCCCAAAAGAACAGGAGTGCATATTGCATGAATCTACTTATATAAAATTGTAGGAAATCTAAACTAACGTATACTGACAGAAAGCAAGTTAGTAGTTGCTTGGGCACTGGGGGTGAGGGGTAGGGGAGTGTGTGCATGTGTAGAGAGTGGGGAGGGGTACAGAGGGATGTGGGAGGGAAAAGCAAGAAGGAGGGTTACAAAGGGGTATGAGAAAACTTCTGGGGGGCAAAAGATATATTCATTATCTTGACTGGGGTGATGGTATCACAGTGTACGCATATGTCAAAACTTATCAAATTGTGTACTTTATTGTATGTCAATTACATCTCAAAAAAGCTGTTTGGGAAAAAGCAGAAAGAAAAATGCAAATAACATATATTATTTATACATAGTTACATGCACAGAAATAATAAATACTTAAATCGAGGGAAAAGATTTCCTTCAGATAAAGACAGGAACAAGGTAAATAGAATCAAAGAAGAGTACGTACACAAGGGACTTCAGTGGTGTTTCTAAATTTTCTTCAAAAATAAAAAGGAAAGAAATTGTGGCAAAATGTTAAGATTTGACAAATTTTACTGATGAGTACATCGGTGTTATATTATTTTTATTATTTGCTACATTTTTGTATGTTTGAATTATATGTGTGTGTAATTTTCCAAAAAGGTACTTCATTGGTAAGGTTGACATATCATAATAGTTCCTTATTTGTTTGTCAAGCTTGTGAGTTCAGAATCATTTACCAGGGCTACAAAGAAAGTAGATAAAAATCTAACATATCAGGCACCGGACATTCTACACAAAACTGTACATGTGTGCATTTGCATTTTTCTAAAAAGTACACTTAAATATGCTCATTATTAATTAGCCATCTAACTTGTATTCTTGCTTTCATCCTTGTCCCCTTAGAATCTATCCTTTTCATAACAGTCAAGGTGATCTTTTAAAGTATCAGGTCATCTTCTGCTCAGAACCTTCCAAGTGCTTTCGACCCAACTTCAAGTCACCACATCCTGCAAGGCCTTCCATAATCAGTCCCAGCTGATCTCTTCGACTTTATCTCCTATACTCTCCTTGCTCACACCAGCCACACTGACCTCCTTACCACTCCTTGAATATGTCACACATCCTCTCACCTCAGAGTCTTTGCATTTGATTTCCCCTCTGCCTGCAAAAGTCTATTCTCCATGGTTTATGTTACTTCCTTCAAATCTTTGTTCAAATGTCATCAGAAATATTATACAACCAATCTATATATAAAAGAACACTCATCACCTTCTGTGATTCTTTGTTTCCTTTAACCTGCCTAATGTTTACTTCATAGTACTTATAACCATCTAAATAGTATACATTTGTCTACTTAAAAAATTATGTCTCTGCTTTCTCCCTTACCACCCCAGAATATAAGCTCAATGGGAACAAGTTTTCTTGTTTTGCTTACAGCTATGACCCTATTATCTAGAATAGTATCTCGAACATAGTAGATGTTCAAATATTTCTGCCCTTCTAATAATCAGGTCAGAAAGGCAGATATTATGCCTGGTTTTGAAAATCTGCAGAAATATCCACAAGTTAGATAAACGAAGTAAGTTTTAAAAGAAGAAAGTATACCAACTCAGTAATTAATAAGCTTTGCAGTATGCAAGTAGTAAATTGCAAATTATAGCCAAACTTTCAGTAAAATAAAGGTGACATATTTCCCTCTCTTCAGTTTTATAACTAAAGTTAATAAGCAGTTATGACTTTTTTCTCCTTCCACAAATATCCTGAAATTTCAGCCTAAAGATTAAACTATATGTTTAAATATGTTCTTATCTATCCTGATAATTATAAAAAGTAATTATTCTTAATTAAAATTCTGAAAATGGCTAATTATGTGTTTAATGATTAAAAGGAGAATGGTTATGCATATATTTGCCTTTGTAAAATATTGATTTAAGGATTCCTAATGTGTTTTTACAACATGCAATTTTGAGAGCAAATTGTGTACCGTAAGAAACATTTGGTATCATAATAATTAATCTGATTTCTTTAACAAACATAGAGCACAAGTCCACTGGTAAACATTTAAATAACTTAAACACATTCTAGACATCATATAATTTATTAAGAGCTCCACAGTTATAATTATTTAATTAAAATAAATCTAGACTATGCTTTACTTGTATTACCCAACTACTACACTAAGGTATTGATAAAAATGTAATGACTTCACACTTATTTCAACATTAAAAGGCACCAAAATGAGTATACATAGCTTAAAAAATATTATCTGAACCACTAAAAAGAGTAAAAATCAAGAGAAAAAGGCCTCCGTTGATTTTCTCAACAAATATCTAATGAAGACCCACTGTATAGGTATTAAGGGACATACTCCATTTTCTATCCACCAGAGTTAATATTAAAAATAATTCCAGATTGGATTCCTGCACTACCACTTATGAAAGTATTTTTCAGACACATAATAACTTAAAAATTTACCTCCAAGTTACCCTTTCTGAGAGAACTACTGAAAGATGTACTCTAACAAAACAATGGAGTAAACCAAAACTGAGGAAGATATCATATTAAAGAAAACAGGGACCCAAAACAGTGATCAGCTGAGGAAGTCCCAGAACAGCAGTTGTGCAACAAATCTAGAAAGTGAGTCCAGATTGGAACTGAGGAAAAAGGGCTTCAGGAGGAAGTCTTCAGGATAAAGAATGGAAGTGATGTACTTGAGCATATGAAAAATATTACTGATTGCATGTGGCAGAGATGTGGAGCATTTAGGAGAAAAACACTGCAAATACACAGAAAGCCAGGCAACTAAAAAAAAAAAGTGAGGCAATCATTAACTTCAAAAAAGCAAAAGGCTGTACTATATTTCACTATTTGCCTTAAGAAAAAATAATATCTATATAATCAAAATGAGAAACTAATTGCTAAATTAACGAAAAATTATAACATATGTAATTATATAAGGGGAAAGGAAGTAGGGGAGCAAAGTGAAAAGCTAGATCTCCACCTACTATGGCAAGAAGTGAAGAGATAATGCCAAAACCTGATTAATTAAGAAACACCAGTCTCCACATGGTATTTAGGAATAAAGAACTAAAAACTAGGAAATCTGGCCAAAGGGATTAAAAGTGGTTTCTTCCAAGTAGGACTTAGGGATGGATAAGGATAGGGTACTATAAACCTTTTAATTTTTTTTTTTTTTGGCTTTTGTAAAATAACTGTGTAAATATATTTTTAAAAATTAATTTAAAATATTTAAAATTTATCAAAAAGCCAATAACTGCAATGAATGGTTACAATACTATATTAATTCAATAATATAACAGAAAGATCAATATCTTCAAGTTATAAGGAACTCTTAAAAAAGACAACGTAATATAATATATGCAAGGGACATGAACAGGCAATTTACAAAAGAAATATTACTATCCTACGCGCATATCAAAAAACCTTTTACCCTTCAAAGCAACATAACAAAAACTCCAGATTAAAACAAAAAAGCAGCAATATTTTAAACTCATTAGTAAAAGTTTGAGAAACAGCTAATACTAATGTTTGTAAGGTTTGTTGTGGAAAATGCCATGATTGTGGGAGTGTAAGCTGATGTATCATTTCTGGAGGAAATTTTGGTAATATGACTCAAAATCTTAAAAATATGTATGACATTTGATTCAGTAATTCCTGCTAAAAATTCATTCTTAAGAAATTAGTTATAAATATGCATAAAAGAATTCAGCTACAAAGATATTTACTTTAGCAAATTTTCTTAAGGCTTTTTCATACTGATTTACTAAAAACATTATAATAGCCTTACCTGAACTGTACGTCCTGCATTGATATGCTCTTCGTGCAACTTGTCCCAGATTCTGCATCGCTGATACTACAGAAAAGAGAGGGGAACGGTACTGAATTTCTGTTTTCCCAATAAAGTGATTATCTCTAGTTACTAGAAAAATCCACACTCCCTACCCAAACTTCAACATATCGGCTAGAAAGTTATTGACTTGGTAGTGGCAGTTAACTGTCCAAAGACCACGCCAGTAGGAAATTTTCAAAAACATTACATACACAATTCTGGCAAATGGTAAAACAAACAAAATTCACTGAAGACTATTTACTTTATTTTACCAAAAGAGAGCATGAATTTTGTCTATATTGCAAACTCTTTGGAGATAAAAAAATAAACAATGAGAATGTAAAAGAATATAAAAAATAAAAATATCAAGAGCATTCATCGGATAATCTTACTGTAAATGAAGAATTTTAAATGTCAAGTATTGAAAATAAAATCTAATTTTGAGAAAAAGTAACATTGATACTGAAGACAGAATGTAAAAAATGAGAATAAACATTTAATATGTATGTTTGTTTTTACTAAGCCAATGTTTAGCTTTCAGTTTCATCCAAGAAACTTGATGAGCATGATAATGGAAAATGTTTCATTTGACAGGAACCATAGCAAAACATCACAACATTATAGCAGACTACTATCTGGAATAGAAACATCAACACCAAACATCACAAATTATTTTTGGTTGAAATAAAAAGTCCAAATAATTAAGATGTTAACAGATGTGAATAATGATATTAAACACATTTTTGTTATACTACATATCAAAAAAATAAATCAACTTAGAAATATTTTGAAGAGTCAGAAACATGAAAATGCCCTATACATGCCTCGCAGACATACTAGATAATAAAAGTAGAGCAATAAAAAAATTTCTAGGGCATTTTTATATTCTTTATTCTGTATATTCTTTAAATTTGGTAGTGAATAATGCAGCAAGAAAAAGCAATCTTGTTTGATACTCTTAAATTTATTTACCTCATCTAAGAACAATAGCTATTAAGCTTAAAAATAATCTATAGTATATTAAATACTATACTTGATAAATATGTATTTAATATAGTTCAATTATTCTTAAGCTTAATAAAATTAGGAATAGTATTACCATATGACCCAGCAATCCCTCTTCTGGGTATCTACCCCAAAAATTTAAAAACATTTATCCATAAAGATATATGCACCTGAGCGTTCACTGTAGCAATATTCATGGTGGCCAAGACATGAAAACGACCAAAGTGCTCTTTAATAGATGACTGGATAAAGAAGACGTGGTACATATATACAATGTAATATTATTCAGCCATAAGAAAAGATGAAATACTGCCATTTGCGACAAATGGATGGATCTCGAGATTATCATGATAAGCAAAATAAGTCAGACAGAAAAAGTTGAGAACCATATGATTTCACTCACACGTGGGATATAAAACTGAAAGCAACAAACAAACAAGACAAACAAACAAAAACTCATAAACAGAGACAACAGTTTAGTGGTTACCAGAAGGTAAGAGGGGAGGGTGGGGAGGTAGATAAGGGTAAAAGGGGTCAAATATATGGGGAAGAAAAGAAATTTGACTTTGGGTGATGAATGTACAATGCAACACACAGATAATGTATTATAGAATTGCACTCTTGAACCCTATAAAATTTTATTAACCAATGTCACCCCAATAAATTTAATAAAAAATAAAAATAAAACATTTGAAAAATAAAAACCATTATCCAAACACATTTAAAACCACTATCAAACTACTCTATGTATAAGAAAAACTGAACTGATGTCATCAGATCCAGTATGAATGTTCTTTTAGAAAATGTTATGATATTCATAAAAAGATGAGAATAGAAGCCAAAGATACATATTTAAAAATAAACAGCTTTTAAATTTATTACTCAATACTACCCTGTCATGATATTTTAAGAAAAATTAGAAAAGAGTTGAGAATTCAGGGAGGCCAGAGCTACTAGAATTCAAGGGGCAGAACATCAAAGAACCAGGTGACTATGAGTCAGAGTGGAAAAACCTTGCGATATACTGGACATCAGGTAGAATACACCAAAGTATTGGCCTTTATAGAGAAAAATTCGCCCTGTAATAAAGGCTGTTCTGATTCTACATGAGAAAGCTTAAAAGAAAGCCTCAAAAATATCAGACTATTCCCAAATAACTTAAATGTGTCTCAGAATAAAATTCAAAAATACTTACGGGTATTTAATCTATTTCCTGTTTAGAAAAAAAAAAGTGAAGCTCATTGCCAGCATTAATTTTACATAAACGCACTCTGAGGCTGAGGCAAATGTGACTGGTTTTCAATGTGAAAATAAAATATGAAAACTGAGTTATTGGAGTTATTTCTAAACAGAACTTGTCTCTAATCCTAATGTAACAGAAATGTATACATAAATCAGATTCATCAAATAAATCTTCGGCTAACAACTTTTCAAGAACAATGTTAACATCTTGAGCAGGAATGCTGCATTTTGTAGGATTTGACATTTTCAGCAAATGAGAATTATTATATTTTGTAAATGGAAATACCACTACTAAAAACAGAATGCTAAAAATAGAATGATGTAATTTGTTTCCAAAGACTATCAATACACTAGAGCGATACAACGATAATAATAAAAGTGAGATATTTTGTGGCAAATTTTAGGAGTAAAGTTAGGACTGTAATCTGAGTTATCTTGGGATAAACACTGCAGCTGCAAGCGCCTCCGGCAAGTATTCTAGAGGAAAATAGGAAATGAGTTAAAAATATTCAGTATCTAAGTTCACAATGTTTGGCATCCAATAAACAATTACCATATATGCAAAAAAATCAAGAAAATACAATCTGTAATGAGAAAAATCATTCAACAGAAACAGAAATTCAATAAAACTCTAACCAAGAATAATGAAGGAAACTATACTAATGCACACTATAGTAAAATTACTTAAAATAAGTGATTTAAAAAAATCTTAAAAGCAGCCAAAGGAAAGAAAGACACATGAAGTACAGAGGAACAAAGATAGGAATGACAAAAGACTTCTCATGAGAAATAATGCAAGCCAGAAGACAGTGGAAACAACATCTTGAAAGTACTGAAAAACAAATCTAAAATTCAACCTGGAATTCAATATCCAGAAAAAATATTTTTTAAAAGTGAAGGCAAAATATTATTTTTCAAACAGAAAAAAGCTTTAAAAATTCATCAGCAGGAGACCTGTACAAGAAATGTTAAAGAAAGTCCTTCAGGCTGATGGAAAATGATACCAAATAGAAATGTGGTCCTACACAAAGGAATCAAAGGAGCATTAAAATGATAAATACATGTGTAAATACAAAATGTGTTTTTTTTCTTATTTTTAAGACCTCTTTGAAAGATAACAGCTTAAAACAAAAATAACAACAATGTATTGTGGGGTTAATAATATACATAGAAGTATAAAATAAATGACAACACTACAAAGAACCTAGAAGAGAGGAAATGAAAGGTTATAAGGTTCATATAATATACATGAAGTAATACATACACACACTACTGGAAGGTAGAACATAATAAGTTAAAGATGAATACTCTGAACTATAAAGCAACCAACTAAAAAATAAAAATAAAAAATAAAGAAGTATAATTAGTAAGCCAAAAAAAGAGAAAATATGGAATCATAAAAATACACAATCCAAAAGAAAGGAGTAAAAGGGGGACACAGAACAAATGGGACAAATAGACAAAAATAGCAAGATGATAGATTTAAAGACAACCATTCGACAAAAATGTCTATTCATTAAAAACTTCGCAGCAAACTAAACGTAGAAGATAGAGGCATCTACAAAATCCCTAAAATTAACACCATGCTTAGTGGTGAAAGACCATTCCCTAATCTTGGGAACAAGGTAAGGATGTCTGATCTCAGCACTCCTATTTAATACCACACGGGAAGCCCTAGTCAGCACAATAGGTAAAAGAAAGAAAAGAAGGAAGGGAAGGAGGGAGAGGGGAAGAAAGAGGGGAGGAGAGGAGAGGGGGAGAGAAAGAGAGACTGAGAGAGAGGGAAAGGAGGAAGATGGGGAGGGAGGGTCAGTTTGAGGGAGGGCAGGCAGAAAAGAGAGAAGGGGAGAGGGAAAGAGAGAGGGGAGGGAGAAAGAAAAAGGAAAAAGAAAGAAAGAGAAAGAAGAAAAAAAGGAAAAAGAAGAAAGAAAAAGAAAGAAAGGAAGAGAAAAAGGAGGAAGGAAGGAAAAGAAAGAAGGAGGGAAGAAGAGAATAAAGTAGTTTGTCTTCACAGATGACATGATTATCGATATAGAAAATATCAAAGACTCTAACAGAAAAGCTGTGTAATATTAACAGACAGCACAATGATTGCAAGCCATAAACTGAGGATTACTCACGTAATGAACATAAATATCTAACCCACTTTGTAAGTAAAAGTGATTCACCTCACAGTGCCTACCAAATACCAAAAATACAAAACCCAAAACAAACACAAAGGATATATCCCAATCTCCTAATGCATTAGAAACTATTAACTGATGGTGCCAATGCTGAGTATATGGGTAGGCTAACTTACTTGTTAAGTAACCCATTTCCAAGTATCGACCTTGCATTCAGGAAGTTTTCCATATATCTTAACCCTCTCAATAACCCTATGAGGAAGATTTTATTTTTACTTTTACAACTCTACAAAGATCATGGGCATTTTTAGCTTTCCCCTGAATAATTAAATTGGTGTATTTATATCTGACTGAGGATGAAATCAATCAGGACATGTTCCACAGAAATAATTAAGTTGGGTTTTCAAGAAAAAACAATGTTTGAAAGGTGAACATATGGGGTGGATATTGCTAATAAATGTAGGAAAGAAAGCAAAAATTAATTCCACTCCATTTTTTTTTTTATCTTCCTTCTTTGAAAAAAAAAAAATGACCTTCAAAAGAGAACAGTCTACAATAAACATGATTAAGAGAAAAATGAAAACCAAGAAAATGTAAAAACAAACCTACATACTTCAAATGAGTCCGAGTTAACAGGCCCTGAGAAATTACATCAAGTGAACCAAAAGACCTTGCAAATGTGATCAAAGAAACACGGTGACCTATCTATGAGGAACTCTGAAGAATTGGAATGGCTCTTAGAGACCAGCAAATACTGACCTAATTTTCACAAAAGAAAGTATCTTTAAAACACTGCAGACTGTAAATCTTGGGGGAAATTTTATATCAGATTATCAGAGAGATGGCTTGTGAGAACTTGGAGAAATGGTGGCAGTACATTAGACTGCTCTGCCCTTTTCTTGTCCAACATTTTTCATCAATGCCTTGAAAACAAAGAATGTTAAAAATTACCAAATTTGCCGATGACATAAACTAGAAGGAATAATTACATAGAGGAAAGATCACAATTCCACATAAGAACAAATGTAACAACAATAAATGTAAAGCCTAGCATTTAAATTAAAAAGGGCAACTGCACAAGAAATGAATATGTTCGGGCCCAATAGCTAAAGTTCACATTTAAAAAGTTCTATGGATTTTATTTAGTTAATTACAAAACCAATAAAAATAGCCAGCAATACAAAATGGCTTCTAAAACAACTGATGTAACCTTAGGCTGTATGCATGCATATGTATATTCATTCATTCAACAGTTTTATTAGGAGCACATTATGTTTCAAGCACAAGCACACTAGAAGTTTAACATATTTACCAACACAGTAATCTTAAGAAAGTAATTAACACTCTAAGTCTGCTTCCCCACCTAGAAAAGGAAGACAATAATAAAGCTAATGTATAAGGATTCTGTGAGGATTAAATGATATGATATATATAAAACCCCAACATAGCACTTGAATAAAAACAATAGCTATGATCTTTGCTATTATTATTTGCTCACTTGTCAAATAAACTGTAGAAGAGATTAATGTCTTGGGTGGAGGCTGAACTAGATGATTTTACCTCTTATAACAAAATTCTAAGCAAAATGAGGAATAAAATCGTTTAGACTTGCTACACAATGTTTTACCTAAATTAGGTTAAATTACTAAAATATATATTTTCAAATCTTTGGAGAGAACAACTTAAAGTGATTTAAATATGTGTGAAAAAAATTAAAAAGAAGTAACTCTTTTAAAATTTAGTTAAGTTGGGACCACTGACAAGGATTTCTAAACTGCAGTTTTTACAAAATGTCATTTTTGTACTGTCTATTTGCACAGTAGCATTATATAGATAGTTTAAAACAGTGTTATAATGAAGCAATTAGGGTGCTTTTAGATGCAAAAACACCAGAAAACTCAAAATCTTAAAATGGCTTTAATAATAAGAACATTTATTATACCACGTAAGAAGCCTAGAAGTAGGATAATTCGGAAGCTTCAAAAGTCCTTGAGCACCTAATTTCTTTCTGCTTTACTATCTTCAACAGAGTTTTGTCCTCAAACTTGCTGCCTACTAGACATAGTTCCAGATACAACAGACACAAGACCAGTGGAAGCGGGAGGACTATTTCTTTCCATGTATATCTTTATAACAGTAGAAAAATCTTTTTCAGCAATTTCCATATTCCAAACAGGCTTTCTTTCCCTCAAGTCTTCTCAGCCAGAACTGTTGGATATATCTACTGTTCGATATATCTACTGTTCATCATTAATCAAACATTGACAAGAATGAAATTGCCCCCATTAGACTCTTTACCATTCACCACCTGTGCTGAGGCTTTCCTATCCTCAAACACAGAGGAAGGCAAACTGAATCAGGTTCTGTCAGAAATAAAAAGAGGTAGAGAAATGTGATTAAAAGATTGAAATAAACATTCTCAGACTAAAAAGAGAAATGGAAAAGGTTTTGTTGCAATCAAAAGTTAAAAAACAAATCAATAAAAATAAGTCAAAAAAAATCAATAAGACTGATTATGTCTGATTTTGTACCATATAGTTCATACTTCCTGAATAGTCTATGCCAACTCATTTTCATGTCTTATCATTCTCTAAATACTTCCTACCTTATTTTCTCAGACTGTAAACTTGAGAATTAGAAACCTAATTTTTTACATTTTCAGTGCTAATATAAGAAACAACAAACACCATCACTTATGAAAAGCTAACATATATTTTTTTCCTGTAATAATTTCCCTTCTCATTAAACCTGGCAAATTGAACACATTCGTCTCTACTCTTTTCTAAAACCCAACTAAAATAACAGTAAAGAACTTTCAAAGGTATAAATTCACAAGAACGAGAATACAATTAAAGAAACCAGCTGACAAGAAATTTTAACAGAATTTTGGAAGCTGAAAAGAGAAAGGGTATGAACATGTAATAATTGACTTAGCTGACCACAGAAAGCTGAAAGCTAAGGCTGCAGAAGGGGTGGATAGTGGGAGAAAGTGGCAATAAGAAGCAAGCCAACAAACATAGCACCACTCCAAAAAGACTCAGTAACCAGAGGTACCACCTACCAGGTAACCGGGTGGATGTGGGGCCAAAAGCAGAAGGGCTGGTTAAAAGTTTATGTAAGGAACAGGTAGTCTATCAGATGCCCTCTCCATAAGCCCAGGCAACTGCACTGCCACTATCACCACAGAAGACCACACTCCAAAAGATTATCTGGTGGTTCTCATTAAAATAGATCCTCACCTGTCCACCCCTGCAGGTAACAAGGCCCCTACTACTACCCTGCTACACACACATGCACGCACACACACACACCTTCCAATTAGTACTTGTAAATATTAACAGCTAACCAAGTAAAGCCTATAAGTCTGTAAGCTACCACCAAAGGAGGGAAAAAAAAAGGAAGAAAGGGAGAAAGAACAGAGGAGGGAGAGAGGGAAAGAGAGAAAAGAAGAAAGAAAGAAAAAAGGTAAACAGAAAAGAGACAAGGAAGCAAAAGAAAACTTAAAAAATAATAATAATTTCACCATAGAGAGATGATATGATACTGCATCCATGAAACACGAGCCGTCTCTTTAAAAAAAAAGAGAGAGAGAGGAGATTTGAGAGAAAAAAGAACATAGAAATAATATGATTCTGGTTATTTCATTTTAACTGAAATGTGGATGTGAGAGCTGGAGCCAGAGCTGCCATTTTACATGCAAGATAGAAATAAGAGGATTGGACAGCAAGTTTTTAAAAAGCCCGGGTCTTTAATGACTGTTGAGCTGCCTAGACCATCTCCATAAGTATAAGAGATTAAAAATGAAAACAAAAACAAAAAACCTCTGTCGTATTTCATACACTATATTGGGGTTTTCTTCCACTTGCACTTCCAACTATATACTAATACAGTACATGCTACAAAATAAGTTTTCCCTCAAGCCCCTACAATATGAAACAAAGAAAATTACGTTCCAACTTGACTAACTTATTGTTCCTACTAACTATGTTGAAGTCTATCTTACATTAGCCAAGAAAGCTGAATACTAACACTTCAAATTTCAGGATTACATTCTAATCAAGTCTATCTTGTGTAATAAAACGTAATGCTGAAGGACCTATGGAATACAGTCCCAGGTGTCCACAGCACACTACTCTCATTGTTTTCGGATGTTGCAGAATCACTCCACTAAGGCTTACTTTCAATTTCCCTTCAGTCTGACTTTCTTCTTTTAAATTCACATTGGATGACTGATGGCTAACATAATAAATATTTTATCTTTCTACACCCTTCCCCCAGGAAGAATATGACTTTTTTGAAAATGAGGCACCATTAGACACCTGGAGTCCAAAATTAATTCTTAACTCTTTTGTCCACAGTGAACACTACTGCTTTTAAATGCTTTTACATTGCCATATCTAGCTATTAAAACATGTTATTCAATTTTATATAGATAAAAGTCACTTTCATAACTAAACTAGAAATACTAGAGACAGCAGAATGACCAAGAATATGAGATAAAACATAGATAAGTATGAGTTTTAACTGCTTAGCTTCAGACACCATCACTTATATAGTAAATTATAATTATGCTAATATTGTCTAACATTTTCACAATAAGTAAAAATTTCACAAAATGCTGAAGGAAAACTGTTCTCCTAAAGAAATACCAATGTAACTCTAGAATAATTTTCTTATGAAATCTGGCACAACTAACCAAATCAGTAATAGACCCATTCCTATCCTCACCTACCTTTCTCTTAGGGTTTTGACTTTTCCACTTATAACTGATTGGGTGGTACATGTGGGTATGCTCTTAGAATAATGATAGCAGGCACTTTCATGTAGAATTAATATAAGAAAAAGGAAATCTAAAACATGCCAAACCTCAAAGGTAAAACAGGACAAAGAAGGGAAGAAATGGTCTCAGTAGACCACAGTCTACCTATTTCTGCCTTTCAAAATCAATTCTGCCAATTCTTGTCATCTTTGTAACTGAGTACTTCAAAATGAGCTCAGGACTTTGACACACATACCTTATCAAACTTCCCACCCAGATATGATCAATCAAAAGTAAACAACTCTATTTCTATATTGTTAGAGTGCTAAAAGAACTAGCCCTCCTCATTAATCAAAGCATGGAATCCTTTAATTTGTTTCTGCTTATAACCAGAATAACCAGTTTACCAGACAACGCCCCCATCCTTATATGTTATAGTTGTTATTGCTTATGGATAAAGAAAACAGAAATTAAAGTATGACAAAATATTATTTTCATCAAAATATTCTTGGCACTTATATTCCATACTTTTTAAAAATACTTAAATACTAGGAAGACATGGTATCTATGAAAGAAAAAAGTTAACATTATTACTTGTATAAGGTAGTCATTAGAGGGTGATAAATATTGTTTACATTAAAAGGCTTAATAACCACTTCTATTACCCTCCTCAAAAAAAAAAAAAAAAAATCAGTGGAGGGCCACACAGCTTAAAATTTATACTGGGGGAGGTCTTTTTGAAAAACCAAATACCACTGAACTGTCCCACATCGAATAAGATATATAACTTATCAAAATCAATGCATCAACTCAGTAAATCTGATGTTTTCATAAATGCATTTCATAAATGCCGCAACCATTCCACCAGACCCTGGCCAGTCCAGGTTCTATGCAACCTTTGCCATAATCCCCGAGACTACTTCTTCCCTCCACCTATTTCCTAAACTGATCTCTAGGCAATACTTCTCAATTTGAGACTTTCCTCAAAGAGAAGAAATGAAGTTGGGAAATTCCCTCATATCACACAACAATTTGCCTTTTTAATCTACATGCACCTGAAGAGGATAGGAGTTACTGACAGACATACACTCAGGTTCAAAAAACTTGTCATGGGGTGAATGAAATTAAAGTAAGCCCCTTAGCCACCTGATGGTGCATTATCAAACAGTTTGCATTTTAATTATTAACTGCCTAATATGTCAGCAACCAAAAAAAAATGCAGACCAATTTCTTATATATCCCTAGCTAAAAAAGAAATCGAGAGGTATATTTTCAGAACAGAAAAAACAGATGAAAAAATGAATAATATTGCTAAATCAACAAGAACTAGATGTTTTAGCAAAGATTCTAATATTCTGAATTCAGCTAAAATGTACAACAAATATAAATTGGAATATGTAACTGTTTTTTTTTGTGGTAGAAAATGGAAAAACTCACCTTCTCAATATTTATCTGGTGCTTTCTTAACCTCTCCAAGTCTGTTGGAATTACTATTTTAATGAATTTCTGGATAGCTGGTTCAAAACGGCGTAATTTCACTTTTTCTTCATCTTCAGACATCCTAAAAAAATGTTATGTCACTTCTACTTGCAACGACTGTCTTCTCTTCTCATCCAGAAAAACCTAAAAGGAAAATATTTATTTAAGAATGTTTTTAAAAGAGTCTTATTGCTTTCAAAAGCCAACTGTTAGGTAATTTTGTAATTTACTCTAAATATGCATTCAACTTAATGCTGAACTTAAGTGACCTTTTAAAGAAACCTTTTATTTTAAAACCTTTTTTTCCCCCTCTACAAAAGAAATGTATATTCACTTTAGAATGTTTAGAAAATATGAAAAAGAGAATAAAATCAACAATCATCTGCTCACCCATAGTTAACTACTCTTTTTTTCCTCCCTCCCACCCCCTACTCTTTCCATTTTGATGTATGTCTTTCCAGATCATTTTTTATATAAGAATGTATATATGTAAATACCTTTTTAAAAAAAACTAGAAGTGTACTGCCCAAGTTTTCACTTTCCAATGTACGTATCTTGGATACTGAATAGCCTTTTCGAAAAAGGTGTCACACAGCAAAACTGGAAGAAAAAATTTCATTCTTAACATTTCTGCTTGTATCAAACTTCATTTCTAATGTCACCATAATGTATCTGTCTGATTATATACTTTAAACGTAACATAGTATGCAACTCTTCTCATTAGTGTCCTTTAAATAACCTCCTCCCTTTCTTACAAAGTGATTAGATTTTCTACAACCAAAACAAATAACCAGTGACACAGCTGGAATAAGATTCCAGGATTCCTTAGAGCACAATCAAATGCTCTAATTTACCAGTAGGTTTCTACCAGTGTTCTAGAAAGTCCAAAGGTACGCCTTTGGGGCCAGGGTAGGAGAGGGTAGGAGTTGGCAAGTGAGTAGGCTCCAGGACCGCATACCTGCTCCAAATAGAGAAAATTTACTTATATCTATTTCATAAATTTGAGTTTTCAAGATTTTATATAAAGGGCTCCACTGTTTAACCAAGCTTGAAAACCACCGTTTGTGCACCATGGTTTCATATCATCTTATTAGCCACGACCTCTTCCATATTTAAAAAAAAATTAACTTCCCGGATAGTACTTGGATGGGAGACCACCTAGGAAGACCGGGTGCTATAGGTATACACAAACAAGCAAACAAACAAATAAATAACTTGACCATGTTAACTTCATTGGGTTGATGTCTTAGACCAAGGTCTATAGAGATAGGTGTTCACAAAAAGACTTTAAAGAGTCACTGAATCTTTATGAAAAATTGTGAATGTATTTTTGAGTTATTTTGGAGGACAGAGCCCATTGCTTTCATCAAATTATCAGAGATTTATCACTCCAGAAATATTAAGAACTATTACTCTAAGTAATGTTCCGTTTCTCTCCTTTCTTTCACAGTTAACAATCTCGAAGTGCTGATTATATAGACTATCTCATCTACTTGTAATCTAGGTTTTATGTCTGATCTAAGCTCAACGGCAAAAAAGGAAAATCTCCAGACACTAAAAACAGAGCCCTACAGCTACAGATATAAGTGAGAATTGGACATACATGGAGAAACAAATTGCCAAAAGAGTTAGTTCTCAGACCCAACAGAACAGGAACATTCGTGAGAGACAAGAGAGAATAATCTAAAAAAAAAAAAAAAAAAAAATCAAAATAAGTATATTTTAAAATATTCAAAGATATAAAGAAAGGAATAGATCTTTTTTTAAATTAGGTAATTTTATAAAACAGTAACAGGCCAATATAAAAATGAACCAAGTAAAATTTCTACCTAAAAAACTCTACTCAAAAACCTCAAAAGATGAGTTAAACAGTAAACTCTGTAGCTGAAGAGAGAATTACTGATTGGAAGATATTGGTCAGAACATAGAAGACAAAAGAGATACTTAATATAAAAAGAAGATAAGAGACATAAAGGATAAAATGAGAAGCTAAACAACAAATAAGAGTCCCATAAGGAAAAAATAAAGTGGTGAAAAGGCATTATTCAAAGAGAATATGCTGAGAATTAAGATGTAGGACCTCAAATTGAAACTGCACATAAGCTCCAAGTAGCATAAGAAAAAAAAATTACCCGAATACATGGAAGGAAAATTGCAGAACATGAAGGACAAAGACAAAATCTTAAAAAGCAAATCAGAGATAAAAGACAGTTAAAACTAAAACAACAAAAGCAGCAATCTTTTCATCAAAGCAAGATATCAGGAGACAGGAATATCTTCAAAGTGTTGAGGGAGATGGTCTACTGAAGGAAATTATTATTCAGAAGTGAAGGAAAAATAATAATTTTCAGACATATGAAGACTAAGTTTAATATCAAGCCCTTCATTAAAAGAACTACTAAAAATGAATACTTTAGCAATAAAGAAAATAAACCCAAAAGTGAGGAATGGCAAGGAACAATGAATAAAGTACAGTTACTGAATGAATAAATGAAAAAGATTTATTTTTAATAATTTGATTAAGTATAGTAAAAATGTTTCCATTTATTTTTCTATAGTGCATCTTTTTATAATATACACATAGTATTACATTACATAGATGGTCCATAATGTAATCATCTATTGTTGGCCATTTAGGTTGTTTTTAATTGTTCACCATTATAAGCAATGCCATAGTGTAAATAACCTCCTTACACACAAATCTATATTACTATCTGTAATTATTTCTTTAAATACCTGGATATATCAAAATATTTTTAAACATAGCTGGTGCTCAACTGATGCTGATGGGACTAAAATGTTTCTTCACATGCCCCTGCTTCACCATTTGTAATCCTATCACTCTAGTCAAACACCACAATATGCATAGCACATTGAGTGTCTTAACTAGCCTGCCTTTAGACTCTTTCCCCACTCCAATTTTCTCCCACAAACTACCAATCACTGTATATCTAAAACACCAACTGCAACTTGTTCCTTCTCTGAATAAAAACTTCCAAGAGCTCCTTATTATTTCAACAAGAAAATACAATGTTCATAAGCAGATCCACCCAACCTATTATCATCTAATCTGTTTTTGGCTTTGCAATGATGTTCCTTCTATCTAGATTCTCTTTTATACGCCATCTGCCTTTAAACTTTATGTATCATTTGAGATATAACTCAATTATTCTGCTTTCTCTTCTACTAAGCAGTTTACACTATTTAACAAACTCCGATTATTGAATATTTAGCTTGTTTTCACTGTTGCCCTATGGTATGATGATAGCTGTCATTTTAGTGTTCCAAAGTGATATTTCTAGGTCAGAGTTATACATGACTCTGCCCCTCAGCTTTCCATGCCCAGACCTGCTGCCTCATAATGCCCATCTCTCAGGGAAGACTTTCTGCAAGAACCTCTCAACTTGTTTTCCAACTGTTGGTCTACTTCTGGCCAGTATTTTTTCTTCCCTCCACCATTTCCATTTTTATAAAATAATAAAATACCTATATAAAACTAAAAATATAACATACAAATAATTGCATAACTCATGATGTTAACGAAACACAAAGTTGTCCAGCAGTGGCTCTGATCATAAAATAGCTCCAATGTTTGTAAGCTATTAAGGTAAGGTCTTATTTCAATATACAAAACGTGGTTTAAAAGTGTGATTGAATAATGAAGGTGTATTTCAGCATTTCTTGATTTTCCAGTCAGAAAACTGGAACATATTTATGATATAATTAAACCACAAAAACAAAAAGTGCATTTACATTAACATCAAACTAGAATATACATATGAAAAAGAAAAAAACACAAAAATGCCTGATTTCCCGAATTTCTGTAGAGATGTTGTGTTAAACATTTTTAAAAAAGTGTAATGGAATTAGTGGTTACCAGAGGGTAGGGGGAGAGGGAGGATAAGTGAGGTGGATGGGGTAAAAGGGGTCAAATATGTGGTGACAGCAAGAAATCTAACTATGGAAGGTGAAATTTTTTTTAAAAATGTGTAATGGAATATTTGGGGTGATAGAACTGTTTTGTATTATGACAGTGGTGATGGATACACATTATATGCATTTGTCAAAACCCAGAATTGTAAACCACAAAGTGAATTTTTATAAATTAAAAATTTTTTAAAACAGTATATGGGGGAACCTGAGTGGAATACAAACTATAAAAAATAAAATTAACTATTACAAATAGCATACTACAATCACATTGAAAGAAGTAAGGGGGAAAATAACTAATTCAGGTAACTTTACAAAACAGTATTTTAACTGGACATTAGAAGGCTAAAGACAAAAAGAACTATATACAACTATACTGTTCTCTAGTTAGTACATTTGTTTTTCATGGGAGTATAGGTTAGAAATACTGAAATTATGTATGTACTAGGATTGAACAAAAAGAAAATTATTTTTTGGAACATGAGAACCAGATTTCTTGCTATCAAAGAAAGAAGTTACAAATAAGGAGCAAAAAAGCAGAATGAACCCTGTGCTGCTAGATTAGAATCAGAGGTATCAGAACTTCGTTTTTTAAAGAAACATATAAATAGTATATAGACATATATAGATGTATGTCTATATATGTAGATATATACACGCACAAAATACAAAAATAAAATCTTTCTGTACACATAGATATATATGTGTGTATAGATAACCTATATATACGTTTTCATAGAATATGTGTATATATATCTCCATTGAATGTGTGTGTGTAGCTGATATATGTGCATATGCCAGGCATTAGAAGCAATGATACCTAAGTCACAAGGAGCATACCTAGCTCCTAGATCTTGATGTTTAAACACACTTCCAAAAAAATAAATTAGGGGTCCTTAGAAAAGTGGTTGATTCTAGGGCTGGGGCCCAGAAAACACAAGATAAGCCTGGAGTATCTTATGGCGTCAGAAAGGAATTTCTCAAAAAAGGATGAGGGTTTGTCAAAAGGGCATAGGAAGCAACTGGAAAAACTCCTAATGGTCAAAGCTGGAACAATGTGAACCATAAAATAAATAACAAAAGTATAAGAAAATTAATGATTCCATACTGATACAAATAAATAACTGGGTAAATAAATAAGTGGAAAGAAGAGGCAGCTCTTCCTTACAGAAGAACATTAATAAATGAAGAAACGGGGGCAACAAAGTCACCATCATAATATCACAGTAATTATTACTGAAGGCAAGATCCAACAATGAATGCTAAAATCAGCAAGTGAAACTTTGAAGAGAAACAGGATATTTGCATAGTTTAAAAGTTCTCTCTCAAGATATCAATTAATTGCAATGGGAAAAATAGTAACTTTACATTAGAGAATCTCAGCAGACACCACCTTAACTAAGTGGTCAAGAATATCATCAAATGCAGTGTGTCATATCTAATGCACCCCAATGCCTCAAATGATTAACTGAGAAGGGCATATGTATACGTCTGTGGTATCAACAAAAATGCATGACCTTAAATTATGAGGAAAAATTAAAAAAAAAAATAACTGACTAGGATTCTTCAAAAGTGTAATGGTCATGAAAGACTGAAGAGCTATCATATTGTAGGAGACTAAGGAGCCACGCCAACTAAATGCAATGTGGGATTTTGGATTGGATCCTGGAACAGAAAAAGGTCATTAGCATGATGAAATCTTTTAGTACTGTACAGATGATAATTTCTTACTTTCAATAATTGTACCATGGTTATATCAGGTGTTAATCTCAAAGAATGTTGAAAAGGACTCTTACTTTATAACTTTTTAAAATTATAAAATTATTTCAAAATAAAGTCTTTAATGAATGAACTGATGTTTCCCATGAAACAGCAAACATTTAGAAGTCAAAGAACTACAATCATATTCACTGCACTAATACTTGGGGGGAGGGGTTTCCTGATGCTATAAACTTTATCATTTAGTGCTTACAACTATTATCGGCTGATACTATGATACTCATGTTTCTCATGAGGAAAAAGTACTGGGAGGTTAACTAAATTACTTAGGAGGTTATTGATAACTGGAAAGTCCCATTTCTCAGAAAAAGGCCAAAACTGCTGGAACACCCCCGCCCAAGAGTGAACATCCACCATCAGCCTAGAGATCCTACATTTTCCTCACATTGGTGGCACTGAAATTCCTCAGGCTCGTCGCCCCGTGTTTCTGACTGGGAGACGGGTACTGAATTTGGAACGAAAAGTCAAGGCCTTTGGTCCTACCGTATGGTCTCCTCTCAGAGCCTCCGATTCCGAATTTAGGTAAGGAGGGAGTTAGATGTGGGACCTTCTGTGAATCACCTCCTGGTCTGGCTGACAGGAGGCTCCGACCTCTTGTTCCCAGTTCTCCCCCAACAACTCCCGAGCCCCCCATTACCCCTCGCAGTGTCACCCACCGCGCACCTAGGCCACACACACTAAATGCCCCCCACCAGAGAACAGATGCGCGGGCCCATCTCGAGACCGAGACGCCGGGAACTCCGACGGCCTGAGGCCCACAGTGCGTCAGGGGCATGACAGACGCCAGGAACTTTTCCACCCGGCTGGTCCCATCGGCCGCCTCGCCATACCCGTTCTCAATAGTGCTTCCAAAAGCGAAACCGCCACTTCTCGGAGGCAGAAGTCCCCACCCAGCTCGCACTTCCGACCTGACCTGACGCCCCGCTTGCTGCGGGGCTCCCCTCCCGCGCGCCAGGCCCACTTTGCGGCTCAGAGACAGACGCCCCTGAGACGGCCTCCCGCGAGCCCCTTACCTCCCGCTGAGGCGCTGGAGGGCGGTCGGTGCGCAAGGCGCAGGCGCGGGAGCGACAGGGAGGGACCTCTCATTGGGCCCACTGGGCTAGGCCACGCCCCCACCCGCCGCGGCCTTGAGGGGTGTGGTCTGCGCTCAGGTGAGTACAAACACCGGCGAGAATCTATTTAAAACGTGATCATTATTTATGTAGTGGGATTTTAACACTAGAGCCAGTAGGAAAGACTCAAAAACGCTTCTTAGGTCAGTTTGTTGAGTTTTAAGTATGAGACAATTCACATTTGTATAGCCCTCTACATTTCGCAAAAATGTTTTGTCCATTTTCCTCTGTTAATCCGGTTTTATTGGCGGGCTGTCCCTATATTCTTAGCTCTTTACACATGTAGAAACCGAAGCTCAGAAAGGTTGTGCCTTCTTCCTCTCGCCCCTCCCCCCACCCCAAAACCCCACAAAGAACACCTGTGAGGTGGAGAGGGCACAAGTCTTAACTGTAACAGGTGCAGAAATCGAAGCTCAGACAAGTTGTGATTTCCCCATCAAAAGTGGTGGAAGCCTTAATGCCAGTGTCCTCATTCCAATTTTATGGCTAATGACACTGAGGCTCAACAAAGATTTTTAAGTGACTCACTCCAATTCAGGCAGTTAGTAACAGAGTTGGAACTCCAACCGAGTTTCCTAATTTCCATCCCAAGTTCTTCCAGTTATACCAGCTGTCACCAATGAAAAAGCAGGTGTCTGGCTTTGAAGCCCTGTCCAGGTCGCGCAGGTCCTTCTCTCTGGTTAGCCTAACTTCCAGACCCAGCCTTTTTTATATGTGCTTGTGAATATTCAGATGACTTACTTAGAATGAATCCACTGATGGTATTATCCTCAGAAGTAATTAAGATGTTTAAGTAATAGCTACAGAAACTCAAGTCTTAGAGTCTTCCAGTGTAGTGGGAGTAGAGTTAGAAATTGTGGACCAAGGAAAATTAGGAACCTGTAAGAAAGCCTTGAAAGACAATTTCTAAAATAAAGCACAAATTCTGAGCAATTTGGATTGTCTTTGTGGGTATAATACATGCCGATGTTTGTGTTACTCTAGGAATGTTACTTATAAAATTTTAATTTAAGAAAAAAATTAAAATATTAGGCAATACCATGCAAAAATGTTTTGTTTTTTTTTTATGCAAGGGTCAGTTAAACAAGATCTTTTTGAAATAAAGATCATTCAAGTTGTGAAAAAGTTATCTCAAGGACTACAGGGAGGCATAGCACTCAAAGATTCTAAATTCAAACCTAGCCTTTTAGGTTATTATATGTATGTTTGCTATAAGTTAGATGTATTGAAGTAGCAGGATAGAACTTTTAATCTAACAGTTTGTTAGCTTGATTTGTAATCTTTAAATATTTAAACATTTGTTGTGTGGACCTCTTTGTACTCGCTCTCTGGGCCCCGAAGTTGTTAGGAGTAGTCCTAATGCTACTAGCAAAAATTTTCCTGGTCCTAACGGAACCAGGAAGGCCAAACAGATAGGTAGGTAAGTAGGTAGGTAGATAGACAGACAGACAGACAAAGTTCTTTTCAGATATTGTGGTTGCTTACTTGTAAAACCCAAAGGAATAAATTAAAACAAGTTCAATGAAGTGTCTAGAGAAAGCTTTCCTTAACGACAGTTATCAACTTAAAAATGTAGTGGGAAATAAGATCACTTTCAAAAATAACAATCGAATTTGTGTTTATAGGGAATTACAGAACCTGTTTGAAGAATTAAGAATACTAGCTAAAAGGGGTGGGGTCAGACAGAGGTATGGCAAAGGGGCATGAGGAAACTTTAGGGGTGTTGGAAGTGTTCGTTATCTTGATTATGGTACTAGTTAGTTACATAAGTGTATACATATGTCAAAACTTACCAAATTGTACACTTTAAATATGTGTATAATATGTATATATGTGTTTATTATATGTCAATTATGCCTGAATAAAGCTGTTTCTTGAGGAAAAGTATATAATATGATTTACTTAGAACATAGCACAGTTCTTGAAACAGACTAAGAGAACATATAGTAACTATATGAATAAAGAAACAATTTTTCTAGTATAGAGCAAGTATATGGAGAACCTGAGAATCAAATTCAAATTTGGCACAATAATATAGACCTCCTAGGTTATCTTCCCGGCCCATTCCCTTATTGGGAACTGTTTCTCTTGACCAGATGCGCATGCTATCAGTTAATGAGCCTCTGGCAGCCATTTCGTCCAGGGACGAATTCTCATTCCAGACCTTAGTGAATTGTTCCAGGAGCAGATACTTGGTAAAGCTGGAAAAATAAGATACCTTCCCAGGAATTTGGGGTTGGGACTAGGATCTAGTTTTAGTCTGGCTGTTTTCTTGAGTGGAAAAGATGCTCACAGCAGAACTTTTGGTGGCCGTGTTTTTTGTTCCATAGACTGGCGAATAAGATGCAGCCATGCTGCTCATATATGCTATTTATAAGTGTGGAGAGATGAGTATATGCATGTCCTCATCATGATGTTTAAAAAAAGTTGTTTCTTTACTGTAGGTTATGTTCAAAAACATTTAAAAGCTACTACCTTCACTAAGTTCTTTCTGTAGTCATGAATTATTGAAATATCTACTGTAGTTCTGAATGCATTCTATTTCTTTGTGCATTCTATCATTCCAACCATCTTGTGAACTGAGATGAAGAAAGGTTAAAGTGATAATGGTGGTTACATTTGGGATGGGATTAACTGGGAAAAGGCATGAAGTAGCTTTCTGGGGTGCTGAAACTGTTCTATATATTGATCTATATTGTTCTATATAAATTGTTCTCTATATTGATGTGATTTCATATGTAAAAATTCATCAAGCTCTATACCTAGGATTTGTGTACTTTATGAACATAAGTTATACCACAGTGAGAAGGTAAAATAAATAACTGGCAATTCTTGATATAAAACAAATAAAATGTCTTAGTAAACAAGGAATAGATACTTCCTTAATATTCTATTATTTCTCTCTAAAATACTGGTGAAACGGCAGCAGTAATCCCTACCTTTGTTAAAGCCCTTCACCCCTTTGGAAATATAATCAAAAGACATGCAAAAGATAGAAAGAGAGGGGAGGGAGGTAAGCATGATTAGATACAGAAAAAGGAAACAGTTTGCAGCACATTCAAAATTCCTGTTTCCAGTTTATTCCTGAGGCAACACTGCATTCCAACACTCAGGTCTGGTTACACCCCAAAACCTTCAAAAATCCCCAGCCCCCACCCTGCTTTTATTTAATTGCTTAAACTAGTTCAAGTGAACTTCTGCTACTTTCAGTCAAGAGAGTTCTGCTGTAGAAACAAAATCCCATTTATTTCTATCTTATAATATCATCTTAAACTTATACATAGTGTTTGTTCACTGACTTTAGCTCTTAATCCTCTCCACTTTCTGCTTTGCTGTCCCCTGCTACCACCACACACACACACACACACACCCACACCCACCCATCACCAAACAATCTGTTTATATAAGGTTATAGAGACCTTATATTAAACCAAAAGGAGTAAACTCTGCAGGCAATCAATAACACTTGAATTCTCCACTCATCAACCATTCACCACTTAGGAATTTGATGATCATTTTACATGTAAAATAGCTTAAGTACCCAGATGGATGCCTCCTCCCCCTACCTTTTGTTCTTTTCATTACCTTAATTATTCTCAAAACTTACTGTGCCCAAGAATTATTGCATGTTGTCATTTGAATAAAACTATGCTTAATGGATCTTATGGGCAATTTAAACAATTTTCAGGAGTAATTTTTACTCTGTAAAATATGTTTTTACTTTATTCACTGACTTTAATTCCTCGTACCCATACCCTTCACCATCCAACTCACTCTCAAAAGATGCAGCTTTACTTTACACTATGCTTGCAATGAAAACACAGTGAACATACTTACCATTAGATCATATTAAATTCTATTTAAACTTTGGCAATTTAAAAGACACTTGAATTTTGCAGTAGCTTAGGTATTATTATCACGAACGTCAATATCACATGATATACAGACGTGCAAATTGGTGGATATTCCAAGGGCCCAACCTTGCTTTCTAACTTTGTTTCTTATTACAGTTGGCCCTCGTACCTGCAGGTACAAGACAGCTTCTCAACCCCTGTGCTTGAATGTGTTACAAGTGTGTGGAGACATTAACTTTCCCAGCTCCCAGTGTAACGGGGCCAGTGGCAAAACAGCTTTCTCTCTTGGTTTTGCTTTATAAATATCATTTTCTATTTGTGCATGACAGGGAAAAGGTTGAAAAGCACTGGAAGTGGCAGCAAGACACCAAATTACTATAATAAAATGTAGACAGTGATGTGTCAAAAAAAAAGATCAGATTATAAGGTAGGTGTTTGGAGGAGGGAGGCATTAAATCTAGAAATTCTAGAAATAGTAGGAGAGGTCACATTTGAGGTGGACATAGAAAGATGAGTTGGATTTGGATGTGTGGAGAGGGAGGGACAATTGGTGGAGAATATTCCAGGTGAAAGGCACAGAGTGGGATTGGGGAAAAGATCAGGAAGAAGAATACTGAGGAGTTCAATTTGATTAGAGCAGAGGAAATGTGAGGGAGAATGCAGTTGTCCCTTGGTATCTGTGGGGGGACTTGGTTACACGACCCCTTACCGATACTAAAATCTGAGGATGCTTAAGTTTCTTACATAAAATGGCATAGTATTTTTATATAACCTATGCACATTCTCCCATATACTTTTAAGTCATCTCTAGATTACTTATAATACCTAATACAATGTAAACTCTATGTAAATAGTTGTTATACTGTATTGTTTAGGGAATGACAAGAAAAAAAGTCTGTGTATATTTAGTACAGACAACCACCATAGGCCTAATGCTACGTAGTATACATCAGCAACAAAATGTAACATTTTTTTCTGAATAATTTTGATCCACAGTTGGTCGAATCTACAGATGCACAACCCATGGATACAGAGAGCCAATGTAATGGAATAAACGACAAAATACTATTTAAGTTTGCTTTCACAGAGTTTTGAAGGTTTCCTGTTTCAACTCTGACATGTAAAGAACTTGAAAGTCATCAGTCATATTCCTCTAAGAAAAAAAGCTGAACAAGCTTAAAATCAATTTTTTTCTTGAACTCACCAGAGAATTGAGATTGCAGGGCAGACCACCCCCCAAAACATGGAAAATCACAGCCAAGATTATCTTACCTGAAACAGAAGGCCTTGGAGTCTTAAACTGGTAGAAAAATTTAAACAGTAACTTTGACAAATTGTTGGAGTTGGAGTTTGGACTATGGTGAGCGTGAGAAACTTCTGGGAGCTACAGTCTTAGAGGGACTCTACACTTCCACAGATTTTACCTCTAGGAACCATACCAGATTCTGAAGGCGAAGAGCCAAGGAAAAAAATCTTCCTGTTTCTGGCAGAGGACGGGGAAATAAACCATTTTGAAATATACCCAGAGTCTTCTCCATACCAAAGCTCTACTCAGCAGGGGAAAAGACAGCCAGAGACTTATGGAGGGAGGGGGAACATTACCCAACTGCAGCCCCTCCTACTCTTCCTGTCTCTCCTAAGAGGGAAAGGTTGAGAAACTCTTGTGAAGATCACAGCCCAAGGACACAGGCCCACTAAAGACTGAAACTTAATCATAGAATTATATAGTGCTTCCCCTTCCCCTACACCTTACCACCACATCCATAGTGCTCTAGTAAAATAACAGTGGATTCCAGCCAAAAGAGCTGCAAAGTACAGTCTCTATGTAAGAAGGAGTTTGGGGGAAAATCCAAAGACAACAAGGAGGAAATTGAAGGCTCTGATACCTGCTGGTACTGCAAACATTAAACACAGCTCAGTTCCTAAACAGATTAAGGTAAAACCTCGCCTTAAAAACCTATTTGCCTCAGTTCTTGCTACCAGATACATTATATCTGGTTTTCATCAAAAAAGAAAAAAAAAAAATCACAAGGCCTATTAACAGGCAAGAAACGACATAGTCTAAAGACACAAAGCAAGGATCAGAACCAGTCTCAGATATGGCATAGACAAGGAATTTAAAATAATTATGATTAATAAATATGGCAAGGGGTCTAATAGAAAAAGTTGACAATGTGCAAGCACAGATGGGTACTGTAAGCAGAGAGGAGGAAACTCAAAAAATCAAAAGGAAATGCCAGGAGTGAAAAACACTAATGAACAATGTCTTTGATGGACTTGTCAGTAGACTGGATCTAATCCCAAGGGATGAATCAGTGAGTTTGAAGATATAATGATAGAAAATTCCCAAATCGAAATGCAAAGAGAAAAAAAAAGAGTGGGAAAAAAACCCCAGAACAGAATATCTAAGAACAGTGGGATAATTTCAAATGATGTAACATATACATAATTGGAATACCAGAGGAGAGGAGAAAGAGAATGGAGTGGAAGAAATATTTTAGGTAATAATGGCCGAGAATTTTCTGAAATTAATGACAGACACCAAACCAGATGCAGGAAGCTCAGAGAAAAGCAAGCAAGACAAATGATATACTCTACCTAAGTATATCATATTCAAACTCAAAAACAAAAAAAGCAAAGATGATGAGAAAATCTTGAAAGAATCCAGAGAGGAAAAACATGTTACTTATAGAGGAAGAAGGATGAGAATTACATCAGAATTCTCATCAGAAACCATGCAAGCAAGAAGAGAGTAGATTGAAATATTTAAAATGTTGGTAAACAAAACAAACCTGGAATTCGATATTCAGCAAAATTTCCTCTAAAAGTGAAGAAACAATAAAAATTTTCTCAGACCAAAAAATAAAAAGGAATTCAAGGAATTCATTGCCAGAAGACATGCTCTGCAAGAAATGTTAAGTTTTTTCAGAGATAAAGAAAATACTATAGACCATAAGTTTGGGTCTACATAAAGGAAGAGCCGAGAATAAAGAATAAATGAAGTTAAAATATTTTTTATTTATTATTGTTAATTGATTTAATAACTTCAAAGTAATAATGCTAGCAATGTATTGGATAAAATAAATGGTAGAATGTTGTCAGGGATAGGAGGGAGGAATTGAGAATACTCTGATATAAGGTACTTGCACTACCTATAAGTGGTATAGTGTAATTTGAAAGTGGACTTAGATTAGTTGTAAATATATATTATAAACTCTAGAGTAATCATTAAGAAAAGTTTAAAAAGAAGTATAACTGGTATATCAGAAAAGGCAGAAAAGGGGCAGGGGAGAAATATAGAACAAGTGCAACACATAGAAAACAGTTACAAACATAGAACATATTAAACCAACTGTATCAATAACCACTTTAAATATGAATGCTATGAATACACCGATTTTTTTGTCAACATGGTTGTCAGAGTGAACAAAAAACATGACCCAACTGTGTTTTCTGCGAGAAATCCACTTTAAATGTAAAGATATACCAGGCTAATACTAATTAAAAGAAAGTGGGAATAGCTATATTAAATTTCAAACAAAGCAGACTTCAGAACAAAGGAAAATTATCAGGGATAAAGAGGGGGCACATTACATATTGATAAAGGGGTTAATTTTCCAAGAAGACCTAACCGTCCTTAATGTGTATGGGCCTAACAACAGAGCATCAAAATACATGAGGCAAAAGCCAATAGAACTTCAAGGAGAAATAGAGTGCCTTGCAAAAAGGATATGAGAGCAACAATGCAAAAATTAAATTCATGAAAGTTGCCTTTTCTTCCAGGAGCTGCAGGATTGTTATAGAACAGGGGTCCCCAACCCTTGGGCTGAGGATCGGTACTGGTCCTTGGCCTGTTAGGAACCATGCCGCAGAGCAGGAGGTGAGCAGCGAGAGAGCAAGCAAAGCTTCATCCTAATTTACAGCCGTGCCCCAGCACTAGCATCACAGCCTCAGCTCCACCTCAGATCATCAGGCACTAGATTCTCATAGGAGCACCAGGCCCTGGTGCCAAAAAGGTTGAGGACCACTGTTATAGAAGAACTAAGAGAGTATAACAAATGATTTCTAAGATACCAAATATTTCTAGATTCCTGTTGGAAAAGCTGCCAGAGCTCTCCTTTATAGGATTAGAGAATCTACCCTCAATCGTTTGACAACTGACACTCTCACCAGTAAACCTTTTAATCCCTCAACTAGTGAAATACATTTCAGGAATTGGAAATCAACAAAATTCACAGAGAGCACCACCCTCCCTATTTGTCCAGCAAGCCCCCAAATCTCATTGTCACACCTCTTAGGGGATTTTTTTCTCTTCTATAGGCCTTAATGGATCGCAGGGGCTTTTTGAGTGATACCTATATTTCCACTGACCAAAGACATATTAATTTTAATATATCTTTGGCAGATTATTACTAAAAAAAGAAACATTGCTTGCTATATGAAAATAAATTGATAGCTTCAGCAACTGTCACTTTGCTTATATAAGTGAACATTTCTGAAGAGAAATGTTTCAAGCCTGAGCAAATGATTTTAAATATGGAAAAAAAAATTTCTGAATCCCTATACTCAAACATTAAAGAACATAATTGCTAAGTTTGAATCTTTCCATCATCTGATAAATGCTTTCCCATTTATTCAGTCAGTAAGTCTACACGGCCAACATGCCAGCCACTTTGCTGAGTGAGTCCTAGTTATCGAAAGTTTAGAAAGATCCCATTCCTGTCCTCTAGGGGCTCAAAATCTGGAGGGAAAGATGGATGTCGCAATAAATACAATTAGCAAGCACTATTCTTAGCTATCCGTACAAAAGTGCTACAGAAAAAAGCACAGAGAAGGTGACTTCAGAGTTTGTTCAGTAGAAAGGAGTCATCAAAGAAGGGAGGAAAGAACATTCTGAACAGAGAGAACATATGTAAAAGGCACAAAGAATGCAGCAGAGGTATATTCAGGTCCCTAGAGCAGTGGGCAAGGTTAAGCAAGGTTGACAGAGGGCAGGATAAATGACTACCTCACATGTATTTATCAAAGTTCATGTTGATCATGTTCTCATTTGTTCAAGATCTTGTCATGGCACCATTTAGTTTTGAATTGTTATTATGGCCCCCACCATCTAAGACACACATCATACAGACTCACGCAACACCTACTGATTCCTTGTGCGGGGTTCTAGGGCCCGCCAAGTTTTCATTTAAGTTTTCAGCCTCATAGCCCACCATGTTTTTGAAGCTCCAACAGGTTCCTATAATTCCTAATGTCCTATCTGCTTCCTTGCTTCTATGCCTTTGCTCATGCTAGTCCTTTCTTTGGCATGCTTTCTGCTTCTTTTTCATTGATCAAAATATTACTCTTCCCTGAAGACTCACCTTAAATCCCTTCTCTTCCCATAAAACTTACCTTATTTCCCCACCCTCTGCTCCCACAATACCTCAATTTAATTTTGCTCTGCGGTACAGTTGTTCTTATATCTATCTGTCTTTCTAACTAGAGCAGAAACTTATTGAGGGCAGGCACCTTGTGTTATTTGTTATAGGTTATCTGAGCACTTGGCCTGGAATGTGGCACTTGATAAATATGTTTAAGTGACAAGATGTCTCATCACCTTTGTGATCTCACTGGCCCGTTCTTCAGTTTCACAACTGAGTAGCTCCAGCTGGGCAAACCTTCTGAAGCTCAGTTGGTCACTGAGGGTGAGTTCAGAAGAAGAGTAAGAAAACCACGTGGGACATAGTTTCTCAACCCTGATGGCACAACAAAGCTACTTGGGGACCTTTTTAAAAATGTGATTGCCTGGGTCCCACCTTCAGGGATCCTGGTTTAATTGGTCTGATATAGAAACCAGACATTAATAAATTTTTTAAAGTTTTCTAGATAATTCTATAGTAGAGTCAGTTTTGAGAACCACAGGGTGGACAGGAAATAGTTACCAGGCTCCAAATAGGAATTAGAATAATTTCTAATTCAGTGTATTCAAAAGGTGATGCTTTCCTCAGGAAAACATAGCTAAAGGAATGGAGGCCACACAGTCTGGGTGAAGTCAACCTTTTTTTCCAGGGAAATCCACAAGGAGTCTTGAGTTATGCTGTGAGAGGAATCATACATTGGGCATGGTACTGGTCTTCATGTTCCCATTCAGTATGTCTAGAGAATCCCATTGTGCCCTACACCTACAAACATCTTTAACAGGAAGTTACAGGAAGCCATTAAATGAACTGAAATAAGGACACCAATAAGTAAATCATCAGAGGAATTATGAAAGCCTGAGAGTTTCCAGTTACTTGAGGGTCTCCAACATAGATATGACACGCAGTAAGTTGAATGGAGGAACAGAGCCAGACACCAAAGGGAGGACGCCATGTTGCACAACTCCAAGAACACCATGCATGTTGTATTCCACTTGAAGAGTGTCCCCTGGAATTGTGTAATGCCACATCTTGGCACAGGGGGTTTTATGTCCTCAGACCCAAGAGATTTTTTTTTTTTTAGATGAGGCAACTCTTGGTTGACCTCACAGATTGCAAGTCAGCTTACAATCCCTTATTTTTTATTTTTTATGCCTACATCACCTGGTCTTCCTAGATGGTCTCCCATCCAAGTAATAACTAGGCCCGACCCTGCTTAGCTTCTGAGATTAGGAGGGATCGGGCTTGTTCAGGGTGGCATGGCCGTTGACCCAGGAGATTCTTGGTAGTGGCCTTCATCTTGGTTCTGTTTCTCCAGCCACCTTCTGGCTTGAAACTGTCACTCTGAACCAAGATGAGGAATGAAGAGGCTCATCACCAAAACACGTAGGCTGGAATCTCTTCCTACCTGATGATGTCTCATCAGAAATTCCCCTAACTGGCAGCTCTTAGCAACACATCCTTGATCCACCGATGTGTTACACCATCCTACTGAACTCCAGCCAGAACGGTTCCCTAAATCAGTCACTGCAGCATAGTTTCAGAAAGTGTGTCAGTTCCTTCTCAGCATCACTACCCTTTTTCTTCATTAGAGTATCCACAGAGAAGGAAAGTACAAATTTTATTTCTAGAATTTGGCTGGGTTTTTTTTGAAGAGAGAATCAAATTTAACAACCTAAGAGCAAAGAAGAGATAAACTGAAATAGTGTTATCTATAAAAAATTATCCCAGCATCTGGCAGAGAGTAGGGACCTAAAAAGTTTCTATGGTTCTTAAAGGATGATAAAATGAGTGTGGTAATAGTGGTGGGTGGTGTAATCTACTGAGTAGCTTTCACTTTTTATATTTTTAGAGAGGTGGAGAGAGCAGCGGGGTCTTCAGGATAAGGAGAGGATTTTTTTTTTCTCTAAACGAAGCTCTGAGAATAAAATAGAAACAAGAATTTAGTATGAGAAAGTGTTTCGTAAACTAACACACTATATAAAAATGTATGGAGTTATTAGTAAGTGTTATAAGAGATGTATAAACCAAATGCCATAAGGATTTGAAGGTGAGGAAGAGACTGCATCCCATTGTTCAAATCAGGAGGAAATGGCATCTACCAACCACTTAACGAGGACTTGTCTTCTGCCTTGTAGAGTACTATCAGGATCACTACTTGGCTCACAAGGCATGCTAGTTGTGAGAATAGATTAAAATTTTTGTGTCAACTGTAGAATACAAATACAAAGTGATGTTATTGTAGCTATTATTGGTAATGGAGACATTATTATCATTACTATCAACTTTGAAGATACTGGTCATCATTCAACGGGTAAAACTGTCAAGATCAGCCCTTACAGAGAGATGAGAGCTGGAGAGATTTCCATGAACTTTCTTGGCTGATTGAGAGTCCTATATAACATCTTTGAGCATCGGTTGACACTTACTGTGTCAACAAAGGCCTGTGAGAACGCTGGCAACACAATATTGAATAAGAAATGCTATCTGCCTTCAGGGAGCTCACCTCGATGTGGTTTTAAGGATGGCCTCAAATGTCAGAACAAGAAGTTTATAGTTAATTTATAGGCAGTGGGGAGATCCTGAACTATTTAGAGCAGAGGAGTGAAATAGTCTGAATTGCATTTTAGGTACTCCTAACAAATTACATAATCCACTTTCAACCACATCAGTTTACCACTAAAAAATATTGAAGGTTAGCAAGTGATTGAGCTTCTCCACCGTCAGACTTCAGAATTTAGAATATTGTCCCCTTCTAAATAGACTTTTTTTTAAACTTCATAGATCACTGAATTGATTGTGTCTTTCTTCACAATGGCTATTAGAATGCCTAAGTCAAACTTAGCAGGTCCTCAGGACTTTAAAGCATGAATGTGAATACTCACTCAGCCCTTCTCGTGCTTTTAAAATATTTTGTTGAATTATATGTAAATTATCTTTAATGCTCGGAAATAAGGTTAAATTATAAATAAAGATTATTTTTTTATTTCTTATTCAATTAACTTCTGATGAAGAATATTTGAAATGTCACCTGGGGAAATTTGCATGGATGAGGCATATTGGAAAAATAACATTACATGCATTTCTTTCTGGTACTACCACTGATATTCTAACTTTTAAAATTTGATTAAAGTCATGTATAACAGAATACTTGAATATAATGTGCATCTATTGGTAACTGAATATTTTTGCATTTAAAGTTAAAGTTCGAATTTTGTTTTCAAAATAATTTTTTAAAAGATACAAACTTAAAACTACCAGTCTTTGTTCTTATATGTTTTTAAAATTCTATTTAAGTTTAAATAAAAGAGCTAAGATTTATAGCCTATAAGAACGTTAGAAGATAAAATCTGTTATCCCGATTTTAAAAAATCATACATACAAAAAAATGTGTTTGAAATGGAATGAAACCTGTTCTATTACTAAAAGATATTGGTAATGGTCGGATTACATTGCTAGATCAGAAGAAAGAAATAGAAGTCTGTATGTCTTCCTATATTCAATCTCCCTTATCATTTTAAACTTGCATTTTTAAACATTGGGAAGCAAGATAATCTTTAAAAATTCAAAAGTATTAAGGACATTTTCCTCCATTAGAAAAGCCCTGTTCAGAGATTACTTTTAAGATCAATTTATAAGACTCTCAACCAAATCGCTTTTCTTGGTTTATGTGTGTATCTTTGATCTTTGCCTTCCCCACTTTCCTACCCCCTCAGTCAATTGACTAGCTGATCAAAATTTATCTTTTTGTTGTTGTTGTTTTTAATAGTCTTGACTATTTCTAGAAAATTTTAAAATCCATTATTCAAAGGGCAATGACTTTCAACCTGTGAAGAAAGTAATTTCAAAAAAGAATTCTGAAAGAGGAATTTAGAGATGTGCCAAATAAAGGCAATATTATTAGAACTAAAAAGTTGCCTTCAGAGTGACTAAGGAGGTAGAGTGGACTCTTGGTTAGGGTGGACTTACTACAGTTTTGCCCAAACTTCTGAAAAATAAATAATTGCTACTACATTAACTGATTTGGAACTAGAAATAAAAGCAAATACCATCTAATTGATTTTATGATCTATGTTTGAGTTTCATCTTAAATCTAATAAACCAATGAATAAACATGTCTACTAACAACCCAGCCTAGAATGTAAATGATGAACTGGTTGAATGGCTGATGCATTTGTAGTGAACTCATGTTCCTTCCAAGGGATCACTGCTTTCTTTTCTATGCTCAACAATCTGTCTAAATTTTCCCAGAAGTTTATGTTAGACTTACTTGTCCTGTCTTTTCAGGTTCAAATCATTTTTCTACTGGGAAAATCAGAACATACACTTGTTTCTAGTGTTTAAGCACCTCTTCTCCACTCTATGATGTCTCAAAATGTCTCAGAAGACAATAAAAAGTATCTGTGTTTCTTGTATATTATGGGATAGAATATATCAGTCTAGAGATTTAAAATCATGCAGAATAATTAAGAGCACTCTTTCTTGCTCATATATCTTGAGCCACAGTTCTCTCTTGTTGTGGTTTGTCTGACCCTTTTTAGTTCCTAATATGCTTTCATTTGTACCAAAAGTAAATAGAAATCAAGTTGAAGTCGAATATGAAATGTCAGAACTAGAAAAGCTATTAGATCAAGTTCAATAAAGAAATGGTGGGGGATTTAATCTGTCTTGTTCCTTACGGAGACAAGTCCATTGGGCTATATCAAAGTTAATGCTATTAAATACTGGACTAATGTGCTAATTCCCCTTGTTCTTAGTCTCTGCTAATGTGCAGCAGACTTCTGATAATTATTTGGCTTTCTATGTAGATCTATCTATAGAAGAATATACTTATCAGAGGATCTAAGTCCCTAGTTATAAGTTTAATAAACAGGCTTCCTGGTTTATACATCAGATCATGTTAGTGGGTTTCCATCTGAGAGAGGTGACAGGGAGGGAAATCCACTCTTACCATGATGCTGAATCAGGTTCCAGAGGTGTAGCCCTAGGAACAAGGAGATCATGCCAGGATACTTTGAGGCCTCTCTGGGCACCTAGCAACTCTTCAGCATGGGATACTTTGATTCCATCTTATTGCTAGTTGTCCACAAACACCTGCTCTGTGAAGACAGTCTACTTCTTCATTTGCAAAGCCAGAAATAAACACAACTACTTCTAAAGAGGCAATTACCACAATAAGTCCTTTCTTCCTAGGAGCAAAAGCTGGCATTCTCCCATCTGTTAACACCTGTGAATTTTCTGAAATACTCCATGGAACAAAGACTTGTTTTTCTTTAGACATATGACATGAACATCCATTTTCACAGCCATACAATGAAATATGCAGTTGTGTGGAAAGCTTCAGGAATAAAGAAAGATTACAATAGATCCCCTTCCAAACCTTTTAGAGATTCTTCAAATGATGGTGTATAATTTGAGAGTTTGACACATGTTCCAAGGACTGAATTGTAGGCCTTTATAACAAGGAGGAAAAAGGATTGAAAATGCCTAAAAGCTCCAACACCTACTTTTTTTAAATGCTTGCAAAATATAATTATTGAAAAATACTATTTGGAAGTATATCATGATTAAGCATCTGAAAATAAAGTTTCTTAGCAATTTTGAGTTTCTTTCCAACTAAAAACTCTGTTTAATGGACTTTAAAATGATTTTGTATTTGTGTTTTAAAAGTATGCATCTCTCTCCGGTTTGACAGCTTAAGTACCAGGCCCTAGCCAGATAAAATCTGAAGTGACTAAGGCAGTGCTTCTTAAAGGAGAGCAAATTGGAACTGCCATCCAAAATCACTACCATCTCTTCTGGCAAGACTAGATTAGCACTAACTCTTATCTGCTGAGGGACGCATTGCAAGCCTGGGTACAACCAGTTTGGATCACCCAGCAAGTACAGGAGAAAAATCAGAAAAGGATTCCAGAACTCTGTTCTTTGGCCAGCCCATAGAGAATGGACAAACTTGTAGAGGTGATGTAGTCAACCACTGGATACATCTAAGAAGAGAGCATGACTCTAGTTTCTTCTCTGTCTCTTTAAGCCAGCTCAAAATGACCAGGCTTGTGCCCTCACTGACCTCTGAAGGTAAGTTACTGTTATGTTTCTTGCTCTTGCTTTTTACATCTCCTCTTTGTCTCATTCAGTCATCTGACTTTGGTTCTACTTCTGGCCCTTTGGAATTGGTATTTGAACTTGGTCTCTGTTTCTTTAGATCCTGGATTTTCCTAAGAGATTTCAATTTGGTTTACTCTGTTGGCTTTCTATACATCCTGGGCTATTCTAGTTCTTGCCTTTCTGAAGCTAACTTTTAGCACTGTGCACTTGGCTGGTTGGTGGATATTCTCTGCGTTTATAAAAGTATATGTGAGTATATGGGGGCTATGGGAGGGGAGGGTATATGCACAATTTGGATAATCACTCACTGAAATGTGAGGGAGAGAGGGTGGGAGGGAAGGAGAGAGAATATCTAAATAGAAACAAGGGGAGTGGGGAAGTAATGCATTTGCTACTCCTTATTAATCATCTTGAGGTTTTAGGTAAATTCTTAATTAGGTGTTTACTTCCCTGCCAAGAATTTTATCTCAGTTCTCAGATTTTGCTGCCACCTGGTGCTAAAATGTTTCAGGTAATGATGACTAAATAGTTTGACAAACTCCAGAAAGTGTAACTTAAATTCAAAAATAACACAAATTAGAATATTGGATACTTGGTGTAATAAATAAAAAATTTAACATTAAAAAAACTAAATATAATAAGAAATGAACATGGTATACCTGTTATAACAAATTTATGAGAAATAATAATAGTAAATTACCATGTACTTCTGAGATACCACCATCTCTTAGAAGTATAATCCCCATTTGAGCTGTCATTCTTAAATATGACAAAATACACTTTAACAATAAATAATTTCTCTCAGAGGGCCCGCTAGTTAAAAAAAAACAAAAAAAACCCAAAAAAACCCCGTTTGTTGCCTACGCCTTATAAGTTAAGATTGTTTATTTATATTTCTCAGAAACTATTTTTTTTTTGTTTATGGCCATCATTGATCTGCCATTTGTCCCCATTCTGCATCTGGCCACTGTTGTCTTCCATTGTTTCTCCAGACAGGATCTTCTCCCATTGATTCTGACTTTTCCAAAATTATGTTTTGTCCCTGTTCTTCCACTTACTGTGTTGGAAGAGATTTTTTTCCTTCCGGATGCTAACACATGCAGCCAACTTTTCTTAATCTAACTTTTAAAGGAATGCTGTCCTATTGGACACCCAAATAGAGCAATACTTTTCTCACTTAGCTTTTGAGTCCCAGGTAGGTATGGACATTAAAAGAATTCCCCCAAAGCCAGCCAAAAGAGTAGTTCGGTAGGGCCATCCATCCGTGGCAGAATACACTTTCCAAAGAGGTCCAAAAGAACAACTGTCATCCCACTTGCTCTTCTTTACAATGTGACTTTGACATTCCTCCCATAGAGAAGTGGAACCTATGTCCTCTTCCCTAGAAACTGGGTGGGCTTGTGACTTTGGAAGAAGTGATACTATGTGACTTCTAAGGTTAGATTAAAAAAATGATCATGTCTGTGCCTGGTTCTCTTGGGATGTTAACTTTTGGAACCCAAATACCAAGCTGAGGAAGCCCAAACTAGCTCATGCAGAGAAAGCACACGGAGAGGTCACTTGTACTTTTTTCAGCCATCATTCCAACTGAGGTCCCATCAGCAGCCAGTATCAACTATGAAGGTACCTCCAGATGGTTCTAAACCCCAGCCATCAAGTTACCCCCATCTTCAAGCCTTTTTAGCTGAGGCCCCAGACATCAGAGAACAGAAACAGGCCATCCCTGCTGTGCTCCATCCAAATCCCTGACCCACAGAAACCATGAGTATGTTAAAATTGTTTTTTTATGCCACTAACTTTTGAAATGATTTCTAACAGCAATAGTAACAGAAATGGTATCCTCTTTAGTGTGTTCCTCACAACTTGTGGGTAAGTACCCCAAGTTGCAGACCCAACTCCCCTTTATCTCACACGTAAGTTTCTTCTCATCCTGAGACATCTCCATGAACCAGAGCTTGAGCAACCTTCATCTATTCTGTATTTGAGGGTCTTATTTCTGGCATCACAAAAGCCACACCATTAATTTCATATACTGGTTCTCTATTTTTCCCAGGAGATCTGGGACTTCATTGTAAATATTTCTTTCTCATTTATGGCTGATTTCTCACATCTATCTTTGACTTCTCATTCCATCATCTGCCCCTTGGATCTACATCTTGGGATTAGTGCAGTTGGAACTTTGAAGAGACTCCAGCCTACCCACAGGAGTATGGCCTCACCTGCTGGTTCTACATGACAATTAAATCATTGACAGCCCAATATCAGTATTTTCTAGATTGTTCGGCCTTAACCCCTAGATGATAACAATGGCTGAAAATTATTGAGATATTACTATGTGCTAAGTAAATATTTCTAGATAATCTCTTTCAATCTTCACATCTGCCTTGTAGAAGAACAACTAGCATCTCTCCCATTTTAAAATAAAGAAAATGAAGAATAGAGAGGTTATAATTTGCTCAAAGCAACACAGCCTGTAATGGTAGAGGGGGAATCAGATGAAGATGGTCTAACTCCAGAGCCCATGCTCTTAACCACATGCCCCATATATAGGAGCAAAACAAGCCCAGATTTTTAATAAGCTATTCAGTAAAATATCCATTTCTCATTCATGCGTGAAAGAGATAGACCTATATTGGAAATATGTCAAAGTGCTGAGTGCCATCTCAACAGTAGGCTTGGAGCAAGGGCAAGGTGAAGATCTTCCTTACACATCCCTTCTGCCTTTCTCTTCCTCACAGCTTTCTATTTCTGCGCATAAAGGCATGTACATCTCCACAGGAATAAGCAACTACTAGGTGAAAAACATCCAGTTGAAGTCTATACAGAGAAAATAAACATTTCTCTCCCCAAAACACAAAGTCTGTAGATGCATAATTCTGGCTGCTAATACCTAGCTGGGACAATTTATATTTATACCGTAGACAATTAACTTTTTAGGCTAAAATATTTGCATTTAGGTTACATTACAGAACTTGCCGAGAATAGGCGGATGCTTGTTTTATATTTGTGTAACTAAAGGGCCAATTCAGGGCTTTTTCCTCTTGAAAGAAAGGATAATCTGCTTCAAGGTATCTTCTTGCAGGGCAGAAACTGCTCACAGCCATTTATTAAGTGTTTTTTCCTCCTCTACCTTTTATTTTTTATTTTTTCCAATACAGTGGGTGTAGCAGGCTTCCTGGGAGAAGCCGTAGCTCTTGCTCCAGGCCTTTTACTGAGATGTTACTCAGCACTTTGACATATTCCCAATATAGGTCTATCTCTTTCGTGCATGGACAAGAAATGGATATTTTACTGAAAATTCCATGGAACTAAAGGAAGAGGTTTTATATTGCAAAATCATATTTTAAACCTTAATAAAATCCCCTTTAAATATCTCTGTTCTTTCCCCAGCTTTCCATTGTGGACAGCAGCTTTCCTTTCTTTTAAAAAATCTTACCCTTCCCTTTAGGATTGTGTTTTGTTTTGTTTTGTTTTGTTTCATTTTTTAAATTAAGTTTATTGGGGTAACATTGGTTAACACAATCATATAATTTTCAGGTGTACATTATCATTTGACATCTGTATATTGTATTGTGTGTTCACCACCCAAAGTCCAGTTTCCTTCAGCTACCATATATTTGATCCCCTTTACTCACTTC